>NW_007361024.1:231696-690324 GCF_000149035.1 Colletotrichum graminicola M1.001 | reverse complement strand
CCTAAATAGTAATTTAGTATAGTACAATATTCCCTAACTTGAAAACTTATCTCTAAAGTAAATGGAATAAAAAGTACAGGAAGTAGATTAAATATATATATACTAAGTTTGGTCGCCTAGCTATCAGTTTCACTATCAAAGGTAACTAAAGTTAATAAATCCATATATAATACTTTAGGAATAGCTCTTAAAGCCGTCTATAGTTTAATATAAAAAATATTTATATAAAGATATTATTAAGCGCTAAATTAAATTTTATAATTATTAAGAAAGCTATATTTAAGCCTACCCTTTATAGTGTTAATTAAATAAAGTATACTAACTAATCCTTAGATCTTTAGCCTATATTATTATTAATTAGGTATTAGCTAGAGATAGCGCTTACTACTTAGACTATTATTAGGCTTTATACCTTAAAACCTACCTAATTAGTCTGCCTTAGTAATAAACACTATTAAAAGAAGGTCTAATTCTAAGCACACTCCTATAAGTCTTATACCTCCTAGTTAAATATTACTAGTTACCTTATAACTAATTCTCTAGACGCTTAATATAACGCTATAATTAGAAAGACTTATATATTTACTTATAAACCTATATTTACCTCCTATTTTATTTAGGCTAACTTTATTATTAGTTACTAGAACTAGGCCTCTAGCTTAGGTTTTACTTAAGATTAAAGATATTATAAAGAAGAACCCTCTAACTTAGGCTTAACTACTCTAGAAACCTTTATTAATTAAGTAAAGTAAGGACTTATAGCTAAAGGAGATAACTTATTAAGATCTAAACTTATAGTTAGGATAAGTAAATTATAAGTTAACACTTAGTAAGTTAGAACTTAATTAGTAAAAAGCTAATAAGTTACTTTAATAAGAGGCTATAAATTACTATTATTAACTACTATACTACTAAAATAAGCTTTTTAAGAAACTAGTAATTAATAAGTATATATAAGAGAAGTAAGTTAATTAATATAATAACCTAATTAATAAGTTAGCTTATATAACCCCTATATATACGCCCTAGGTACTACTGTTATTAAGCTAGGATTAGGAAGGCTAAGATTAAGAGGATATAGGGCTTTAATAGGATTACGTAAAGGAGGTATATATATAGGAGGTAGAAGCTAAGAAGAAGAACAAGAAGAAAGGCTAACGCTAATTTACTATAAAGGTAGTTATATAAGGGCTAATCTTAAGAATAATTTCTCCTTAAGAGGACTTATAAAAAAGAAATTAAGGGATAATTAAAGTAAGGTAAGGTAATTAGCCTAAAGTAAGGTAGTATATATACTTAATTAAAAGATCCTAATCCTAATTAAGTATAAAGATATAAGTTAGCGTTAATAGGTTTAGAGATAGATATATATAATTTATTTTTTATACTTATACCTACCTTTTAATTAAACTAAAGCCTCTTTATAATTTACTTTTAATTATAATAATATAAGATAATTAGGAGTAATTACCTACCTAATTAGGGTATAATTATACTTAATCTTATAGTTTAACACTTATAATTAATATTAATTCTAAATAGATTAATATAATTTATATACTAATTAGTAAGGAATCTTATATTACTTTTAGTAGTTATAGTGTTCTATATAGTTACTATACTATAAGAGTCCCTTATACCCTATACGCTTTTATTATTATAATAAAAAGAAATTATATATTATTTAGTTCCTCTATTTAAATATAGTCCTTACCTTTTTTATAATCTATTTAAGGTATAGTAACCTTAAAGACTTACCTCTTAACTTTTTTATAGGCTTCTTATAAATTATTAAGATACTACTTTAATTATACTATAATAGTAAGAAAAGAATTATCTTTATTACTACTTCTAGGTAATAGTAGTTCCTCTTCTTCCTCCTCTTTGTTCTTATTCTTATCCTTAGAGATTTAACTAAATATAGAGAAGACTTTTATAATATTTTCTTCTAGATTAGATCTAAGAATATTATTATTAGTAGGTTCCTAGTAACTGTTAGGTACTTAAATAAATTTTTAAAGTTAATTACTGCTATATGTCTTACTAATAATTTTATCTCTAGATAAAGTTACTAATCTATAGGATAGAGCTCCTAGTGCTTATAAATATATATAAAAAAGGCCCTAATACTAGTAGTTAAGTTTCTTAATTAAAGATTTATTAATTAAAGCCTTAATATTAAATACTAGTACTAGGTTACTAACATCTAATTATTTAGGGCGCTACGCCCTTAAATACTAACTATTATAATACTTTACTACTTTCTTATAGTAACTTATAATTACTTTTTATACTTTCTAACAGTCCTTATTAAGTTATAAGAAGGCTTATAGACGTAATTACGTTTCTTCCTTCTTTATAGACATAGAATTCTAGTCTAATATCCTCTATATAGGTAATAAGGTTTTAATTAGTGTAATAGGTTTATAACTATAGTTTAGATAAAAAAGAGAGTATCTAGTTAAAGTGTAAATACTAGTTTAATCTATAAATAAGGCTATAGGAAGGTAGGGATAAAGATCTAAACAGGTACCCTTTATAAAAGTTAATAGGGCGTAAGTAATTAGTTAGTAACTAGTCTTAACTACGCTATTAGTTCTAGGGTTATATAAAGATACTAGTTTTCTTTATATACTATATTTCTTATTAAATATAATAATATAGTTCTTATTCTTAGGACTACTGTTAATAATTAATTTACTATATAGCCTGTAGTAGCAAATAATATCTTCTTATATAAATTTAGTAACACTTTTAGAAGTGCCTTAGTGTAACTATTAGGCTTTAGGCTAGCTAGAGAAAAGATCCTAGGCCTTAATAAGGTAGTATTTACTAACTTACTAGATATCTAAGGATACCTTAGTAAATAACAGACCTATAGGCTTAGTGTATATATATTTATTATTAATCTGCTTGCTTTATTATAATTAATAATCTAGGTAGCTTTTAATAGCCTTAGTAATATTTATATATAACCTATCCTATATATATTAATTAGCTAGCCTTTTAGTAATAAATTCTTAGCCTTAGTAGCTACTTTCTTAGTAAGCTGCTATAATAAGATTCTTTCTTTAATCTAGATTATTTACTACTTATCTTAGTGTAGGTTTTATTACGTTAGGTCTTATAAAAAGTAATTAATTACATAGGATAAAGTTAAGGGCTTTAGTCTTAAATTATATATATTATAAAGGCTAAATACCTAGAGGTTACTATTAAGTAGAAAGGTAATACGTAATCTGTTTAGATTTAATAAAGTAAGTCTAAGAATTATCTAATACTAAAGAGGGAATAGAGAGTAAGTAATCTAAGAAGTCTTTATTAATATTATAGATTTCTTTAATCTGTTTAGTGTTACTATAAGATTATGCTTTATTAAAGAAGCTTTTTAATTTAACGTTAATAAAAAAGATCTATAAATTAATCTAGTTATCTATTTCTCTTTTAGTAGCTTTATTATCTGTATTAGAAGGTCCTTATAGTTTTTATAATAGGCTATTAGCAGTAGTGTTCTAGGAGCCTCTAATATAGCAGACTTTAAAGTTAAATATTTATATCTAGGTAATCTACCTAATAACTAAGGCTCTAGGGACGTTACTAGCAGCGCTGTTAAGCTAGGCTATAAGGGTCTAAGCGTTAGTTTCTAAGAGAAAGTGTTAACTATATAGATAGTTACAGACTCTTTTTAGGGCCTTAAGCACCCTATAGAGCTCCTTTTTCCTAGCATTATAGGTTAATTTAGCACTAGACTACGTGCTACTTTTAAATCTAGAGACTACCTTCTTATTATTAATAAATTATCTAAGGATACCTCCCTATCCCTTATTACTAGCGTTAACAGTAAGATAGACTTAACCTCCTTTAGGGCTATAATTAATAGATATTAATATAGGTGCTAAAGTTAATTTTGTTTTAAGGGTATTTATTACGTACTGTTATTTCTTATCCTAGCTAAAGTAGGTATTTTTCTTAAGTATCTCTATAAGTGGTTTTATAATTATTAAAAAGTTATAGACCTAAATTCTATAAAACAAAGTAATACCTAAGAAGGACCTAATATTATTAACACTGTTATAAGTAATCTATTTATAGATCTTAATAATCTTCTTCTTAGCTAGGCGCTAACTAGAAGTACTATAAATATAGCCTATAATTACTACTATAGTTTAAGCTTATTCTAACTTAACTACTACTATAGTGTATCCTATAAGCTCTAGGTTAACTAAGACCTTATTAATATTAATTAAGTGCTTAAGAACAAATCTATAAATACTAAGATAAGTTAGAATCTCCTCCTTATTATAGTAAGAAGTTAGTCCTTAAATAGTAATATTATTAAGGAATACTTTATAGTATATTAAGATAAGGTTATAAAGGATATAGATTATAATACGTATAAATTAGGCTACTAAATTTATAGCTCCTTATAGCAAAGTGTAGTATCTTAGGAGGCTAAGTAGGGTTATAAAAGTTATTATATCTCTACTTTTTTTGTCTAGTAGAACTTAATTATATCTAGAGAAGATATTAATAAGTAATAGGAGTTAGTATATTGTAAAGTCCTTTATAAAGTTATCTGCTATAAGAAGTAGCCTACTGTCTTATAGCGTTACTCTATTAATCTTTATTACTAAGTTAATTAGTTATATCTTACTATCTTTCTTCTAAATAAGGAAGAAAGGATTATAGTACGCTACGTAGCTCTGCTTAAGGGTGCTGCGCTCTAGGCAATCTTTAAGGATTTTAATAACCTCTATCTTAAGCGCTCTTAGGATAGGAATACTTCTTAATTACTAGGCTTAATAAGGTACTGTCTTAATAACTTATAGAGGGGTAACTAATAGTTAGATAGAGTTAACATACTTAAAATCCTAAGCTAAAGCTTGCTCTCTTGCTATTAAGATTAAGGATAGGAGTTTCTTTTCTTATAGGAGTAAGTAATCTACTGTATTAATAATAGCTTTTAGTCTTTCTTTTGTTAGTTAAGTACCTTTCTTAATTTTAAAGAACTTAGGGGTTATTAGGTCTGTAAATAGGCTTTTAGAATTAGGGTGTAGGTCCTCTTTAACCTCTGCCTAGGCTTTAAGTTTCTATTCTAGGTTACCTTCTAGTATTAATCTATCTAATAGAAAGTTATTAATAGGATTAATTTTCTTATTTTTAGTTTTATATATTATATAGACTTCTTCTATAAGATAATTTAATTTTTAATCTAAGAGTAAAGTAGGGGATCCTATTAAGGTAGAAGAGATTCTATATATAAGAATAGCGTAATCTACTACTGCTAGGACTTCTAGACCTTTATTATAAGCTAATTTTCTAGGTTTTTTTTTCTATTTTTGTTATTTTCTTAGTAAATTAAGTCTATAAGTATAATATTAAGAGTCTAGAGAGTAACTGTTACAGCCCTCTAAATAATTTAAAAGTTTTAAAATAGTCTAAATAATACAATTTATCTATAGGCTTAGGGAAGACTTTATTAACGCTTCTAATATATTATTAAAGGTGTCTCTAATACTATTAAAGACTGCTATTACTTCTTTATTATTATCTAATTAGTTATTTATTTCTTTTAGTATAAGGTATATATTATTTTCTCTAATTTTCTATATATTTTATTAGTATTATATACTTCTAGGCGTTATTTTAATTTCTTCTTCTTCTTCTTTATGTTTAGCAGCAAGATTAGTTCCTATAAAAGCATCGCTAGTTACTACATTAGGGTGCTTAGTAACAGCACCTATTTCCCCTCCCCTATAGGAAGTAATCTTAATTACTAAACTCCTAAGAAACAATCTATATCTAAAATAAAGTTAGGAAAGTAAGTAGTAAATACTTCTATATAAAACAATAAGGGAATATATATCTTAGTATTCTTAGACTAAAATAGACCTATAATCTAGTTCTAGGAGTATTCTAGGGCTATATAAGTCTTTAGGATAAATAGTGTACTAAGGACTAGGTCCTTATTATAACTAGTATCTAGGTAAATAAAGAAGCTAATATTCTTAATTTAGTAGTTACTAAGGTAGACGTCTTTTATAATTATACTTAAGAATTAAATACGCTTCTTATAGTTAGTAATACCTTTAATCCTAAGCCTAGTATAGACTATACTATTAGAAAGACTAATCTATTAGATAAAAGATTTACTAATAAGGTTAATTACTAATCTGCTGTTAATAATACCTCTATTCTAGGAATTACTACTCTGTTATAAGGTAATAGTAATCTACTAATAAGTAATAATAAAGTTCTAAACTGTAATACGTTATAAAGAGCCTAAGACTTCTTACTTAGTATAGTTATTAGTAAAGTTAACTTCTTTAAAGACTATATTAATTAAATTAACCTTAAAGTCTATAGTAAGGGTCTAAGAATTACTTAAAGAAGTAACAGGCGCTAAGCGTAAGGTTATCTTATTAGTAAGAAAACTAGAAGATTAGTTCTAGTCTTCTATATAGGCTTTAAGTGTTCTATCTTAATTACTAACCTTATTAAAGTATTATATAAGGGACTTATCTGCTAGGATAAAGACGTTATAAGGGTTATAAGCTTGCTTTTCTTTATATTTAGTAATAACTGCCTTAGCTTACTTATAGACAGCAGTGTTATATTACAGCTAGGCCTAGTAAAAGAAATCTTTAGGAATTAATAACTTATTATTAGTTCTTTTATTAAGTAATTCTAAGGTAAGATTATAACTACTATTAATAGTAAAGCCTTTAAATAATACTAAATCTTAAGCTTTAAAGTCTTCCTTTAAAGGTAAGGTAACTAAAGGAGCTATGTAGTCATCTTTATTACCTATAGTGTCTTCTTCTAATTTAATAACATAGTCTGTTTCTATTTCCTCCCCTAGTAATTAAATATTAGGGATTATAGAAGGTTATAGGACGTGTCTCTAATAAGTTTTATAAGGTTCTCTTTAAAAGGACGTTACCTTAGTCCTTTTAGCACTATAGATATATTTAGTAGGGTCTAAAATAGCTAAGATAAGGAAGGCTTTAGTGTAGTCTTTTATAAAGGAGATTTCCTTAATATAATTATTATTTATAGATCTATCCTTTTAAGACTAAGACTTATAGTAGTCCTTATAGGCCTTAATGTTAGATTCTAAAGAAGGGAACATTTCTCTTCCTAGGATTTAAGCCGCGTTAATAATAGTTTTAAAGCTCTTTAGGTAAGTTAGGATATAGAAGAGGATTATTTTACTGTTAGGCTATCTTCTATTACGTCCTTTATTAATAATACTTACTTTAATAAGTTACTTTAAATCTTCTAGGCTACTAAAATACTAATAAGGGGCTTTATAAAAATAAATACTATAAGTAAAGTAATATTAAGTAGTAGTATAGCTAGTAATAATATAATTTATTACTTTATAAAACTAATAGTAGTTATTTATATAGAAGTAATTATAGTAATACTATTATTAGGGTTAGTAACTTTAGTAGCTACTTTAGCTAAAGCTACTATAACTACCTTAGCTAAATCTATTACTACCTCCCCTAGGAAAGCCTCCTAGGTTATAATTATTATTTCTATAGGCCTAATAATTATATAGAGGAGGGTATCCTTAATTTATTAGATCTAAATTACTAATATTAAGAGTTATGTTATTATTAGGCTTAATAACTTAGTTAAGAACCGCCTAGATCTTAGCTTATACTGCAGCCTTATTAATAGATAAGTTATATATATCTTTTACTAAAGTATTAACTACTAAAGTTATTACTTAACTAATAGTAACGTTTAACTTCCTTTTTAAGGCTTTTATCTTATTAGTAGTAGTCTTATTATTAGTAAGGGATTTAATAATAGTTAGCTCTAAAGTTATTACTTTAGTAAGCTCCTTTAGTACTAGCTACCCCTTTAACTATCTAGTTAATACCTCTTTAACTTTAACCTATTTCTTTAAAGGTATATTAGTCACTTTATAATAGAGATTCTTTATAAGGCTTCTTAATACTTAATCTAAGAATTAACAGAAGATAACCTATATAAGCTCTAAATTAGTAAGAGTTAAATTACTACAGGCTTAAGCTTTACTCTTTAAGATCTAAATTATTAATAAAAGAGTTATTATTCTATTAAGGTTATTATCTTTAATATAATTACTAATAGCTAGATTATAAAGCTCCTTATTAGGGTTCTAATAGGTTTTTAGGTCTACTAATTTATAACTCTTTATTAACTTATCTCTAATAGTCTTCTAAGAGTAATACCTAGCTACAAAAGATTCTACTACTTCTATATAGTTAGGAACGTAGTATATATAAACTTCCTTGATCTTGTCTTTTTTAGGCTTATATAATAGGGTTAAAAGATAGTTATACTCCTTAAGGAAGTTAAAGATATTATTACCCTTAAATCTAGGAGCTCTAGGTAAGTAAGGGGTTATAAGAGTAATTGTTAGCTGCCTAGTAAGGAGCTTAGTAATCTATATAAAGTTAGCTATAGTTAAAACAGCTTCTAGCTTAGGTAAATCTATTAACATAACTAAATCTATAGATTTTATAAATATAATAGTGTTATTATCTTTATCCTTAATAACTGCTTAGGCTTAAATAGTCTTAAAAGAAGGTCTATTAAAAGGAGCTATCTTAAGGCCTTTACCTTTAGAAGATAAGGATCCTAGCTTATTACTAGTAGAGTTTAAGGATAATATAACAAAATAGGTCTATTAATAAATAAAGAAAAAAGAAAATAAAAGCGCTATAGTTCTCTACAGACTATATAAAGTCTAAGGAAATCTTAATATATTAATTATTATTATTTTTTAATATAGGTAACTTTTAACCCTTAGCCCTATATAGATATATAATTTCTTTTTATTATAATATAGCTACTTCTTAGGCTATTAGTATCTTCTAGTTTAATTATTAATATCTTTTTAATATTTTTCTCTATATTTTAGTTTATTAGTATATCTAACTAGTGCCCTTACTACACTTATTAGCTTAATAAGACTACTGTTTTTAAGGTTTATTAGTATAAAGTAGATCTATAAATAGCACTTACTATCCTAAGACTAATATTATTTTACTACCTCCTGTTAAGAAAAGTAGGGATAATTATAACGTATAACTATTACATACTAACACTATAGTGTGTTTTAAAAGGAGGATAAGAAATATATACTTAATAAATATAAACGTAGGGGTAAGGTAATCTATTTTAGGGTTTTCTATATACCTATCTTAATTCTTTCTAAAGTGTATAGCCTTTACACTTTTTAGTTAGATACTTCTTTTTGTTAAGGATTACTTATTAATAATAATACGTTATGTTATGTTAATTTTAATATCGTTTAGACTATATAGAAAAGCCTAGACTTACACTTTAATATTTTTAAAGAACAGAATCCGCCTCTAGGCACTATTATAAATAGGCTAGGGCGCTAGGCCGCTAGTAAAGGAGAAAAGGAAAAAAAAGGAAAAAGATATAAAAACCACACCTACCTATAATAACGTTATAGTAAAATAAGAATTATACTAAAAGATAGCCCTAATAATTCTTAGATCTAATCTAAAGAGATAACTTTAAATAGATAGAGTGCTAGGAGGTAATTACTAAAAAGGTACTTTCTCTAAAGGTAATAAGAATAATAGGTATAGTAATAACTATATTAATAATAGTAATACTATAGTATAGTTCCCCCTTGCTTTATATGTCTAATAATTATAGCTTATAACCCCTAAGTAAGTTATTATATACTTATAACTGCTAGCTAAACCCCTAACCCTAATTATACTACTAGCTAACTATAGAGGGCCTTATAACTAGCCTTACTATCTCTAGGGGTCTGCCTTATAGTTATACTAGCTATTATACTTATAGTTAACTTAATATTAATTATTACTACTATTATTACTAGTAATAAAGTATAACTATAGCTTATAGTAAAGAAGTAAATTTACTATACTACTATATAGTTATATATAAAGGCTACTAAAGGTAAAAAGTAGATTAAAGATAGTAATAAAGTATTTAGGTATACTATAGTAGTAAGTAAGTAATTACTTATAGTAATCTTTATTATATAAAGTGCTATTATAAGTAGTTACTTATACTAGCTAGGTAATTTATATAATAAGTACTTTAAGCACTTTAAGTTTATATAAAGGGGTTAGCCTAATTACCCTTTATAAGGCTATATATAGTGTATTTTAGGCACTTAGTGCCTAAACTAATTAATCTTTTAGTAATACTAGAATAGTCTATTAATAGGCATAGCATACTACCTATACCTTTATAATTATTTAGGCACTAAGTAGGTCTTCTAGCTGTTAATAGGGGCTAGGTTTAAATCCTACCTGTTAAGACTCTCTTTAGTATAGGCCTTAAGGGGCTAAAGGTTATTAATTAGTAGATTAGTTAGCTAGGTATAAATAAGGGGCAGCTTACGTTAGGCTTAGAGGGACTAGGTGTAAGGAGGTAATATCTAGTAGCTATTACTAGACGCTAGGCTGCCTAGGGCCTTTAGGGTTAACATAACCTTATGCTCTAGCGTATAGTTACTAGCGCTAGTGCACGTAGGCCTAAAGCGACTTAGGACGCGTCGTATTAGAAGGGGGGTAATTATAAGGGGGTTAGCCTAGTTACCCTTTATAAGGCTATGTGTAGTGTATTTTAGGCACTTAGTGCCTAAACTAATTAATCTTTTAGTAATGCTAGAATAGTCTATTAACAGGCGTAGTATACTACCTATACCTTTATAGTTTACTCTTACTAGCGTTTTCTTTAGTAATTAAGTTAAAGGAGGTATAGTAAAGCTTAGTAAGGTGTAAAAGGTATACTTTATTACTTTTAAAGCGTTATTTAAGCTTTACTATTATTATATTAAAATTATTAAAATAACTAAGTAATAAGGTAGTATAATACTTATATAGCTCCTTTTTAAGTATTACTATTACTACTATACTATAGTGGTTTTATAGTATGCCTATATAGATATAAAGATTATAAAAAAATAGTAACTTTAAGTTAATAGTCTTATATAGGCTACTACTATATATTAAACCTAGGTTATTTATATAGAACTTTATTAAGTCTATTAATTACCTTAGCGTTAGGCTACTTTACTTACTTATTATAGTAGTAGTTATAGTAAGCGTTACTATAGTTAAAAAACGTAGCTAGACTTAAGCTTTATATATTATTACTATTATCTAAGGTTTCTATAGTAATAAGGCTAGAGGAGGTATAAATAATAGATTATTATATAAGGTTACCTTAGTAATTACTAGTAATTTATAAGTAACTACCTACTTAGTTACTTTAGCTATAAGTATAGCCTTAATAAGTAACACTACTATATTAGTAATATTTTTATAGAAATTAGTATTTATTAGCTGCTTCTTAAACCCTTTAGTTTTATAGGTAACAGTAGCTATTATCTTCTTATTTTATATAACTTACTTATTATTATAAGTAGCCTTATAAAGTTATAATATAACTATTAAATTCTTTAATTAGTTAATTTATACTTCTTAACTAGTAAGGTAGTTATATAACTCCTTAGTTACCTTATATAGTAACACTATAAAGTCCTTAGTTAACTAATCTTTAAAGTTAAATTACGCCTTTTCTTAGAGGATACTATATAAATAGTTATAGTATTTATACTTAGAGATATAAAACGTAGTAATAGTAGTAAGTGTATTCTTCCTCTTAGTAGCTATAAGATCTTATAGTAACTTAGTAATATAGTCCTTCTGCTATTAGTTAGTAAGGATAAACTCTTCTAGCCCTTCTAGCACTTAGTATTTACTTATAATTACCTCTACTTACTTAGCTACGTTAGGCAGTAGTATATACTTAAAGTAAATTACCTTAGGCTGCCTAGTAGCGTTATTACCTTATACGTTACTTACGCCTTTTTTACCTTAGTAGCTTATCTTAGTTACTTACTTATAATTACCCTTTATTAGCCTAACTACCTCTTAGTTATATATATTTCCCTTAACTACTATTAAAAGGTATATATATCTATTAGGGGATTTACTACTAGTAGTATAAGTAATTATAAAGACTTATAGTTAAATAAAAACTTAAAAAAAGAAGGCTTATAATAGGCTTATAAATAATAAAGGCTATTATATTAGTAATATAAAATAACTTAAAGAAAAATAAAAAAAGATATTTAAAAAAAAGAAAGTTAGTAAGCTTTATAGGTTTAATAAAAAGAAGGTAAAAAGTAAATAATTACTAATTAATAATAAGTTAGTACGTAAAGTAAGGTGTTTTTTATAGTTAAAAGTTCTTTTTATAAAGTAATAAGGCTTATATAAATAGATATAAATTACTAGGCCTTTACTAACTATAGGAGGTTAGGTATTATTATCTTAGTAATTAACCTATAAGGGCGTGTAGTATAACGGCGTTATAAGGGTATTTATAGTAACGTTTTTTAGTAAGGCCTACTTTAGGCCTCTATAAGCAGTTAATAACGTTATTACCTCTTCTTATAATACCTTACTAATCTATAGTATTTTTAGTAGTAGTTATAGTAAAGTTAACTACTAATTAGTGTTAGTTTTACTAGGTTAGTAATATAGTTAACTATATGTATTAATAGGCAGTAATAAATAATAAGGGTAAATACTAGTTCTAATTTATATATAAAGGAAAAGAAACTATTATAGGATTATATAGTAAATCTACTGCGTAATATCCCTATAAATCTAGTAGATCTATAGTAAATCAGCCGTAGTTATTCTGGCCGTTTAGCGTTAATCTATACTACTAATATCTAGGCAATAGTTAACATTATAATAATTACCTAGTTATATAGGGGAGGAGATAAAGAGACTATCTACTACCTAGAGGTTAGTATAGTTATAACTACTAGATTTAATTTAACTAACTAAATCTACTTTTCTTAAGGTTACTTATCTTATTAGCTATAGTATTTATAATAAGTAGCTTATTAACTTTATTAACTTTATTAACTTTATTAGTAACGTATAGTAATTTACGCTATTAGTTAGAGCTAGTAAAGTTACGTCTGCTATACTTATAGTACTATTATATAAGTAAGAAAGTCTTTATTAACTTTTATATTAACACAGCCTTCCTGGCAGCCGTTACGGTTCTAACAAGATAAAGCTAGGCTGCAGTAGTGTCGTGAAGTGACGTAGTGTGTAGGCGAAGCGTAACAGCAGAGCAGTGAAGCAAGACGAACAATAACAAGGAGCTAAACAAGTGACACAGGACAAGATAGGTAACAGATAGTAGGTGTATTCATGGTTGACCCTCCTTCTGTGAAGGGTCACCTACTGAAGGGATATATACCCAGGGCACACGTGACGTATCACGTGTGTGTCAGGTATCTAGTCCCTGCTATCTATCTGTCTCCTAACTACAGGCACTTACCACCTTGTCCTGTGACATATATAGTGCTAATAAGGGATTTAGGTATACCTTTTTCTTTATACTACTTTTTTAGTATACACTAGATAACTACTAGGCTTAATAAAGAGCTCTATAGTTATTAAAAGGCTACATTAGTACTACCTTTATAGCCTTATTATTACCTTTTAACTTTAAGAAACTACCTTATAAAATCTTATACCTTTAGTAACTGCGCTATAGGTAACTGCTCTCTAGGCTATAGGGGTAATAATAATAGCACTTTAGTCTCTCTTACTAAATACGTTAGTAATAAGTTAATTAATAAAGTAATAGGTATATATTAATACTATTAGATTAAAAATAGCTACTATTATAAAGGTAATTAATACTACTACTATATAAAAAGGCTAACTTTTTTACTACTAAAAGATAAATTAACTACTATATTACTAGTAAAGTTATTTATAGTTAGTAAAGATAGTCTACTAGTAGGATTTTTACTTCTTTTAAATCCTACTATAGAGGGTAAATTACTTATAACTTTACCTTATATAGGTAAATTATCTTTTTTTACTAGCTGCTAGGTAACTATAACTATAAGGCCTAGTAGTAGATCTTTTAAAGTTATATTTACCTTATAATAAAGTATTATATCTTACTAGGCTTTAAGATTATAAGTAAGTAACTTATAGTAGACTTTAGTAATAACTAAACACTAGTTAGTACTATTACTTACCTTTATATTATTATAGTAACTTACGTAATCTATATACTTATAATACTTTATTAGATTATACTATAAATCCCTTTTTATATCCCTCTTTTAGTTAATCTTATCCCTTATTAAATTTATTACTATTTTTTTTAAATTAATATATAACAGTTAGCTACTATAATCTAGTTACTTACTATAGTTAATTACCTTACTATAGTTAATTAGCTTACTATAGTTAATTAGCTTACTATAGTTAATTAGCTTACTATAGTTAGGTTACTTACTTTTTAACTTTATAGTAAATTATAACGTACTAAATACTAATATAACTAAACTAGTAGAGTATATAAGATCTATACTAAAAAAGATCTCTTAAGTCTTATAGCTAAGGTTACTTAGTTATTAGCTAAATTTAGACTATAGTAAGGTAGGCTATTTCTTATCTACTTTACTAAAGTTATTACTATAGTAAATATTATTAACCCTCTATATAGTATACTGCTTTTTACTAAACTTTACTATTATCTATAACTTTAAGAGCTAGTATTACTTAGTAAGTTACCTTTAAAGGTAATCCTTTATATCTTTTAAGATTTACTTTTTTTACCTTAACCTAATTATTATACTTACTATTAACTAACTTATTAATTACTATACTATTTAAAAAGGCTAGACTTATAATATAGATTTAATACTATTAAATTAGAGGTTAAAAGTAAAGTATATTATTATATTAGTTAGTAGTAAAGTAGTTACTATAATAGCTACTTACTATTACTATAGTAATAGTAATAAAGTTTATAATAAAGTATTAAATAGATTTAGTATAAATAGTACTTATTATATAGGCTTTTTATTATTATAAGTAAGCTTATTACTATTATTATTATTACTATTACTAACTTCTTTTTTATTATTAATAGTTACTTAGGCTACTATTAACTTTTATAGCGTCTTAATAGTTATTATTAACTTCTTTATTACTACTATAGCTACTACTAACTTCTTTACTACTACTAACTTCTTTATTACTACTATAGCTACTACTAACTTTTTTAGCGTCTTAATAATTATTATTAATTTTATTAACTTTACTACTAGTGCTAGTACTATTACTATAAGGCGCTTAATTACTATATATAATAATCCTTTATAGGCAGCCTTATAGGCTTAAGTACTATTAGCTAGTAGTGCTAGTAATACCTTTTTACTACTAGGGGTAGTAACCCCCTTCTTTAGCGCTATTATTTAATAATAGTAGTAATAATAATAGTAATAAGCTTATTAATTAAAGCTATTTACACTATAGTATCTATATAAAAATCTATAAATCTACAGGTAAGTAGTAGCTACTTAGCAGGGTAACCCCCCTACGTGACCCTAACTAGGGTAGTTGTAATAGTGTTTCTAACGCACGGACTGAAAAGTAGGTTTTGGACGCTGCCAACGCAACAGACTGTAGCTCTTATCGGGCGGGAAATTTTATGACGCCGCCGCCTTGTCAAGCGCCAGCTTTTCAGCCTTGTCAAGAAGTCCACTACAAACCCACGCGACTATAAGACGCGACGAAGAACTGCCATTGAGCCGACGAAATCCTCTACGACGCACTACGGATCGCGAATCAATCACGCCACAGTTCTAGTTACGAACAAGTCCCATCCCCCCCGAGGTAACCCCCAGCACACTACCACCGCCTATAGCATCAACAGCCGACTACCAAGATGAGGCTCACGGCGGAGCTCATCAAGGGCTCGCTGTCCTACCTGAATCCGCTCAAGGAGCGGGAGCTTGACCTCCGAGGTGCGTTATTGTGAAAAGGACAGATACTACACTTTTTTGGGAGAGCAGGATTGATAGCAAGGGCCGTTTGCGCCGACCGGAAACAATAGGACATCGAATCCCGGCGATCGAGAATCTGGGTGTTGCAGGCGTGAGTCCATCCCCTCTCCTTTCCTCCTCAGCTCTTATCTCTTGGTCGCGACACTGTCTGCAAATCTCTGGAAAGGAGAAGGGGCAGAAGAGGTAGAGTGAGTCGCTGACGTGCCCGGACCAAAAACAGCCCCACGACTCCATCGATTTCACCGACAACGACATCCAGGTGCTGGGCAACTTCCCGCTGTCGCCACGCCTGCAGACGCTTCTGCTGGCGCACAACCGAGTATCGAGCATACAACCTGCGCTTCCGAACGCAATTCCGAACCTGGCGCAGCTCGTACTTGCGTCGAACCAGTTGGCCGAGCTCGCAGATTTGGATGTGCTGGCGGGCTTCAAGCGGTTGACGCACCTGGTGTTGGCGGATAACCCCGTAACCAAGAAGGAGGTGCGTTTTTAGTCCCCATCATATACCTCGCCTTTTTCTTGTCGGATTCTGGTTACTGGGGGTTGTTGTGCTGATACGAGATGCTATGTGTAGAACTACCGGTACTGGGTCGTCTGGCGCTGTCCTTCGGTGCGGTTCCTGGATTACCAAAAGGTCAAGGAAGCGGAGCGGGAGAAGGCGAGGGAGCTGTTTGGCACGGCGGAGGAGCCCACGGCCGAGGCGTCCAAGGTATGACTATCCAACTCTGACTCCAGACACTCTTCTACGGCCGTCAAAAGTTGGGAATGCTAACCGGTAAACTTACTCCCAGATCATGGGCATCAAGTCTAAGAAGCTCGACCTCGCCGCCTCAAACGGCGCAACCGGCGGTGGTGGGGCCACCTCCAAGCTCTCGCGTATCAAACTTACGGACAAGGAGAAGGAGCGACTGAAGGAGATGATCAAGAAGGCCGATAGCCTGCAGGAGATTATCCGGCTGGAGAAGATGCTGACGGAGGGCACGATCCCGGCGGGTGTGCATCTGGACGGGGACGCCACCATGGAGGACTGAGCGAGAAGCATATAATGTCAGACGTCATATTTGACGCCGGCAGGAGGGGACGAGGGCGGCACGTGTTCGTATCATGGACTGGCGTTTTCTGTTCAATCACGACAAAAAAGGGTTCCGTTGTTTTAAAGACGTTCTTATTAATGGGCATCCGGGGGAACCCAAGAAAAGGCCTGTTCATCATACAAGTCATCAATGGTGCTTTTCTCTTACAAACTCCTGGTGTTTTTGGTATGTACGTTGGTGAAGTATGTATTCTGCATGCAACAACCACCCCTTTTTTCGTTTTTCTTCTTCTTCGTATAACGACTGCCTCTTTGAGTGATGTCTCATGAAAGGGGGTCCATATACGATTCTGAGGGAAGACCGGGGGCGGCCCGGCGAGGGCCTTAACCCGTCATGTCGACGTCCTCGTCCTCGTCGGCGGCGGCGGTTGCGGCAGCAGCTTGGCGGGACTCGACCTCGAGCTGCGCGCTAGGGTCATCCGAGTGAAGTGCTGCCGTCAGGGGGTCGGCGGTGACGGCAGCGGCAGCACGAGCGGAGGAGCCGTTGACGCCGTTGACGGCGCTGCTTTTGAGGGTGGACTGGCGCTTCTTTGGCTCCTGGTCGGCTTTCCTGGGCTGGGCACGGGCGGCGGCGGCTTGGTCCTTGATCTGTTTGTAGGGAACGGTCTTGGGGATGATGTCTTCGAGAAACTCAAGGTTGTCGTGGTGGTTCACGGCGGTTGCTGGCCCGCTTCCGTTAGCCTGGTCTCTGCTCCCTGGCTGTAGACAAAGTTTGGGTGAGAGGCGGGAGGGGGATGAGGGAAAGGAAAATATTAGACAGATTATGAGGGTAAAAGGACGTAAGGGTTGATTCGAACACAGTGACGCAAGGAAAGCTTACCCAGGTCCTTGTACTGGACGTTGCGGCGGGGTTTGCGTTCGGCCTTGGCCATGTTGTGGCCCTCGGCGGCGAGGTGTTGAATAAACATTTCCTAGGCGTGTCAACAAAATGTCCGAAGACGGGATGGCCTTTGAGAGCAGGTTGGGCTTACAGTCGCTAGAGTGATCACAAAGGCTGCGTTGTTTGAGCAGATACTGATGTCGGGGTCTGTGCCGATTATCTTCTTCACACGGGCCACTAGCAAAGAGTTAGGACTGAAGCCCAGAGGGTCTTGATGAAAATATTGAACATACATGGCAGGGCAGGTTGGCCTGTTGCCTCCTTACGGGGAGGTATCGCATTATTGTTGGGAGGCATTGTGAATGGTTAGGGGATGAGGGGATGAATGTCCAGAAGTCTGGTGAGAATCGGTATAGGGGTCTGAAGGAGAGTTAGTAAGTACAGTTGATGAAGGCTGAGATAAGGCTGTGTGTCTGAATGGGAGCGGTCAAAGGACAAATGAAGCAAAGTGAAGTCCTTCGTCAGTGGCGGCTACAGTAGGTGTAAAGCACATTTAAAGTTATCTGGAGGTTGATCCCCTTGCCAGTCTGTCTGCTCCTGGACTCCAAGCATATAAGTGGTTTTTATGGGCAGGGAATTGACGCAGTTTTTCACCGTTCAGGCGATAAACCAAGTACCTTTGTCCTTCATGCACTTGCACAAACCCTTGAGCTGCAAAAATAGCCCGGGGTTAAGATAAAACGAAAGCTGCCTACCTGCTTGGGACTTGGTATATGTGCCTACCAAGGAGGGTAAGACAACAACGATTTGATGCCGCGAGTATCTTCGTCTCTGAGATCCTCTACGTAAATAATTGTCTCGCAGTGTAATGGAGAATGTTTTGTAATCCGAATACCGTCGCTATGCCGCTGGTGTTGGTCGTGTTGTGAGATGTCTTCCGGTGGGTAGTCGTTGAGGAGAGTGTCACTTTGGATACAAGTCGCGCCAAAAAGGCCAGTGAGACGCGACCACTAAAAACGCGCCCGCCTCACTGCTGCACCAGCCGCAAGTCGTAAAGTGCAAGCTTAAGTACACCCAATTGCAGGGAAGCCCCCAGACACCCCGAAGACGCTCGCGGCGTCCGCATTAATTCGCTGGGAACCATGATTGTCCTCGTAATCCTTGCTCCTCCCGATTTAGCCTCGTCCGCAGCTTGCGGCCAACACCACAGACCTCTCTCATTGATCAGCGAGCAAAGATTGCAACATACAGCCCAAAGTCATCGATGTCCCGCTGACTAGGTTTCTACCACCTACCATTGACGACAGCCGACCACACTGGCCTGATGCCCATTGGGAACCCTCCCCCACTTCACTTGCTCTCGACCGGCGCGAACATGCGCACAGCGCCGCCGATGCGACAATGACTTCCCGTAGCACGTCCTTCTCCCACAGCCCTCACCGGCTCCCGCGCCCGTCCATCAGCTCGAGGCTTTCGTTCGCTGTCTCGACCGTCGAGCAGGATGAACATGACGATGAGGCCGCCGAGGCCGCGCCCGCCCACCGTCAACAACAGCAGATCGAAGACGAGATCGCCGAGATCAAGCGTTACGAGGACTTTACCACCATAGACTGGGTCCAGGATGCCGCTCAGGAACAGGCCCGTAGGAAGCTGCGCCGGAGGCGGCGCGCGGGCATGCTCGATAACGGCCAGGCGGGCTGGAGATACCGTCTGCGCGAGTCCTACGATGCCGCGCAGGGCTGGCTCGTCGTGACGCTGATCGGAGTCGCCATCGGGCTGAACGCGGCGTTTCTAAACATCATAACGGAATGGCTGTCTGATATCAAGACGGGATACTGTACGACGGCGTTCTACCTCAACGAGAACTTTTGCTGCTGGGGCGAGGACAACGGCTGCGACGAGTGGCATCACTGGACGGGATTCGCCCCGGCCAACTACATCCTCTACATCCTCTTTGGCACCGTCTTCGCCTTCACCTCGGCTACTCTCGTCAAGTCGTTTGCGCCGTACGCCGCGGGATCCGGCATCTCCGAGATTAAATGCATCATTGCCGGGTTCGTCATGAAAGGCTTCCTAGGCTTCTGGACGCTGTTGATCAAGTCCGTCTGCCTGCCCCTGGCCATTGCCTCAGGTCTGTCCGTCGGAAAGGAGGGTCCCAGTGTACATTACGCCGTGTGCACCGGAAACGTTATCTCGCGGCTATTTGAAAGGTACCGCCGCAACGCCTCGAAAACGAGGGAGATCCTAAGCGCTTGTGCGGCGGCCGGTGTTGCCGTTGCCTTTGGTAGCCCCATTGGCGGCGTACTGTTTTCTCTGGAAGAAATGTCGAATTACTTCCCCCTCAAGACGTTGTGGCGCAGCTACTTCTGCGCTCTCGTAGCCACAGCTGTGCTTGCAGCCATGAATCCCTTTAGGACGGGACAACTCGTCATGTTTCAGGTTCGCTACGACCGGTCGTGGCACTTTTTTGAGGTGGTGTTTTACATTATTCTAGGCATCTTCGGCGGTCTCTACGGTGCCTTCGTCATGAAGTGGAACCTGCGGGTACAGGCTTTCAGGAAAAAGTACCTTTCAAAGTACGCCATCGCGGAGGCCACTATACTCGCCGCCGGAACGGCCATCATTTGCTACCCCAACGTCTTCTTGAGGATCGACATGACAGAGAGCATGGAGATACTGTTTCTTGAGTGCGAGGGAGCTGAGGACTACCATGGCCTATGCGAGTCCGACAAGAGGCTTTCGAACATTCTGTCGCTGGCTCTGGCCACAGTTTTGAGGGTCCTGCTCGTCATCATCTCGTATGGTTGCAAGGTGCCGGCTGGCATTTTCGTTCCATCCATGGCGATTGGCGCGTCGTTCGGCCGCACAGTAGGCATCATTGTCCAAGCAATTCACGAAGCCAACCCCACGAGTGCATTCTTCGCGGCTTGCAAGCCGGATGAGCCTTGCATCACACCCGGCACATACGCTTTTCTTGGTGCAGCCGCAGCGCTGAGTGGCATCATGCACATCACCGTGTCTGTGGTTGTTATCATGTTTGAGCTCACTGGCGCTCTGACGTACATCCTCCCCACCATGATCGTTGTCGGAGTGACCAAGATCGTCAGTGAGCTCTTTGGCAAGGGCGGCATCGCTGACAGGATGATCTGGTTCAGTGGGTTCCCTTTCTTAGACAACAAGGAGGAACATAACTTTGGCGTTCCCGTCTCGGAGGTGATGCGGACGGAGATTACATCGTTGCCGGTGAGCGGTATGCCGTTTTCCGAGCTCGAGAAGCTCCTCAAGGTGGATACGTACCAAGGCTTCCCTATCGTCGAGGATGCAGCGTCCAAGATACTCATCGGCTACATCGGTCGCACGGAGCTGCGCTACGCTATTGATCGGGTGAGGCGTGAGCGACCCATCGACCCACAGGCCCGGTGTACCTTTTCACCCCCGCCGGCAGCCCTTAACTCAGCTGCCCCGCTCACACCCACCGTGACGGTGAACTTCGACTCGACGTCGTCTACAACTGTCGACTTCAGCCGGTACATTGATACCACTCCCGTTACAGCGCACCCTCGGCTACCTCTCGAAACGGTCATGGAGCTCTTCCGCAAGATTGGCCCGAGAGTCGTATTGATTGAGTACCACGGCCGCCTGTCGGGTCTCGTGACCGTCAAGGACTGCCTAAAGTACCAGTTTACAGCCGAGCACGCCGAAAACCTGCGCGACGACTCCGCTCTCGCTGAGAGCCAGGAGAAGTTGTGGAGCGCAATGCGGCATGCTGCGAATTGGGTGTCTGAGAAAGTGTCAATGGCGTCTGGCGGGCGGGTGCGGCTATCGTCGTTTGATGAGCGAGGGGGTATGGGTGGAAGCTATGGCGGTGGCCGGTCCGCTGGTGCGCACATATTGGACGGCGATGAAGATGCTATCGATGATGGGGCGGTAGAGCTGGATAATCGGTGATGTTATCTGTCTTGTATGATCTGGCGCGTGGTCTGAGATCTGGGAGTTCAAGTATGGTTCAGGAAGCATGATTCTTGGTCGGCGTTATTTGGGCATGTGCATACATGGCTGGACTTTGTTCTCGGGGCATTAGATGTGAATCGATTTCAGCAACAATCTGCTGAAAAGTAACAGACCAGCTTCGTCCGTATCATGATATGATAGCTATGGGATGCGCGATGGTCCGGGTGACCAGAAGCCAGGGTTTGATAGATTGATCACAAGAATATTACGGAAGCTAGAGGCCATGGGGACCCAATTCCCAGGTTGCAACGCAAACGATTGTAGGGTATAGAACCTGAACATCTATCACATGTATCATACATTCTTTGTGTTGCATGTACAGACATATACAATCGTCATCCTATACGAATATCTCTAGGTCAGCTCAAGCCTGGTGCTCAGATGAGTTCATGTCTCCTAAATCAACAATGTCCTCATCCTCGGAGTCCTTGTCTTCATCCGGAACATCGAGCGGCACGGTAGCGAGCCCGGGCTGCTGAGGCACCGGCGCATAGTCGCCGCCGGGCTTGTCGGCCTCCTCGTCCTTGCGGCCGATGATGACGTTCCCGGCGACGAGCATGGCGGCGCCGACCCACCACAGCGGCGGCAGGGCCTCGGTGAATATAGCGAAGCCGAGGATGGCGGTGATGACGAAGTTGGTGGACGTGTTCATAATGGAGACCTGCGTGGTCGATTGCCCCTTGGCGAGGGCCTTTGTAAAGAGAGTCCACATCTAATGGGAATATGTTAGCTGACTGATGCTACCTACGTAAGCGAGGGGCGGTTGACTTACAATGCCGTTGAAAACGAGGTTGAGACCAAAGAAGACCTTCAAGACGGGTTAGTGTGGCGGGGATGAGAGGCGATCAGATGAGCTTACGGCTCGCAGAATAACCTCAAAAGCACCTTCGATGTTTTGCAGGTGAAGGAAGTTGGAGATTGCTTGCGATATGGCGGTTGTCAAATCAGTCGTGGTCCTACGGGGTTGTGAGCGGAAGTCTTGGTGCTGAGTGGAAAGGAAATTGTTTAGGTTATTGCACCGGGATTGAGATAATTGGCGTCAAGACAATCCCAAGGCGAGCATGCTCTAGGAAGCTACTAAGAAAAGAAGAGGAACAACAAACTCATCCGAGTGAAGTTGGTTCGCGAAGACTTGGCCCAACGCCTGATTGAGCCGGAACAGGAAGTGGGCAACTCACAGTTTCGCAAAGACGCCATTGAACGCCGCGCAGGCGCCGCTCGCAACGGCGAGGACAATCCACTGGTTCCGCCGTGCCCAGGCCATGCTTTTCGTCGCCTCGTCGTTGTCAACTGCCTCGGTAGCTTGCTGGCTACTGCTGCTGCGCGCGTCGTCCTCGTGGCGTGGGAGCAGCGGGCGGTGCTCGTTGTCCAGGGTAGTTGACGTTGCGGCGGCCATGGTGGGTATCTGTGCCTTTTGAGGGTGATTGGGGGCGGCGGTTACAGAGGCGGCAGGCTGTCTTTGGCGGAGCATTATTGTGGAAAGAGAAGGGGGAAGAGAAAGGAGAGGATGTTACTGCTGGGCGAGCGACCCCTGTTTTGCTTCTGTGCTTTGGCTTTGCTTGGGGATAGGATGGGATGGATGGCAGACGGACGACGGGTTGACGGTGCTATGCTTGGCGATGGGATGAGGTAAGGTGCGCTGTGCTGTGACAGTGCGACAAAAGACGCCCCACGTATAGGAGGTTGTGCGCTCCAAGGAGTCCGAAGAGACTTAGCGGCAATAACAGCAGCAGCAGCAGCAGCAGCGAGACCAGATGGCAGGCGCTTGAAGAACGACGAGTAAGCGGTAATTGTGATTGAAGGTCACAAGAAGAGTGTGGGGGATCCTAGCAAGAGCAAATCCAGTTGCACGCCGTCTTGAGAGCTGCGGTGATGTCTCTCGCTCCACCTCATGTTGTCTTAGTGTACATTGATAAGGTTCACAGCAATAAATACCAAAAACGAAAGGGGCTGCGCGAAGCAAGGGGGCTCAATTGGAAACCGTGTCGTTGGACATACAGAAGCACAGGCCGCTGAGGTTAGCGATGGGGGAGAATGAGAAGGAGAACAACGCAAACGCGTGCTGCCCCCGGTTCCGGAGAATGAGGCACCGGGCTATGCAGGTACCCGGCGTGCCGGCATCGGCCGTTTCCCCACGCAGGCGTGTTTAGGGAGTGCCTGGCTACCATCCGACAAAATCGACCATGAGGTTCCTAGAAGGCCAAAGCAAACTCTCTAGCCGCCAAAATCTGCCATTCGACGGTGCCCCGAAGCCAAACAGAATAGACTTTGATTGGTCAGTGGGGACGGCGTATATGTCATGACGTAGAGTGCCAGCAATGACATATCGCATTGTTTAGTGAGAACCATCCAAGAACAATTTAAGACGAGAGGCAGCATCGCGCACAGGGTCAGTAGCACATGCAGACAAGCGTCGCCAAGGTATTTGTACGGGGGATTCACTCGACTATTATAGAGTCGGTCACTCTTACAGCAAAGCCACGAACACAGGTGATGAGACGCTCTCCATGCGATCACTCAGTCTATTGACTCGCCCATTGTAGCCATGTGCGCAATGCTGTACAAAACCTCTTGTGGTATCACAAACGTAAGCTTGTATAAACTCCCAATTGTCCCTAGCCAGGTGCCATCATAAGACCATGAACCTAAACGCCAAATATATGCAGCCACTGGGGGGCGCTCGTCGATTTCGTCGCCCGTGTCCCAAAATGCGTATCCACCCGTGTACGAGAAAGATGGACGAGGCCGCTGCTGGCCCTCTCGGTCTTGTATGCGCCCACCCTTCAAGGCCCTTCGCCCGGCTTCTTGGCGTTACAGCTGACAATTTTGACCTTGTCGGCCGTGACGATCTGACCACCGTTATCAAGCTTGAACTGAACGTTCTTGATAAGAAACGTCCAGACTTCGTCGCAAAAACGGTAGGTACTCAAGCTGCCCTGCAAGGGAAACCGTATTAGCATGCGTTTGTTGGGTGTACAAATGACCATGATGCTGGCTGCGCATCTGCCGTCAAGGGTATTCTTGTAACGGTGGAGCGCGATACCCTCCAAAGACAGGGAAACCCCGAGGGTAGGGCCCAAAGGCCAGCGATAGAAGAGGGCGACGAAGAAGGACCAACGAAGCCGGCGGCACATACCTTGAAGGTGAGACGAGCCTTGACGCTCTTCTGCAGAGCCTCTGTTATAGCCTGATCGAAGTTGGCCAGAATCTTCATCGCCAGCTGGGGATGGATGCGCTCTTCGCTGATAAGGTCATCAAGCATGTCCGTTAGCGCAAGGCCGATGCTGCAGTCAGATACATGAGTTAGTTATATGCAGCAGTATATGTATAGTAATTGTCATGGATGGCGCAGTACCTGCTACGGCGATAAAGCTCGTAGAACGATTGAGGTGCGGCTGCCATCTTGGAGATTTGTCTTGGATCTCCTGCGGGCGGGCGTCGGTTCAGGTGGTTGTGAGTGTGAAAGAGGCAAGGTTGCATTTATACTGGCCTTGTTTGAGGATATCCTTGGACCCAGCTTACTCAGCTGTTTAGGAAGTGGGTCCGTTGCTGCTCTCCGTGGTTGCCTGTTAGTGTACTCTGACTCTGGCGACGCCCTTGCCTTAATAGGTAGGTACCTGGGGAGGCAGGTACCTAGGTATCTTGGTGCTTTCGCCGCGGATTACCTAAGGAAACAGTGGATATACACGTCATGTGACTTTGCCAACTCTGGGTTGCTTTCTGCTTGCACCTCAGATACCTTACCTCGCCTGGCCGACTAGAGAGCTCGACGTAGCTGCAACGACCAAGACCTCCGCTGTCAACCACCATCCACGACACCGGGAACGATACACGCTGAAACGACCACGATGAGTCTCACGTATGGCCTGGGAGGCATGGGGAGCACCCTCCTCGTTGTGGGAGCTTGTATGGACCCGCCCTGCGCTGCACTGGCGATTCGCGACAGCGCGAGCTAACAGAGACAGACATGCTCTTCACAGGATCGGGCGAGGCCTTTAATGTCGGCGAATTCCTTGAATCTATCTCACCCTATGCGTGGGCGGACACGGGCATCGCCCTCTGCATCGGTCTTTCCGTCGTAGGCGCGGCATGGTACGCACAAGCATCCGACCTTCAGTATCGCGGGTCATTTCTAACGGGCCGTCACCATTTAGGGGTATCTTCATCACCGGTTCCTCCATTCTCGGCGCGGGCGTTAAGGCGCCCCGGGTGCGAACCAAGAACTTGATCTCCATTATCTTCTGCGAAGTCGTCGCCATTTACGGCGTCATCATGGCCATTGTCTTCTCTGCCCAGCTCGAGAACGTCCAGGGTGCTACTTTGCACGACGGCAACAGTTACTACACTGGATTCGCCCTTTTCTGGGCCGGTATCACCGTCGGAATGTGCAACCTGATCTGCGGTGTCGCCGTCGGCATCAACGGCAGTGGAGCCGCGCTGGCCGACGCCGCCGACCCCACACTGTAAGTCTTGCCTGGATCAGTGTCGACGGCGTTCTGGTTAACTAATCACCCGGCGCACAGTTTTGTCAAGATCCTTGTTGTCGAGATCTTCAGCTCCGTCCTCGGTCTTTTCGGTCTGATCATCGGTCTCCTTGTCTCCGGCAAGGCCAACGCCTTCGGTAAGGCATAAATATGACTCGCGATGTAAATGACATCAAGGGGTTCAAAAGAAGGAGATTACTACGGACAGCATAGCAAATGCCGACCTCGGGCACAATGTACAGTGGAGTACTGCATTACACCAAGACTACTTGGGCTGGCGTTAATGGCATACGGGCAGGGCGAGGATATTTTGTATTGTACACTATGGAAGTATTATAGCTCTTCATCAAGATGATTTCTGTGCGAGAATTCCGGACACGATGCACATATTCATAATTCCGACCTGCATGTGTACATCGCGGTACATTTGTTGAAGCACTAACGTCCTCACTCTTGCAAGTCATGGTTGTCAGACTGTGCTTGTGAACCAAATTGGCATATAATTACTGATTTACTCGAGCTAGGCGTTTCTTCGCCTATATGTTTAAAGCTCTGCCCGGACATCACCCATCAGAAGGGCCTCGACCTTGCTTCCCTTCTCCAGTGGGCCCGAGCCCGTTGGCAAAGCAAGCAGCGCGTTCGCAGATTTCAAGCTGCCGACCTTTGAGCTTCTCTGGCCACCAGTGCTGCTTGCCGAAAGCGACCCATCCTTCCCTACCGTGACAATCGCGCGGTGGTATTCGGGGCGCATCTTATCAAGGGGGAATTCATGAGCCAGGGTCACAGGCACCTTGGGCAACCCAATAGGTTCGATCCCCGAGAGCTTGTGCAACGCTGGCAGGACGAAGAGGTGGAAAGTCACAAGAGCCGAGGCCGGGTTTCCGGGCAGCGAGAAGACAGCCTTGGTGACCCGCTCGCCGAGCGTTGTCTTGGCCGGCACTGTGGCGAAGGTGGTCGGCTTGCCCGGTTTCATGGCCACGCGTCCAAAGTGAATCGTGCCGCCAAGGGACCGCTCTATGGTCGGCTTCAGGAGGTCGAGTTCACCCATGGAAACGCCACCCGTGGTGATTAGCAGGTCGCTGCGGCGTAGGCCCTCACGCAGGTTCTCCTCAAGCGAGTTGGCCTTGTCGCGCGCGATGCCAAGGTCGATGACCTCGAAACCCCACTGACGCACGGCAGACATGAGCGTGATGCGGTTCGTGTCGCGGACTTCGCCCAGGCGAAGACCGCCGGGACGATCCGGCTCGATGATCTCATCGCCCGTTGAGAGGATGCCGACGACCGGGCGCTTGTAAGTCTTGACTTCGGCGACACCGACGGCTGCGAGAAGGCCAATTTCGCCACCGACGCCAGAGATCTGTTCTCCCTTTTTGAGGATCACGTCGTTCTCCTGGATGTCGCTACCGACTTCGCGGATGTTTTCACCGGGCTTAACGCCGTCGGCGAGGATCTCAACCTCCTTTTCCTCCTTCTCGTCTTTAGTCATGGATTTCAAGACGGTATCCTCGACCATGATGACGGAAGTGGCGCCAGGGGGCAGAGGGGCCCCTGTCGTTATTCTGGCGACTTCACCTTCCTTGAGGCCCTTCACATTACCGGGTGCGGCGTGGGATACCGCTGTGACAGGGAAGACACCCTTCATGTTGCCATCATCGGGCACGACCACAGCGTACCCGTCGACAATGCTCGCCCTGAATGCCGGAACACTTTCTCTCGCTGTGACGTCCTCTGCAAGCACCGAGTTCACAAGATTAACGCCAAGTTTGGAGGTCACAACTTCGGCCTCAGGGGTAAAATCCTTGATCAGTCGTAGGGCATCATCTACCTCTAACATGGGGTATGGTGACTCTCTATGTCTGCGTGTGGGGCCAAGACTCGGGTCGTTAGACAAAGGGTTATCGCCCGGCTTCGTGTGTCTGACGGGGCCTCTGTGCCCATGCCCATGCCCATGTCCTTGACTATGAACGTGGGAATGGCCATGGGGGTGACTGTGACTGTGGTTGTGGTCTTGGTTATGGCCGTGTGAGTGGTCTTTCTGGGGCTTTGATGCCGTGGAGGTGGCTTTTATGTCTATACCAGCATCCGACTCAAGCTTCTTTACTCCGCCTTCATGAAGAATTCGAGAGTCTGCGCCAGCGGCCTGGACGCATGCATGAGGCAACGTCTTTAGGATAGCTTGTAAGTTCTCCTTGGCACCCTTGGGAGAGCCGGGCAGTGTGACGATGACGGTAGTATTGCGAGTGCCAGCCACTGGTCTGGACATCATAGCGACTGCTGCTGTCAGTATGGCTCTGTATGAGATGCTACCTTCTCTTACATGGGGTCACAGCCAGAGACGAGGCCAGCATTGCGTGCACCAGACCCGGAGCGGTCCGGTGAAGGAGAGTTGCTACAGCCTAAACAGCGGTATCAATATTGAATATTACATTCCTAGTTCATTCATCGTACCTCAGGTGTATTGTCTGATACTGCGAAGCCAGTTCCTCCAGTAGTTAGGATCAAGTTGACTCCTTCGATGGGGCCCAGGTCTGCCCAGAGCATGATTTGACGCTGAATCTGGGGCACATGGTCTGGCACGATCTTGGTTTCCGTGACTTTCCACTTTCCGCCGCCCTCGTTCTCGATGACATCTCTGAGAACAAGTTCAGACTTGTCTGTCGAAGGGTCCTTGGACGCCGTCGTCGAGATGATCAGGATGGCTACTTTGAGAGGAGCGTCAGTCATGGTGTAAATCGTGACTAGGGGGTATCAGAACGTTGGTAAAAACGTAATATTCGAGGCACAGATCTCTTATAAAAGACCCGAAAATTTATGAGCACACCACCACAAATACGTCTGATATCACTTTGGTGAACTATGCTTGGTGACGTCGGGAACTCGTAGGCGCAGAAGGGGATGGTGAAGCTCCCCCGCCTTAGTAAGTGACGTACTGTAGGTACGAAGAGCGTCCCGCCACAAGGACCCATCTGCAAGCCAGGGTCGCGCCTATTGCGGTACGTACCGCCAGCCATGAACTTTTTCGAATGTCAACCTCAGCAGTCAACTCAGTCACGGAAGAACACTGCCACCCACGCGCCAGAATGGTCCGAATCAAGGAGAGATATCTTCTCGTCAATATTCTGTACCCACCAGGGGACTCGAAATCGCAATCGCCTAATGTCCCGGACTTTGTCTTCATTCACCAACCGACAACGGGTAGTCTCACTCCCCAGTCTCTGCTGAAGGCCATTAGAGCTGAAGTTGCTATCCTGTTCGGCGACTATGGTTCTGGCGCTATCGAGGGGAACCTTCAAGGTAAGCGTGATTTTTCAAGTTTTATCTAAACAGTGCCTAATTATGCAGCAGTCAAGTACCTTTCTCCTGCAACGTCAACTTTCATTCTGAAAGTGAAGAGAGCACACTACCGCCTCGTTTGGGCTGCCCTGACTTTCATGAAATGCGTACCGCTTAAGACAGGGGAAGGCAAACCGTGTACTTTCAAGGTCGTCAGGGTGAGCGGCACTATTCGCAAGGCTGAAGAGGAGGCCGTTCGACAAGCTAGACAGCTCGTGCTCGCCGCCAAGGACTCTGCCGCGGCTGCTACCAGCGGCGCTCTGCCGATGTTCACCGAACCCAAGGTCCAAGTTGAAGACACTATCATGTTTGACGCGTCAGACGTCTCTGACGAGGATGAAATGGGTGAAGAAGACGGCTGAAGGGTATCATTTGTTCTTGCGCACTACTTTTACACCACTATCCGCGGGTATCGACATGTCGCCGAAGTCTGGATCATAATCCGCCGCACCCTGCTGGGGGGTCGGACCCGCGTTCGGATCCTCCGCCTCCCGTATTTTGGCCTGCTCCTCCCACTCTTTCCGCTCCAGCTCGTCATACTCTGCCTTGCGATCGACCCAGCGCTCCTGTATATCCTGAATCTCCATCATGGCCGACTCGTTGCGCATGGCAACCTGCCAAACGGAATCGTTGGCGCCCTCTGCGCTTCCGAATACGTAACCACCCGCTCGATCGATCACCCGGAGGAGATGCATCATGCTCTTCTTGTCTTCCACCGCTAGGACTTCGAAACGGACCAGGCTGTAGCTCTCAATCATGTTGGAGACGGCCTCGTTCAATCGGCTGAACTTCTCGTTGCGCATCGCTGGCGATTCCTCCTCCAAATACGGGATCAGGTATGACAGGTCGTCGACATCGGTGTAGTACTCGAGGTTAAAGGGTAGGCTGTCGTAGGAGGCGACTTTGTCGATTTTGGTAAGGACATTAATGTGTGGCATGTCCATCTGGAGCATGGCACGGAGGGCCAGAAGTAGGTTCGAAATGTACAACGAGGGTTGCGTGAGGCAGAAAGAATCGGAGAGGTGTACTACGACAAGCTGTCACGAGGTCAGTGAGGTTGATCAAGGGACCGGTGGTACCTGGGAGACTAACTCTAAAGCCGACTTTTTGCAGCCGGAAGAAGATGTTGCGCAGAGAGTTATGATGTGTGTATAGCTCGACCTGGCCTGGACAGTCAAACAGGATGTAGTCTTCGCTGAACTCTTTCAACCCTTCTTCGAGCCATTCCATGTTGTGCTCCAGCTCCTCCAGAGCGTAGAGAATGCCGCCGTTCGGCCCCAGCTTGTCGCTCGCCATGATGTCCTCCAACTTCACCAGGTCGCGAATGTCGAGTGCTTTCGGGTAGTTTGTGTGGTCGTTGGCGGGATCGAGGTTTACCACAGAGCATGCGCGACCAATTGCGCCCATGAACTGGTGCACTAGACGTGTCTTGTTAGCTTTGGCAGCCACGAAGCATGCGTTGGCAAGGGCGGCTCTTACTGCCATCGCAGTAGGTGCTCTTTCCGGAGCCTGGACTGCCCAGGATAAGCTGCGCAAAAGGCATGGCAGCGTTTACCGAGTAATCCGATCTGGATTTGCCGTGTACACTTGAACGATAAAATTAAGGAGTTGGTGGCGTCTGAACCGTTTGTCGCGGACTAGGACTAGATGTTCAAAAGTTGAAGTTTCCCAAGCTAGTTGTACCCCTCCATGCCACATTACCAACAGCGCTGTCGCTGAGCGAGCACCTCCAGCGCCTGGCGTCACATGCCCGCACGTTCCGCCCTGGAACTTTGTAGCGGCGTGGGGCGGCACTTTTTTTTGACCGCCCCCCGAGTTCCTTGGACTTCCAAGCTTCTTCAAGCTCCCCCCCACAAGCGCAAAAAGCTCGTTTTCTTCCGTTTTCTATTTTTCTCCTTTTCTCTTCCTTCCAATCACCAACCACCCCTCACCGTCGGTCTTGCGACTCAGCCACCAACAACGGGCTTAAAACATCTCCCTCTCTGGCACGCGCCCTGTTAGCCCCCAGGGTCGCGCTTTCCGAACATGTAACCTGTCTTTACTCCCTTTGCTTTTGCACTATGCTGCAAGGTCTTTCCCGTCCCACAACACCGCAGTCATGTCGTCTTCCGACATTTCGAGTGCCGCTCACGCGGTGTCAGAAAGCTTGTCGGCAACGATGAAAACCTCTTCCGATGCCCTGCCTTCTGCCTTTACGCGCGCGCAGGAAGTCGTCGCAGCCCAGGGGTCGTCTAGTTGGTTGGGTCTGTTTGGCCGGTTGATTCTCGCCATTCTGTCTTTGATCTCCTCGATCCTCTACTGGGCCATACGGATCGTTACCATTACCATCCCAACCGTCCTCTTCACCATGTTCTCAACGAGCTGGACCGTGACGATGAACGCTACTACGTTGTAAGCACCATCGCACGTATAAGTCCTTGAGCTTCTGCTAACGTCATACGTATAGAATGGTCATAATGGTCGCCATTATATCTGCTGTTAGTTGGGTGGTGCGATACCGCATCCTGAACATGTACTCCCGACTTCCGCCGGAGCCTCAGAGAAAGGAGCCTGACGTTGACCTCTTTCCCGACACACATGATGAGGGCAAGAAGTCTGGTTTATCGAGCTACCTGGACGAGTTTCTTAGTGCCATCAAGATCTTTGGCTATTTGGAACGACAGGTCTTCCACGAGCTGACGAGGAGCATGCAGACTCGTAAGCTCATCGCTGGCGAGACCTTCAACCTGGAAGAGGAGAAGGGATTTTGTATCGTTGTGGACGGTCTAGTGGAGATCTTTGTCAAATCTGGCCGAAATGCCAGAGCCATGGACCCAGATCCCTGCGATAACTTCGGGCCCGATTCTACCTATCCTGGGGAAGAGGAAGACGTGTCGCTACATGGACAGCAGAGATATCAACTTCTCACGGAAGTTCGCAATGGAGCACCGATGTCTTCTCTGTTCTCTATCATGTCGCTGTTCACAGAGGATGTCAAACTTCGGTCGACGGATGACGAAGCCCCTGAACCTACGGCAAGCAGCGCCGGTCTGAGAACATCTCCATTCTCACGCAACACCGGTTTCCGCCGTATGCCTTCGGACCCCGCTAGCCCATTCCCTGTCACGCCCGAGTTTCCCGAGAACGCGGAGGAGGGGTCTGGCGTGCGGATTGAGGAGCCTCCGAAGCGGGCTGCTACGCCGAACTTGCCTGGTGGCGCAAGAATCCCGCCCATCTCTTTGGACAGCTCTGGAAGCGCCCGCCAACCCAAGCGTCCTACGCTTCAGAGTCGAGCAACGTCTGGCTCGGCCCATCCGGACATCATCGCTAGAGCGACAGTTGACACGACCATCGCTATCATTCCGGCCAGCGCCTTCCGCCGCCTGACCAAGGTCTATCCCAAGGCAACCTCTCACATCGTCCAGGTCATCCTTTCCCGCTTCCAAAGAGTCACGTTGGCGACAGCTTACAACTATTTGGGGCTCATTGGTGAAGTGTTGCAGACCGAAAAAAATATGCTTTCCTTCACCACTTGCCAATTGCCCAACATGCTCCGTGGCGATGCTCTTCAGCGCCTGAAGGAGAAATTCGATCGAGAGCGGGAGAGAGTTGGTGGTGAATCTGAAAGCAAGGGCATAGCGCTTCACAATGCCAACGCTCATCGTCGACGCAAATCGACGTCTACCCTTCGAAAGGATGCCGTGAAACACTCTATGGCCACCAAGGAGAGGTCCTTTTCTCAAGTTGCGACGACCATCGCACCACCAAGAGAGAGAGCTTCGACGCATACAAGTCCTGGCGATCTTTTGGCCAACATCCAATCCGCGAGATACGCTGATCATCGACCGTCGGGCGGGAGTACTGGTCCCATTGACGTTGCCGATGTTCTTCGTCATGAAGGATCTAGCCCTCTCGCTCAGCGCTCGTTCAAACCCTTCTCGACCCAAAGACATTCCCGAGCATCAGTTGATGGCAGAGAATCTCTGGACGAAGACAATCTCTTTCGTCAGTCAATTCTCGAATGCATGTTTAAAGCGATCGGTCTCAGCAGCAATGGCAGCGTTTCACGTGAAGCCGAGTCTGTCGAAGGCTCCCCTCGGCTCTTCTCCTATGACCAAAGACGGTCAAGACCAGGACCTGGCAACAATGCATTCGGCCTCATGGGGCCTTTTGATGCCTCTGGTGATGGCGATACAGAATCGATGACATCTGGTGGGTTCACATTGAATACACCACCCAACGCACACCTTCTTGCGAACGACATGAAGGATGACGTTGAGATCGTCTTTTTCCCCAAGGGATCAGTATTGGTTGAGCAAGGCGAACGCAACCCCGGTCTTTACTACGTGGTAGATGGATTCCTCGACATTTGTACATCCAAGGAGGATTCTTCCGCGGACATATTGCAGTCTGCAAGCAGAACATCGCTGCATGCTGGTTACATAGGGATGGATGGCTCTCCCGGATTTTCCACGGACAATATGGACACCAAGACCAAGAAGCCATACCGTCGCAGTGTATCACTCATCAAGCCCGGCGGACTCGCAGGATACGTCGGCACTGTGTCGTCATACCGATCTTTCATCGACGTGGTGGCCAAGACGGATGTATACGTCGGATTCCTCCCACTATCTGCTCTAGAACGGATCGTTGATCGTTATCCTATTGTCCTGCTGACAATGGCCAAGCGATTGACTAGCCTCCTGCCGCGTCTCATTATGCACATTGACTTTGCTCTGGATTGGGAGCAAGTTGATGCTGGCCAGGTGCTTTTCCATGAAGGCGAAGAAAGCGAGGCCATCCACATTGTCCTCAACGGTCGACTCCGTCTTGTTCAAGACAGGAAAGATGGCGGTGTCAATGTCCGAGCCGAGTACGGTCAAGGCGAGAGTGTTGGCGAGCTGGAGGTCTTGACCGAGTCCGTCAGACCCGGTACGCTTCATGCTATCCGACAAACTGAGTTGGTCAAGTTCCCGCGCACACTGTTCAACAGCCTTGCTCAGGAGCATCCGAACATCACAATCAAGATTTCCAAAATCATCGCGTCGCGCATGAGGAACCTCGTTGACGACCCTTCTCAGCTCCTCTCCAAAGAGGTGGGTAACACGAACACGATCACTAAGGGCTCGTCTTCCCTTAACCTGAGGACAGTCGCTATCCTGCCTGTCACTTCTGGTGTTCCTGTAGTGGAGTTCGGCAACCGCCTGATGAACGCCTTGGCTCAGGTTGGCCCTGCAAATGGCGCCACCTCTCTTAACCAGTCCGCAATTCTCAACCATCTCGGCAAACATGCATTCAATAAGATGGGCAAGCTCAAGCTTTCTCAATACTTGGCTGACCTGGAAGAGAAGTACGGTCTGGTTGTCTACGTCGCAGGTAAGCGATTCCACTGTACTTTACGCAACCCGTCCCTTTCATGATGAACAAACCTGTTTCCCGAGGCAAAGCCCGCTGAAGGCCAAACATTAACTCTAATTTTTTCCTGATTGGACACCAATTCCACAATATTTTGATGGCGCACGCAGCATATTCAATAATGCTAACCATTTGTCAGATACCAATGTCAACTCCCCATGGACTCAGACATGCATCACGCAAGCTGACTGCATCCTGCTAGTGGGTCTTGCCGAGGGCTCCCCCGAGATTGGTGAGTACGAGCGGTTTATGCTGGGAATGAAGTCGACAGCGAGGAAGCTCCTCGTTCTTCTCCATCCCGAAAGATACTCTCAATCGGGCTTAACCAGAGCTTGGTTGAGGAACCGTATGTGGATCAATGGCGGACACTACCACGTTCAAATGCCTCTCGGACCTAACATCCTTCCCGCGCATCCGCCTTCCAAGAGGACTAGCACGACTCTGAAGGAGAGAGTCCAGATCATCCAGGCGGAGATCCAGAAGTACACTTCGAGGAAGACAAGACACAGCGCGTTCTACTCTCCAGACGCGCCGTTCAAGGGTGATTTCCACCGTCTGGCCCGACGGCTTTGTGGCAAGTCTGTTGGTTTGGTCCTTGGTGGAGGCGGAGCTCGAGGCTTGACCCAAATCGGCATTATCCAGGCCATGGAAGAATCCGGTATTCCCATTGATGTTGTCGGTGGAACTTCGATCGGATCCTTCATAGGTGCCCTTTATGCCCGCCATGCCGACGTTGTTCCGATTTTCGGTCTCGCCAAGAAGTTTGCGGGCCGCATGGCCAGTATGTGGCGTTTCGCGCTGGACCTCACGTACCCAACTGCTTCGTACACCACTGGGCACGAGTTCAATCGTGGCATCTTCAAAGCATTCGGCAAGACTCAGATTGAGGATTTCTGGCTAGAGTACTACTGCAACACGACAAACATCAGTAAAAGTCGAATTGAGTACCACACTAGCGGCTACGCATGGAGATACATCAGAGCATCGATGTCCCTGGCTGGTCTGCTTCCACCACTGTGCGATGAAGGCAACATGCTTCTGGATGGCGGTTATATTGATAACCTAACCGTCTTGCATATGAAGAGGCTGGGTGTGGATACTATCTTCGCAGTGGACGTTGGTGCTCTCGATGATGACACCCCACAGGCGTATGGTGATTCACTTTCGGGTGTGTGGGCATTTTGGAACAGGTGGAACCCGTTCTCGGGTACGCCCAATCCTCCGACGTTGGCGGAGATCCAGGCTAGACTGGCTTACGTGTCTAGCGTCGACGCCTTGGAAAGGGCGAAGACCATGCCCGGCTGCTTCTACATGCGACCTCCCATCGACGACTATGGTACGCTCGACTTTGGCAAATTTGACGAGTTGTACCAAATGGGCTACAAATATGGGCAGGGCTTCCTGCAAAAATTAAGAGATGATGGTGCGCTGCCTTTTATGGAAGAGACCGAGGCTAAGAAGGCGATGCGGAGGACCATGGCGCCCAGAAGAGCCAGCATCTAGTAGATTTGTAGAACTGAGACAACGTATACGAAGAGTCTGTACTCCGTATATATGGAGGATACCACTATTGCATTGTTGCTTACGCAGAACGTTGTCGTAACGGTGCACCCCGCTCAAAAGCTGCGCTATTTGAACCCAGCCATTTGGCAAAGGGTTCAGCAATTAGGTACCCAAAGGGCATCCCTGCATCGGTCGCGTGGGTAAGACAGATCAACCGCATATTGGCAGGACCAAGAATCGGCGGATGTCTCACAATGTTGTTGAGTTAGTGGTTGGCTCTTAAGCATTGAAGCTTTGTCTCAAGAGCGCCATTCCATTGGCCGCTACGGGCCTCATTTTGCTGGAGCTATGGCCAAATCGGGATCTGACGTCAACGGCTTGGAGATGAGTACTACTCGATTCTGGGCTAGCCCATGACATCATGCCGCACAGTGACGACAAGCCTTCACTCTCAACCCAATGGGCAAACTCTCAAGCATCGGGCATTGAACATCCATGCGTGTCAGATGCCGGTCAATAGAGCGGGGTTGACCATCGGCCTAGCGGTGAAGGGGCTGGAACTTGCAAGACGTAGTACCAAGGAGATCGGACTCCGAAGGGAGAAGCCCCAAAGTGCCTGATATTAAATAAATTCGATGCTTGTCAGTCAGCGCCGTATGTCAGATTTGGTTGCTATCGGGGCGTCCACCACTGTCAACAATTCCCCCCTGCATATTGTGTCTCGTTCTGGTCTCAAAGGCGAGAGCCACGCCACCTCAGGTCATTTGAGCATTATATATTCCCCCAAGAGGCGCAGCTATTTTTACAACTAGTCTGCGACGACTGCACCATTTCGCACGCATACATTGAAGACGCCGGCGAGCTCTGAGCCGTGTTAGACGGAAATACAAGCATAACCACACCACACCTTAGCCTTTTACCAGGGAACAATCTACTAAAACAAAATGGTCAAGGCGGCCAAAATCCTCCCTCCCGACCCCAGGCCGTGGAAGGCGGAACCCCAAAGCCGGAGACAACGCAAAGAGTTTGAAAAAGAAAACGGCGGCTTCGACTGGGGCCAAGCCTTTGCCCTCGGGCTCATCGGCGCCACGGTCGTCTTCGGGATCGACAAGTCGCTCAGACGCACGGAAGAGAAGCACGAAGAAGAAGACCGGCGAGAGGAGAGGCGGAGACAGAGACAGAGACAGTCGCGTTCCCGCCCGCCGCGGAGCAATCCGAGCCAGGCCGGCTGGGATCGAGATCGTGAAAGGGACAGGGATGAACGGAGCTTCCGTGACGAGAGGAGCGTCCGGGATGATCGGAGTGACATGGATTACTACGATCAGGATTGGGACGAGAGAGAGTACAAGTCGGTGAGGGATTACGCACCTCCCGAGAGCGAACCCCCTGAGCCAAGGACGCGAATGAGGGAGGGAAGTGCGAGGGATGGCAGCGTTAGGGATGAAAGGGAGTATTTTCGTGCCGTTGACCAGTTTGATAGGGATTATGGCTATGGTCGGCGGTATGATGAGCACAAGCGCAGCCGAAGCAACCCAGCGTCTCGTTCAAGGGACTACTGGTGAGGATACCTCATCGAACTCTAGCCCATTCAAATGTCCACAGTGAAGGGGGGTTGGCCGTACAACACAACAATGCACAGCATCAAATTAAACGAAACTATGATGGCAATTGACGCTTTAATGGGGACTAGCATAGCACAGGGATCGGAGTCAAGGTGCATTGGCATCATTTTGAAGACCGAGGGGTTTGGCACTGCATGATAGCAATGGTGAAGCGTTAGCTTAGCTGTTGTCCGATGTATATGAAATTCACCGCGCATTCTCATAGCACTACTGGCCACATAAGATAATACCACTGCTTTCATATCATGCCTCATATTGGTGATTATGAAAATGGTGGTATAATTCTACCTTATATACAAGAATTTTATTTTATGATCCTAACCCAAAACGCTGTTATTTACGTGTAAAAATGGCATGACTGTAAGAAAATGGTATTTTCTGACGTGGATGCTGGTATCACCACGTCCTCCGGTTACCCACAATGTACAACCTTTATATCGCTGTTCAGCCACTCGACTACTCATGTCTGCCTCAAGAAGTATATTACCAGGAAGAAGTATCTTGCTCTTTGAACGCATCTATTTGCTTTTACATATAAACAAGTGGCAAGAAGTTAAATTTGAAGGTGAGGTCACAGGCCATGGTCAGGTCCATCCGTCCGTCCCTTTGTACGCACAGGATGTTGGACTTACTTCTGCTGGGCCAGAGTCTTCTCAGTCGCCGCAACCAATATATCAAACGCCTTCTTAACATGCTCCTCCTCGATGATCTGGCTACTTCCCGTGCACATGCGGATGCCATAGGTCCCATGCAACGTCGTCGGCGTTAGGTAAATTACCCCCTCGCCATTCACGCCCTCCAACACCGCCTCCGTCACCTTGTTGCTCTCCTCCCGGCTTGGCCCCTTACAGGCAAAGACCACCAGCGCGAACCTCGGCCCCGTGATGATCTCGAAGAGATCGTTTCTCGACCTGACCATCTCCGCAAACCTTTCCCCGAGATCGATGCCGCGCCGGAGGTGCGCCCGGATCCCGTTGGCGCCGTACGCCCGCAGGACGAACCAGAGCTTCAGGCTCCGGAAGCGCCTGCCGAGGGGAATCTGCCAGTCGCGGTAGTCGGTCACCAGGCCGGCCTCGGAGAAATGGTTGCGCAGGTAGGCCGGCTTGATGCTCAGCGACTCGACCAGCCAGGCGCGGTCCCGCACCCAGAGGGCCGAGCAGTCGAAGTTGGTGAGCATCCACTTGTGCGGGTTGAAGTTGAAGGAGTGGAAGGCGGCGAACGGGGCGGCGAGGTGCGCGTTCTCGGGAAGTATGAGCGCCGAACCGGCGTATGCTGCGTCCACATGGACCCAGATCCGGTCCCGCTCGTCGGGTGATAGCGCATCGCGGATGCCGGGGAAGTCGTCGACGGCGCAGGTGTCGGTCGTCCCCAGGGTCGCGGTGAGATAGAATGGCTCGAGCCCCTTGGCGCGGAGGGCGGCGACGGCGGAGGCGAGGGCAGTGCCGGACATGGCGTAGCCCGCCTCGGCGGGGGCCGGGACGGTGGCGAAGCGGACGCCGAGGATCTGCGCGGCCTTCTTGGTGGACGAGTGAGCGGCCTCGCTGCCGAGGGCGACGAGCTTGGAGCGTAGGCGCCAAGTCTCCTCCTCCTTCTCGTCCGAGTCGGCAGGGAGGTGAGCGGTGGCGTCGCGAAGGAACTTGTCGCGGGCGGCAACCATGACGGTGAGGATAGCCTCGGAGGCGGAGCCGTGGAGGACGCCGCCGCCGCGGGTCGGGGCGGTGGAGAGGTAGCATTCGGGCAGGGCGAGGAGGCGCGCGAGCCAGTCGAGGACGATGGTCTCGAGCTCAGTGACGGCCGGGGAGCAGATCCAATTGAAGTGGGCGCCGTTGAAGGCGTTGGAGTAGAGCTCGGCGAGCATGGCGGGGTAGGAGGAGGAGCAGGGGAAGAAGGCGTGGAAGGAGGGGGACTGCCAGTGGGTGATGCCCGGAACGATGTGCGACTGGAGGTCGGCGTGGATGGCCTGCCAAGGCTCCGGGTCCTCCGGGGCCGAGGCCGGAAGGAGGGGGCGAAGGTAGCCCGGCGTTACGGAGGGGAGAACCTTGGGCTGGGAGGCGATGGTATCATAGTAGTTGGTGACTGGAGGAAAGATATTAGTCGGTAGGGAAGTTCGTAGTAATGATGATGATGATGATAAACTATCATGATGAAGAGGCGGGAAAGTGAGAGGTGAGAGACTTACTGTCTTCCACGACCTCTTGGGCGGCGGCGCGGAATTCGGACGAGTCCATACTGTGTGTCTGAGTCTCCTTCTTTACGGTTTCGTAGATTGGGTGGGAAGCGAGTATGCCACAAGGTTCGTCGTGAAGTCCTGGAAAGTGGAAAAGATTTCCAAGCGGTCTTATGCCACGCCGCCGGATGCAAATTACACGCCTAGAGACGTAGACATGAGACGAAGTCAATTGCGTGTGGGTGCATCGAGAACAGCGCCACCAATCAAGCGCCGGCCCCTCCTGGCCAGGGTTGAGTTTCCGATGGGCGTTGTCATCAACTATGGTACCATCTATTACCCCACACACACTCCATGTCAATCGCCGACTCACCCGGTCTTCCGAGGGTGGGCTCGGATAAAGGCGCGTGTATGAAAGTTGAGCCGCACGAGGGAGGGGTTGAACTAGGTAATTGGCGGGGATCCTTCGGAATGGGCCACGGATCGACTTCGGAACGGTTCCGAGCCCATGGTCTCGGTGATCCTTTCGACATGATGAGCGGGCAAAGGGCGTAGGAATTGACATGGTTTCCAACCTAGCAGTCCCAGATCCCATTTTCTAGTATGTTCTTAATAGTTTTTGTCTTGGGGGTGCTAAATTTTACAAGTAGAGGTAGGTTGATTGGCGCATGGAGGGTTGATATCAGGGATTTGGGCTGTTTGTTGTGATCAAACGTGGGTTTCTTCCATTTTAATCAAGAGCTTTTTTCTCATACAATGCCTTTTACCAAGTCTCTGCGGTCTCGGAAGTTCGGTGAGTACGTCAACCATATGCGCCTTTCCGACCCAGATTATACCCAAGAGCCCGTTTCATTCAGTACCTGGGTTGTAGAATCGCTTATTTCTGACTTAAGCCCGGGTCTCAGTCACACTCAAACATCTTTGTCGTGCTGACGTTGATGCGGCTCCAGCTCCTTCTGCTGACTATGCAGTCCCAGAACATCATGGGCCAGTAGACGTGATACAGCCACCAAGCCGGCAGCGGATCCCAGAGCTCAAAAGTGCCGTCCTTCCAGAAAAGAAGGTGCTCGGCAAACGCCCACACCGACCGGCTGTACGCCGCCAACGACATTTGGAAAAGTAGTAGTCGCACCGTGGGGAGCAGGAAGAGCGTAAAGAGGTCGTGGCCGATCCAGTAATACTTGGCCGGTTTTCGCGGCGTCACCACATCGGTCTCTGACCTGTCCGAGGACTCGTCATCGTGTAGGACAGCGAGATACTGGCCCACCAAGTCCGGGGTGTCCCCGAACAGCGCGACGGCCGTGTGCGCTCGCGGATTGCACTCGATAGGATACAGTACCAGCTGCTCGGGTTCGCTCATCTTGGCCATGGCCACGTCCGTGTTGGTCACCATGAAGTCGAAGCTCAGATGGCCCGTGAAGCCCTCCCCGAAAGAGGCGGCCTGCTTCCTCGTGAACTCAAGCATCGCTCTCGACAACGACGAGTCTGGCGGCAGGGCAACATAGTGCATCAGCAGCTCCGCCGAGCGGCACGCCACGAAGGCCCGCACCTCGCCGCGCACCACGAGCGAATGGGTGCAAAACTCGTGGCCGTCGACGAACTCCTGCAGCAACCAGGGCTCCTTGTCTGATAGCCCCAGCCACTCGAGGCGGTAAACGTGGTCGTACGTCAGCTTCTCTGTCGGCAGCGGCAGCAGCGTCATGTCGCCACGGCCCCTGTCGTTGACACCCACCGACTTGGCGATGAAGCGCGGCTTCCTCTCCTTGTTCGGCTTGGCGGCCTCCCTGTCGAGGTTGTACGATAGCCCCGCGGCGCCCTCGAGTGCGGCGATCATCCCGTTGCGGCTGGTGACGAGGTAGGACTCCGGCACGTGCAGCCCGGTCTCCCGCGTGTGGTCCATAAATGAGTCCTTCTCGTGTAAGATCCTGGTGGTGGCAACGTTAAACTGTACGGCTCTGCAGCTGGTGCGGGCCTCGAGGACCTCCTTGACGATGCCATCCTCGACAGCAGAGCCGACACCTGAGCAGCTAACCCATAGATCGACCTTTTCCCGGCCGACGATGCTGAGCACCGAGTCGAGGTATGAGTCAGAACTTCCGCGGCCGGGCTTCTGGAGGACGTGGTAGGCGGACAGGGCGCGGGACCGGCTGCCGCAGGCATAGGGGGAGAAATCGGCTCCAACCACGCGATGGCCAGCCTTGTGGAACAATCGTGCCAGGACAAGGCCCTTTGTCATACCGACGCCGGTGACGAGGATGGTCTTGCGGTGCTGCGAGGGAGGCCAGTCTGCAGTGCTGGGAGCGCCTTCGGAAGCCCGGCCGGGTCGCAGGCGCTGCCACGCATAGCATGTGAAGAGCAGGGCTGTGTTAAATGGCAAGAAAGCGAGGCTCAGCGCGATTAGGGTCAGATCCTTGAGGCTCTGGCCGAAGGGGTCGCTCGAAGCGGTGAGGGCTGTCATGGCAGACGCTGACGCCGTGGACTTGAGACAATAGCCCCGTCTCAGCAAATCGATCCGTAGAGAGGGCAAGAAGGACAACTGAGCCGAAGATGAGACGACAAGTTCAAAATGTTACTCGGCCGCGGTGCGCGGTACGCAAACCAGATGAGCTGGTTTCGTGATGGTGTGTCGGACCAGTATTGGCAGCGGCGGCGGTGGTGGTGGAAGGGATGAAAAGTAGCTTTCTCGAGCCGCCAGCATGAGAGCACAACGGCTGAGGAATAAATGAGACGCGAATTACGCGCCCGAGCTCTCGTAGGCGCATCATGATGCGTGGCTGTACTCCGCCGCACCGCCCAGCTGGGTAAAGTATACGTCATGGACTCCCCGGCGCGGGTGTTTACTCATCCCTTGCCGTGTGTCGTACGGAACACACGCGAAAGGGTAGGTACAGCGAGCGTACAGTATGTCTCATTGCGTAAAGTATATTTGTTCTTCTTGTGGAAGGTTGGCGGATTTCAGTTCGTCCGACCGGATAAGCCAGCTGCAGCAAGGGTTTCGTAATGGCAATAATTCGAGAGTCAACCGAAGTCACGAGAGGGTTGTTCCATCTCGAACATTGGGTTCGTGCGCAGGTGGCATGAGCGACCCTGAAGGCTTCTTGAGCGACGTTCGACCTTGCTTGGGGCAATGCAGGTTTGGAGATGGGAGGGATGCGCGGATCGTTGACGGCGCATTCGTCTGTCTCCTTACCAAGCCCCACACTGCCAAGACTTTCCACTGCACTTATCAGCATAACATGCCTACCGACATAGGTAGAATTCGCTTCTCTTAGCTTTTTTTATCGGGTACATACATGCCCGATGCAGTCGCGGCCAGCCAGGGGAAACACTTCACGATGGTCTCCAATTTCAATTTCCTCCGCATGATCCCACGGTCCCGAGCGATCATCTCGGGCGATTCAAAGGGGAAGTGATCAGCATAGCGCTAGAAATAACTTTCCACCGACCAGCTTTCACCGGGCCGATGATCAATCGGCAGATCTTCTTTTGGTCTGAAAGTTTGTTCATCTGCCCGCAACTCAATTCGACTCAACACCGTTGGCGCTTCGACCATCTGCTGGGCCTGGCAGTTGAATAGTGCTCCTGCTATATAGCAGATCCCAGTCGCACGATGATTTCCATAGATAGGTTCGCTGATATAACAGAGATAAGACTGAAAATCGTCACAGAAGAAAAAACAAGCTATCAAACAAGTAAAAAAGTGAGTGCATGACACTCACCATGGCGCTTATTGTCGTGTCACATATGTCTTCTGGGTAACGATTCTGGACTGGAAGATCATGTATTATCCAACACCTCTCTGCTGATGGAGGCTTGCATGCCTTTGCCCGAGCCTATATATATATGTATATACAGTAAACAAGAACTACTCGACGAACTGTGGTATCATTACTCATTAAAATCGTCATTACCAATAAACCCACAAAGCGCGCCTGGACCCTTGTCCTGCCCTAGGTACCGAGGGAGTGTCCGTATCAGAGGGTATCCCCATCTCCATTGAGTCTAGCCCATTACCTTTTTCCGTGCGCCCAAAATAAAAGATGATGAATAAAAACGGAGTGTCTAAAGCGATGATGCTGTAAACTCACTCAATAGCCAACTCCTGACCAACTGTCTGCGGCCCGTGAAGACGGAGATTGCTCACGCGACGGCAACAGCGGCAACAATCGAATCCAGTGCCGAGCTGTGAGTCGGCCCGGAAACACCTTGCGAGGGGCCTGACCAGACGACGCCGAGCCTTCCCTGAGCATCACGGTTCGTGGACCAGTTGCTGTCAGCGTTGTTGAGGAGGAATGTTTTGAAGTCGTCCCGAGGCGCCACGGCCTGCAGGTACCGAAGGTTGCGAACAAAGACGCCCTTGAATTGGTTTCCGTCGGAGCCGCAGTTGGGCTCGCACGTGTCATGGAGGATGCCATTGCTATCGGCCAGTTGCTTGATAGCAGCCTCGGCAATGTTGGTAGCGTCTGTCAGGACCGACTTGTCGCCGGAGGCCTGGCTGAGCTCGACGAGGCCGCCGAGGACGACGCCTTGATTGTACGACCACACGTTGGCACCGTTGTTCTTGCAGGTGCTGTCCAGACCATCGTTGATGGTACCCTTGGCGTTGATCATGCCGCTGGCCTTGAACCAGTTCCATTGAGCCGTCGCGATGTTGAGGTAGTTGGCCTTGTCATTGGGGATGCGGTTGGCGAGCGAGGCGGCGACGCTAAGGTAGAGCTCGTTGGCGATCGCATTCACGTACTGACGGTCCTTGCTCCAGTAGATGCCGCCTTGACAGTTGGTGTTGCCGCCGGTCTGCATGTCGGCGAAGATACGCACGGCCATGTTGAGGTAATCTTGGTCTCTGGTAATGTCATAGGCGCGGATCAGGCCGAGCGCCCACCAGCCTTCGTCGTCATAAAACTCGTTGATAAAATTGGGGAAGCCCTGAGCGCTGAACTGGCGGGCCTCGAGGGGCAGGTGGTTTTCGCGCTTGGTGATGGCATAGGAGGTGGTGACAAGACCAGCCGCGTTAATTGTCTTGGCGGCCGTCGCCGTGGCCTTCTGGGCTTGGTTGAATGTGTTTCTGAGGATGCCTCCAATGTTGAGCTGGTTGGCGACATCGCGGTTCAGGAGAGCAAAGTCGGCGAGGGTTGTGAAGGCATTGGCGCTGTTCCACCATGTATTGTCCCAGAGACCCGAGCCAACATCGTACCATGAGGTCTGAAGGGTCCGGATGGCGTCGGCGGCATTGTTGGTGTAAGTTGTGACGTCTGCCCTTTGAACAACAGGACGAACAGACATGAAGAAGACTGCACGGGCGGCGAGCCCTCCGATATTGGCTACCATATTGGTGAGTACTAGGAATAGAGAGTTGAGTAGAGAGACGAGATGGTCCGGCTGGCCTTGTCCAGTAGAGGTGGAGAGGTTGGAGCAGAGACCGGCGAGGATATATGTGTTGGCTGCAACAATGAGAACCAGGAGAAGGCACTGCCGGGGGAGGAGGGCCGGGATGGTAAATATATTAGTGGTGAATGGGAATCCAGGTCCATGTGCCCCTTGTCCAGCCTTGGAGTGAACAACAGGTGGACCGGCACCGCAGTGATGGAGAGGGTGGGTGGGAAAACGGATACGGGCAATGCGATGAGGAAGGGGGTGCGACGCTGATCCCGGGAGTCAATCTTGTTAGCGGGATTCCGGAGAAGCAACACTCTGGGGCAGGGGCGTGAAGAGGCTGGACAGGAAGAAGCGGGAATGTCGGCAAGGTATGAAGAAGGAAAGGATGAGCAAAAGCCGGCGCAGGCGCGGCTTATGCTGGCCTTTGAATCCTGCGATGACAGCGCCATGATCGTCTTTGCCTATGTCGTTACTCGCACCCTGGAAACAAGCACAAAACAAAACAAGGCTTCATCTGAAGTCGCCTCCTGGTCGAGCCAGAGCACCGCATGCCACGACACGCAAGAAAACCAAACGGATAGAGTACATAGTATCTCTACTCTCAGCTCTGTGCTCCCTCCTCATCCGATCCAAGCTTTACTTTTTTGGCGAGTAGCTCATCCCATGCTCTCACAAAGGGGCAGACGGAACGGGGCAGGAGAGGAAAGGACCAGGGCAGGGTTTTGTGTGTGCGTGTGTATCCGTAGAGAGAGGATAGCGAGCGGCTCCTCGAGGGTAAAGGGTTAAGCGCCGTCGTTGGCTGGAACAAGTTTGACGGGGAAAGAGGGTCGACCGCGAGCTCTTGGGGAGCTTGGGAGCTGAAGTCGTGTAGGTGACTGGCAGGAGACGGTGTTTCAGACGAGATTGTACGTTATGCTGAGATGACGGTTCGTCCTGTCCCACCGCGAGAAGGGGCTGAGACAGATGCGGTACGTACCTCTTATCGAGCGATAAGGAACATCGGGTTGTGCTTTGGCCAAGGGGGGTCCTCAAACTACCTAGGTACCTACCTACAAGTAGCAGGCATCCCCTTGGCCCTGACAGCCCTGCCACCCCCTCCTAATGGAGAAATATGCGCATCGCCCACTGCCACGTGCGGGGCCGTCTTTGGTTCCCCTGTGCCCCCCTGTTTTCTACGACTACCTATCCGTACACTAGGTAGTTGACTAGGTATCAGAACCACCTGAGGCGGCTGCTACCTAGTGCTGGTGTGGCAAGGGACGTACCTTGCTTTTATTTCTTTCTTTCTTTTTTTTTTCTTCACCCTCTCCCAGAGTCGTATCCAGATGCATATTGTTGTCCGACTGAAATGATCGAGAAAAGGATACACTACGAAATGCCGAACATAACCCCCCCCCCCCCCTCCCCGGGTCACGCAGCCGTGACCGATTCCGATGATTCAGACTCGCATCCTGTTCTCGCGCTGTGCTGTGTCGAGCCACCGCACCGCTCCCGTCATCGTGCAGTGTTGCACAGCATCGTAGCCTTGTCGCCGGCACATGCCCTCATCCAACACAAGCTTCGTATAGCTAGCCAGCTGGCTGGCTTTATTTACCCTACCTCGACCGGAAGGATCAGCAACCTTGTGGATGACCAAGAATATCGCCGGTGGACTCAATCGGGAAGCAGACGCAGACCACTTCACGACTCAGGTGGACCAGTTGCCAAGCGAGTAATGCTGTCATCGCATGGTGCATGACTGTGCCATCGACTCAAACGTTGGCAAACAATAGCCATAAGTCTGGAAACGGGATTCGATTCACCATCTCAGCCGATCAAGAGCTCAGAGTCTCCGTCCTCGCGCTCTCTCATTCGATGCTCGGTTGACAGCTTATTTCCCGCCGGCGCGGCGCAGACTGCTGAGCTCAATGCAGCGGAGAGACCCCAGGAGAATTTTCTTTTCTCCTTCTCCTGAACTCCATCGCGAGACAATGCCAGGGCTTGCTTTGTTTCGAGGGCTCCAACAAAATTGCCTCTACATGTATGCATACCATACGTACCCCCCCATAGGTACTAGCCAAGTGCCAAAGTACCTATGCACCACCAAAACCTGCCATGGCAAGGCGACTCAACTACCCGCGCTGAATGCTAGGATCAGGGGTGGGTGGTGCTCATTCTCTAGCGTACCAAGTGCACTGCTGCCGGGAACCACATCCTTCTTTTCGTGGTTGGTTGGTTGGTTGGTTACCCAGGTATACCACTGGCCCTGATCATTTTGTACCACACCAGATTCCCGTATTCCCGTCATCGCTTCCACCCTTTCTTTGCCTTCTGAACCGTCAGACCTGACCTGGCAGGGATGCAGCTTCAGCAGTACAGCAACCTGGGCAGCACGGCAGTTACGCTACCGGTATGACCATGATGATCACGAATCAGCCTTGACGGGAGCATGACCCTGCCCTTCGATTTGGCCATCATCTCTGGTCTGGCAGACGACTGAGGGAATGGAACTATGCTGCCAACCTTCACCACCACTATGCCGACAATGACGATGCAGCAGCCGCTGCTGATGACAACGCATTCGTCCAGGGACATACCTTCAAAGGTCTGCCATACACAGAGAGAACTCCACCGGGCCACCGGCATACACCATGGGAACCGGTGAGAATTCGCCATGCCGCTCCGGTAAAGCGCCTCACTCGCTGTTCGACATTTGTGCAATGCATCTTCAGGATGACTCGGCATTACACGGCATGCCTTTGCACGGCAATGCATCGCAGATCCTACCACTGACCGCCTGCATTTACGCCAACATTATGGTTGGTGTTGATTTCCCTGGAATGGTGTGGCCGGGTTATGCGCGGCCGGCCAAGACAAGTCCTCCGACTGTCACTCGGCTGTTGAAGCTTGCTAGTCCGACTCGTTGCGTCTGCCTTGTCGTCAGATCACGAGAAACACCTCGAGGACGGTTGTCTGTTCACTTTCCGAGGTGCTTGCGCGCCCCGCGAGTCGATACCGGAAGAGCTCAACAATACCTACCTACTTGGCAGGCCGGAATTCCCGATTTTAATCATTTTCTTCTTCCGGCTACTCGTCACCTCCCAATTTCACGCCTTTGCGACGCCTATATGGGACCAACCCGCAGGCCCAAACACGCCCCTGAACTCCTGGAACGGCCATTTCTACGCTTTTGGTGGCCGTCACCGTCGGGGCCTTATCACAAACAAAGCCATGACACGGGCAGCTCCCACTTTTGGCAGTTTTGAAACGAACGGTTTCATCTGATCGATGCGTTCCTCGTCCTTACTCAGCCTCTTTGTCCTGCGCGTGCACGCACTCTCTTTCTTTTCATCTTACATTGTTGGCGGGAACCTGGCTACGAGTTAAAGTTTCACACCGTTTCGTGAACATGACAGGAAAGTTACGCTTATTCGGACGGATCATCATCTTATTTTCCTTCTCATTAACAATTATCAGCCTCTATTCTATATTGGGAGGCCACTCCAAGGTCTATTACTTGACCTCCAAACGCAGAGCGTCGTACTGCACGTAGACCGCCTCCGTCAGCACCGCGCTCTCGTAATTCTTTGCGCCATACGGCAAGCTCAGCACGATCTCGTTTTCGCCAGCCTTGAGCATATTGGAGTCGAAGACGAACTTGTTGGCGATGTTGTAGCAGATGACCGCCGACCGCACGGCACACGAGCTGCTGTGGTGGTACGGGATCACCCAGGGCTCGAGGTCCTTTCCGTTGACGCTGACGGTGTATCTGAGATTGGAGTACGGCTCGCTGGCGTTGAAGATATCTGTATTGCCGGCGGCCGTCTTGGCGCCCGCGAGCTGGACGGTGAAGGTGCCGTAGCGCTTTTGGCGCACCTGGGCCTCCTCGAGGTCGAAGACGAGCGTCCAGTTGTTGACGTTGCCGTCGCCGAGGTATATTTCGGGGCGCTTCGAGTTCCCCTTGCCGCCGAAGACGGCCCAGTGGACGTAGTTGAGATCTCTAGCTGGGTCGCTCTCGCCGACGTGGAATCGCACGCCCTCGGGGAACTCGTCGGGGAAGTCGTAGCGCGCCCAGTAAATGCGGTACTCCTCGGGCCTCAGCGGCTTGGTCTCATCGCGGGCGTAGCCGTGGCGGTACTCTCCCGACGACTTGTCTGGCGTGCCGATGCGGAAGACCTCGTTGCCGGCCGTCTCCTCGCGCCAGCGCGCGTGGGTCGTCTGCACCTTGCCGGCGACGATTTGGATGTCATCCTTGACGTATTGGCCGAAGATGCCGTCGGCGTAGATGGTAAGCCGGTAGGTGCCCTCTTTGACGCGCGGGATTGTGGCGTAGCCCCCGGAGTCGATGTCGGACCAGTACTGGTAGGCCTCTGTGTCGAAGACGTTGTCCTGAAAGTCGACGCCGTTCTGGGCCAGCACGGCGATGGGCTTCCTAGCGCCCTGGGGCAGGTCGACGTGCAGCTTCCAGTTGGTGCGCTTGGTCGAGGGCACGTAGCCGGGGACGAGGTGGGCGATGTCGTCGTAAAAGTCGGCGTTCCACTCCGGGTCGGCGAGCTTAGTGGCGTCGGCGTGGAGGTCGTGGATGGAGGTGCCAGCGGGCCCCTTGTTGAAATGGTAGTACTGCGGACCAAAGGTGCGGTCGAAGCCGTTTGTGATGTTGGGGGTCTGGTTGCCGTGGTGGTTGGACGAGATGTAGTTGTAGACGATGCCGTCGACGGTCAAGTCCGAGTGCAGCGGGCCGCCGAAGTAGGTGTCGCGGGTATTGAAGACCATCCAGGCGCCGTAGGCGGAGCCGTCAGCCGTCTTGGAGCCGTCGGCGTACATGCCGTAGGCATCAATGTCGCGCCACGTGTCCTGGAAGGTGTACTTTGTGAACCAGTCGGCCTCCTGCTGGACGTAAGGGTCCTCGGGGGTGTTACCCAAGTACCAAGTGGCATCCTGGACAACAACCTGTGCCGCGACGGCGTCCTCGGAGGGAAGGGGCGCGTACTGCGCCGGATTCGTCAGGAGGTGCGTCCACATGGGGTCGTTGGGGCGGAAGAGCGTGCGCAGCTCTTGCAGGTTGCGGAGGAAGGGCTTCTCCTCGTTGTGGTAGGCGACGCGGCTGAACATGTGCAGGCCCGTCTCGCCCTCGCGGAGGAACCAGTACTGGTCGAGGACCTGCCCGGTGGAAGCGTAGGTGTCGGACATCTTGACGCCTCCGTAGGGGACGCCGGCCGAGTCCTCGCCCGAGAAGAGCTCGAAGGTAGGCTTAACGCTCCCGGGGGTCCAGAAGCCCTCTGGCGTGCAGTAGCAGTCGAGGTAGGGGCCCTTGCCGGTGCTGCCGGACGTGGTGCCGAGGAGGTTGACGCCGTCGAGGGTGAGCTCGACGATGGAGCCGCCGGGCTTGGCGACGGCGGCGTAGAGGCGGTCGTTGGCGACGATGAGGCGGTCGGATGTCTCTGTCGTGTTGAGGACCGCGGCGGCCGGGGCCGCAAGGGCGAGCGCCGCGCCGCGGAGAGAAGAGACGCGCATCTCGTTAGGGGTTGGCTTTTGGACTTGTCTCGCGCTCAAAATAACGATGGTGTAGCTCGACTCGAACTCGTCGGAGCTCTACTCTCGCGCGCCTAAGAAAGCAAGAGAAAGACAGGAAGGGTGCGGCAGAAGGCCATGAAGGTGCATATTATATGAGCGCGCGCCATATTCTCCCAAAGCACCCGTGTTTTTCTTCGTCTTTGGTGCGGACGGACGTGAGAAGGGTACGGTGACCCCCGGGAATGTAATCTCCGGACACCATCTATGTCCTCGTGGGCACTCATTCATCCGGGAGGGAGCGAAGTTTCCCCGCACGAAGAAAGTTGGCGATCTATCCGAACATGCGGAGAAGGAGCTGGGCTACCTACATGGAGTCGAGGAGGGGGCGCAGGGGAGGGATGTGGGACAAGCTTGGCCTTCGCTTAAGGTAGGCGGGGATAAAGTTGAACAAGGGCTTCAGAGGCTTGTGATGGGATGGCATGGCCAACTTTGGCAGACAGGGGGCGGCGATGTATACTGAGGTACGTATCCAAGCCGATCGCACTTAAGGTCGCACAGGGACACAATGGTATTCTTAACACTGTCGGAAAAATACAGTATAAGCATCATGGCGTGGGAGAAAGAGACACCAGGGCTGCGCGAGCGAACATCATGACCCAACTGTTCGCTCGAGTTGAGGGACCGATTGAGGTGAAATGCCCGAGGGGCGCGCCCGGCCCGGTGACGCGACAAGGGAAACTCGACCTTCTCTGCATAGCCGGAAACCCGCATATCCCACCCTGCCGCCTTTCGGTGCCCTCTTGACCGAGGCGAGCCGGGATCGCCTGAACACGCAACCCTCCCCCTCCGTCCTGAGAAACCAGCGCTCTGGCCGAACTAGCGAACTAGTCGGCCAGCCCTGGGGTCGCCAAGGCAGAAACCAGAATTCCGGAAGCCTTTCGAGTTGGGCTTCGGTTGCCCATAAATACGAGTTACTAGGGGAGAACAACCAACATTAGGGACGGAAGAAGCAGCGGATGCCGGCGAGAGCTCTTTCCACCATACGAGAAGTCGGGTATTGTTGCCCAAAAAACCTTTGATGCGGGTATTGGGATTATAGTAAAGCCAGATCAATGCCTGCTACGCAACTCGTGCCTCCCTCCTCTTAAATGGTGTTTGCCTTTTGACCCCATTCTTCCATCTTTTCGCTATCTGTAACGATAATAACAACCCCTCATATCTTACGTCCTGGGACTACGCAGGAAGCTGACGACACCGCTGCAGTAGCCCACCAGGTCGTCGAGCCGTCCTGCCTCGCGCTCCTGCAGGGCCTTCCACTCGCCGAGCGCCTCGAGCAGTTGCGCGTCGGCCATGACAAGGTCAAAGTGCAGGCGGAGAAACACCGTCATCCAGGCCTGGACAAGCTCGTAGTCGCGGCGCGCTATGAGGCGGCTCGTCAGCGCACGAATAAAGTAGAGGAGGCCGTTGTCCTCGGGTGAGAGGGAGCGAAGCTCAAGGTCCGCGGTCGAAGGGGAGAGAGACTTGAGGTGAGAGATGAACTCGTCGACTATTGGAACGTCAGCATGTGTGACTAATGCAATGGGTATAATGGTTAACTTACAGTCGCCTGAAACGGCGCCGTCGTTGAGCTTGCTGGTGAACACTTCCTGCATGCGCCCGCGTTCGAGCTTGGTGATGCGGGACTTGGACTCCGTGGCGGCATCGGCCTCAGAGGCTGCGATGCCCTCGAGCAGGTTTGCCTGCTGCGGCTGCTTGCCGGAGCCGACAGAGGGGAGGAAGAAAGGCGCCTTCTCCGGAGCTTTGGGCGCTTCGATGGGCTTGTTGCGCTGCTTGATAAGGTCCAGGTGAAGGAGCGTCTGCCAACGGCTCTTGGGGACCAGGGAGAGCGTCGTCAAGTCGGCGCTGAGCTGGTCCACGGTCGGCGCAACGATCGTCTCGTCCTCGGCGTCCACCTCGTCCTCGTTGAAGGCCGCCTCCAACATGCCCTCGCCGCCCTCGCCGGATGTCGTGGGACCCGTGAGCAGCGCGGCTTCCTTGTCAGAAACTTGCCGTGTGGGGACGTGCGTAAAGAGGGTCTTGTTAGTCCAGATGGCGACGCCGAGCTCGTTCTCGATCGTCGCGGCGAGGTATTCGCCGGTGGACGACATTGCCAGCGCCGTGCAGGGCCTCTCGAGACGGATGGCGTCGATGAGATGGCTTGTGGGCAGGTCCCAGACTCTGATGACGCAGTCCTGCGAGGCAGCGATAACCCAGCGGCCGTCATTGGAGAAGCAGAAGTCATTGATGGCGCCCTGGCAGCCCCAGAATTCTCTGATAGTCCTCTTGGTTTCCAGGTCGACGATGCGAATCGAGTTTTCGTCGCAGGAAAAGGCCATCAGGTCGTTGGCTGCGTGATATCTGCAACCCGTGATGGCGGTCATCGGTGCCCAGTCGATCTGGTGAACGAGGTTGCCTGTGAGGAAGTCCCAGAACTTGATCTTGCCGTCCAGAGAGCACGTGATGACGTTCTTGTTCATGGAGTCTACCACAATGCCTGTGATCGCCTTCGTGTGTCTGCCGGTGCCAGGTGCAAAGTTGCTGTCCTTCTCGGTGTGGAGCTGCACGACGTTATCGGCTTGCTTCAGCTGCTGCATTTTCATCGCCCTAGCCTGTGCGGGAGTGAGCTTGGAGGGAAAGCGCTGACGGTGGAGGCCAGACTGCAGGTTGTACATGTCGAGACCACCCTCCACGGAGCCAACCAGGGCGAACGTGCCGCAGGGGCTAATAGCGATCGTAGAAACATGGGAACCATCACCCGTGGGGAATGCCCACCGACCGGCCTTCTTGCGACCCCAGAACCATGTACGAGCATATGCATCATTCTTATGTGCTGTCACAACGCTCTCCCAGCCCGTCGCCCCGCTGACTTCGGCGTCTAGCTTCTTCTTCGGGTCCCTATGCTTCTGCCAGATGGGCTGGTTGCCGGGCATGGCGCCCATACCGCCGTCGCGGTTGAGAGAGCTGGCAATGCACGTGATCTCGGGGGCCTTCAGATCTTCCAGAGTTGTTGTAGGGCCGCGTGCGAGAGCCTTGGTAGACAAAATTCCCGTCTTCTTAGCCATCTTGCGGATGTTTCCTTGGCTGAGTTCGGTACTCTGGCCGTCGCGGCGCAGACTCCAGCCCCAGAGACTTCGGTCCTGGCCACTACTGAGTAGCCACTTGTTGCCTGCATCAGCACCTTCGAAATCGGAGGGCAGGAACTGCAGGCATTTGACAGGCGCAGCATGTCCGCTGCGCTGGTGCAGAATGCGCGGGATTGCCGAGAAAGGAGTCTCGTCAAAGATCCAAGTCTTCAATGAGTTATCGCGTCCGCTTGTGACAACGACGGGCTGACCCGACAGAAATTCCACCTTGCTAACGCCCCCCCGCACAAGAGGGCCATTTCCAGACGGAGGGTTATGCGCACTGCGCAGAACACCCATTATCCTACCTCCGTTGTTCAGGTCCCAGAACGTAACATCTCCTGTTGCAGCCGTGGCAGTCGCCATCACGCCGTCTTTTCTGCCATCATGGCCTGCTCCCATACCATCGGATCTGAAGGAGATGGAGGTGACGGGCTCGTCCTCGTGACCGGCGTTGAGCTGAATGATGGTCTTGTCTGTTAGAATGTTCTGGATCACCAGGTTGCCATTGGCATAGGCGATAGCCAGGAGCGAAAGAGCGGTAGTGGGCTGCATGCAGGTAACAGCGCCGCAGTCAGGGGTGGGCGGAAGGATGGTGTAGATGAGCTTGCCGGTGCTAACGTTCCAGATTTCGACCCAGCCGTCCTTGCGACCAACAAAGATCTTGTTGAGGTAGGTGGGCATGTTGGTGATACCGCCGGTGATTTCATTGGCGCCCTTCTTGCCGGCCATGGTGTAGAGCGTAGTGTAATGCTCCAAGGTTGCCGACTTCCATACCTCGAGTCTCGTCACTGCGCATCCGACAATCCATGAACCAAAGATCAGGATCTGTTGAATAGGCTCGTTGAGATCCTCGGGGATTTCGAGTTCCTCAACTTTCTTCCCGCGCTTGAAGGCCCAAAGACCCTGCTTCTCGCCCTTCCTGGCATCGCCCCATGCTGCGAAAACCTTTTCCTTCCAGGCGAGCGTGGCGGTGATGTCGGCGGGGGTCTGGGGACGAGTGACGAAGACCAGGTTGAGACCTCTCTTCAGGTCATAGGTCTGCAGAGCTCTTCCCACGGATGTTGTGATCTGGAACGTCGTCTTTCCGAGAGGGATCGAGGTGAATGGAACGTTTGTGGGGGATACAAGACCGACAGTCTGTGTTGAAACATTAGCGTTGGAAGGCAATCAATTCACGGAAGGAGGGGAGCCAAACTCGAAAGGGTGCGAAGATGCGGGAAGACTGGCGCATGGCCGTCGCCGGCTTGGAAGCGACATTGAGTTTCTGGCGCTTGACCAGAGGCCCCTCGTGCTCTGAGTGAGGCATTGTGGGAGGCATGTGAAACTTTACGAATCGGACGCTGGTTTCTTCGAAGCCTTGGTTCCCGTTGATGTCAAGGTCGCGCGCCCGAGATTTTTTTTCGAGGACTCTGGACCTTTTCTCAAGAAGGGTCTTATCTTATCGTGGACATGGGTTTTGCCGGGGTTGAGCCGGTGGGGTCCTTCAAGCGACTAAGGGTGGGATACAGCTTCGGCATCTAACCGCTTTTAGTAAGAGGCACTCTACAAGAAAGATAGCTTTGCCCATAAAAGTGCACTAACAACTCACATCACCAGGAGTCCTGTTGGAAAAAGAAAGAAACAGGGCAGTTAGGATGTAGAAAATAAAAATAAAAAAGACACATAGGGTTAGAAGTAATATTATGATCATTGGAGTTAGGGTTAGATGTAGGACTAGGGTTAGAGTAAGTACGGAATGCGTTCTTAAGGGTATATACACAATGGGCACATGAAAAAGTACAAATAGAGTGGATATTGTGTCTATGAGCCTAACAGGCTTACAGGGACTTGTGACAAATTAAATATCATTATGCCCCTTTGAAGATCATCTTTTGCCTTCTTGGTAACTGAGACATATCTACAGTACGAGGTCAAAAGTCTGTTTACAGTAACAAGGGCAGCCAATCAAAAGCTACAGTAGGTGGTTAGGACATAAGGTCTTTAGTGACGCACTGTGAAGTGACCTCCAGCTATTAATGGGTCCTCTCTTTAACTCTTCTTTGGGTTATCCTTTTTGCTGTAAACAGACTTTTGACCCAGTACTATAGTACTGTAGAAACAGAAACACCTGCCAACATTAATGTGGAACCCAATCTAACCAGGTATCTCTTTACCCCTTTGACACTACAGTATCAGAATCTTATCCCACAACTAAGTCAAGTTGGTGTATGGTATTAGCACTAATACCATAGAAACGTGTTAACAGAAAGAAGTAAATTCTGCATGAGCCCTATCACTATGAGGCGTCTTATGAAGCGAATCTCCATCCCTTGGGCTCACCCGCAAGTCTTTCCTGCTCCTCCAACTCCTTGTTCTTCTTATGGCAGTACCACTTCGTGATAAGAACAAATATGACTGTCAACCCACAACCAACAATGATAGCCCCACCGCCAGTCTGATAATAAGGCTCTTGGTTACGCAGGAAGAAGTACGGCGTGAACCAGTGCGAAACTGAAGACACGCAGTTGGCAATGGCAATCAGAGCAGCTCGTTTGGTAGGCGGACGTGGTACCACCGTGGTTTCCCAGGAGATTTGAAGCTTTTCGTTGAGACGGCATCAGCATTGAATCAAGACCAGGGGTATAAGAGGTGGCACAACTAACATTGAGGCCGATGAAAGGACCAGTGACCAGCAAGATCATACAGAAGTAACGGGCGCCAACATTGAGGGTCGTAATCATCACTGCACAGGCCACGGCAGTTGCGAGCATGGGTACTATGATGTGGTAGCCGTGCTCCAGCATGCGTCCGGAGGACCAAGAAACCGCCAAGGTAGCCAAGAAAGCGATGATGGCTGGTGGGGCCTGAATGAGGTACGTGACGGTTGTACCGAAGCCAAGGGTGGCAAGGATCTAAATATACTGTAAGGACACTGACGCGTATGATGATGCTAAAAGGCAAGTAAATGCTACTGACCGATGGAAAGAAGTCCTTGTAAGACTGGGCGATGATAAGGAAGAAATGGATTGCCGAGAAGAAGTAAGTGAATGGGTCCTTCAAAGCCATCCAGACACCTCCCCAGTAGTCTCCTTCATCGTCCTCAGAGCGACCACCTGCTGACACAGTCTGTCTGTACTGTGCCATTTGCGACTCCTCGGCGGTGAAGAAATATGTACCGGTTGACTCAGGAAAGTTGGGATTGAACCAGAAGCTAGCAAGAGCCACCAATATACTGAAAATGCCTGTCGCCACGTTAGCCGTCTCGAAATACTGGTATAGCTGGTAATAACATACCTTCAAGCAAGAGGAACCACTGCCAAGCTCTCAAGCCGGCTATATTGTCCATATTATGCAGAATACCGGCCGCAAGAAGGCCAGAAATCGCCTGTGATATGGTGTTGCCAGCGTGCGAAATGCCCATGCGAAGAGGGGATTCGCGTTTGGTGTACCACGACGAGGTCATGAGGGGTACGGCCGGCACAAACGGCCCCTCAGTGATCCCAACGAGGAAACGACAGAGCATGAAGCTCCAGCCAGCTGTGACGGCAGGCATGCAGATGGTCGCGGCAGACCAGCTAAGCATACAGCATGGAAGCAAGATTCTCGGCTTGCCCTTGGCGATGATGACGTTGGCAGGGACCTGCGAGATGATGTACCCGACGTAAAACATTGAAATACCAGCCGACCACATGGTGTCGGTCATGTGTAAGTTTTCTTGCATGCCGGCCAAACGGGCGTTGGAGACGTTGATTCGATCGAGATAGCTGTAGTAATCCCGAGTCGTTAGCTCTAGGGTGTAATAGCGCCAACAGGATGGCTTCTGGATAGAGTGATCTTACTTCATCATAAGCATGGCGCAAACCATGGGCAGAAATTTCTAGTCCAGTTTGGAAACAACTGCTTTGTCGAGAGCTTTGAGCTCCTCGGGAGTCTTGTCCCGGATGAGTTCATATTGCTCAATGAGAGGGTCGCGTACAGGAACACTCTCTTCGACTTCGACCCCCACCTTGTCCATCGACGAACGTTTAGAGTCGTTGGGGGTTACCATATTCACTGAGCAAGCCAGCTTGGGAAATCTTAAACAGGTGGTGCAGAAGTGAGAACTGAGGTTCATACCGAGAGCTGTTTCCCCAATTTTTTTTTTGGCACGAGGTATTTATATCAAAAATTGAACCCCACATCCCCTACGGCGAGGAAAGTCTCGTGAACGAACCGACTGTTTCGTGAAACCCAGCTGCTTGGCACCCAAACCCCCGTTACCCCGCGAACCATGAGTGTCTAGCACCTTGTGGGTTATCTGGGGATGTGGATATACGGGGCCGGACGACGTCCGAATGCACACGCCTGCACTCCGGGCCAAGTCCGCGGCCAAAATTTGCCCCGCAAAGAGTGAGAACATAGGCACCTAGCGTTGTCAGGGTTGAGGCCATCTCTCGTACTGGCATGGGAGAGCATGTCAAAAGGACATCAGCGCCATTTGATACCCATTCTCCAAACAGTCAGTTGGGTAGCACCTATCCAACTTCCGTGGCTAGATTGGCAGTAACTTTGTCACGAGATATATAAGAGCTGGCTACTGCCCCGTAACTAACGGCGTTGTCTTTGGTTACCCCCAATTCCTGTCTACCTTTTCATCAGTTTTACGCAATGACGAGCGGACAGAGATATTGGATGTCTCCAACTTTCTTGCACAGTATCGCACTATTTTGTACATCGTCACGAAGCGACACATATACATAGTATACTACAAATTTTGTATTTTTTACAGTTGCATACCATCAGACTATGAAGCTGTATTCCAGGGGTGAGTATGCTGGTTTTAACTTTTGGGTGTTGTGTAAACGTGTATCGAATCAGATGTTGGACACGTCGGGGTATGATTGGTGAGAATGCCTCCAGAGTGATTATCTGCCCAAGAAATTGTCAGCTGAGGCCAATACGAATATACTAGATTGGGCCCTAGTAGGTTCCTACATAATTCGAAAGTTTTTCGCCAATAATACACATCGAAAGGGCCAGCAAAACGCGCTGATGACGTCCATCTCAACATCATGGACAGTTCCGAGTAAAAGGCCTGTGTCTGCACCTGCGCAATGTATTGGTAAGACCAGTTGGGTTAGAGCCCGACAGTATAACTGCTGTAGAACATCTGCAACATTTAGAGTTGTAAACATGCAACGCTCCATGCATGGGGGCAGGTCCTTCCAGTGGCAGATGTTGCTGTAATCGAGTAGAATATCCGCTTTTCTCCCAGTTCGGATACTGGACACAACCTGCATATAATTTACCAGATAACGACCCAGAGACAGCCTTGCAGAAGTCTCCTGACACGAAACTGGACTTTCCACATCCTCTACAGGTATCTGAGCGATGACTATCAGTTAAAGTCTCATTCCATACTGACTTGAATTCGTCAAACTTACTCGAACCGAAATATCATCATCTTGGATACTGAGCGGACGGTCCATAACTATGCTTAAAGTTCTATGAGACATAGAACAGTTTTGACTGATACACAGAAGCGTAACCCAGAGGCACTCACCGGTCAAGTAAGTATACACTCCAGAACAGCCACCTTCTTCGGTCCAACTCAGCCAGAGTCAAGTCGGCGTGGGAGTCGGGTTCTCGGTGCAGACCAAGTGAAATACATGTTTTCACCGTGAGACCAAGGAGATGCCAGCGAGCCCACTACAGAGTTCAGAAGCGAGTACAACAAAAGCATGACCATGCAGTGTATATGCTCGAGGGACACTTCGGAACGTAAAATGATTTGCAACTGTTTAGTGGCAATGGCGTGAAAGCCTGATCTAAGCATCGAAAGATGCGCTGAATCTGGCACCGTCATAACGCCGATAGCCAATGCCATGTTAGCGTTGAAGACGTGAAGAGGATTGGTGCGCGCACCACGGTGAGATTGGGCGTTACTGGTGATAACGCTGTCATACTGCTCCATAAGACCCGCCTGATCCAGGTACGGCAACCATATGGCGCAATCCAGGAAGCGACGAAAATATTCATTGGTTGTATCTCGAGTGAGTGCCAAGGAGTGACCATCTATCGTTGGGGTTTGTGGCGCGGGAGAAGCTTTGGATGGATCACGTCCATCGATGGCCAGTGCCCCGGACACAATTTCACCTGGGGAAAACCTCCTAGGTAGATCGTCCGACTGGTCGGGCAGTTCAGCCATGGCGCTACGTGACAAGAAGCCGATGGCGCCCATGGCCGCCCTCACGGAAGAGTCTTCATTGTCTCGTGTAATGTTCCGAACGGAAGCATGAGACGATGGGCCCGAGCCAGCGTCCTGGAGGCCGACATTCTCCACGTCAGCAGGCGAAGGCCCATCTGTTGACTCGGCTCTGTAACTTCCTGTACGGGCTCGTTTTCTTGATGAAGATTGGACATTGTGCTCGAGTTCAGCGACACGCCGTTTCAATGATTCCACGTAACTATTGCCTGTTAGCGCGGGCAACCACTATAGGTACATAATTGCGGCATGGCGCAGAGCAAAGGTTATTGAAGTCCGCACCTTATCGCAGAAGCATTTGAAAGCTCTGACACGGAATTGATGTCTTGATTCCGAGGAATGCATTCAACACCTTGCGTCTGACACGCTGTACAGGCTGGTAGACGTCTGTCACACTGGTGATGGATGGTTGGCTAGTTAGCCAGTGGAACTCCAACGTCAATGCGGCTCTCGAAGGACGTGATGAAACCTATTGTTTTCTTTTCCAGCACCGTACGCAAGCTATTGGTCGAGTTCTCGACGCCCCCGCGGGGAGTTCCCGGGTTCCTCCGGAGTCGGACGGATCAGGAGCCGGCGAAGCCGAACTCATGGCTCGAACTTACCACCTTCTGTCAGGCGGCGTAAGGGTCTAGCGAGACAAACGTAGAGCTGCATACACAGATTGAAAGTCTTAGAGTCGACTATTAAATCATTAGGGCCCTTGAACCGTTCAAGATGACGCCGAGTCATCAAGGGCTTGACGGTGCCAAGTGAAGGATCAAAAGTAAGGATTCCCTATAGGCGGATTTCATTGAGAATGTTGCGTGTGGGTTGAGGCAGCATACCTGCATACCTGCATACCTGCTTATAATCGGCAACCACGAACGAGCCATCCTGTGTCACGGCCAGCCCGTTGGGTTCGCCGTCCCATTAGGCAGCCACGCTGACTTCTTTAGAAGGGCTGATCTTGAGGATCCTGCCGTAGGGGACGTCCACAATGAAGAGGTTGCCATCCTCGTCAGCGACAGGCCTTCGAGGAAGATGTGCTGGAACGGGCGGGCAAAACCACCTCGCCACTCGGTTTCCTTGCCAATACATCGCAGATGGTCCGGCACCCGCACGTGCAGCTCGGCTTTGATGGTAGGGGGCACTGGGTAGAAATTCATGGTCGCGGGTTTAGGGTCTCCGAGGAAGTTCGGAAGGCTCTCGACCAAGGTACGTTGCCAAGGCGGTCCGTCTTAAGGTCATACAGGTACACAATGATATTCTAACACAGTTGGAAAAGGAAGGCTTTCTATGGCATGGTATTTTTGGTATTTTTGCTGAGTTGGCCAAGCCCCGCGAGCATCTCGGAGCCGATTACGGCCACAGAGGTGGGCAGAGTGGCAGGGGTGTCGTCGTGCATGATACTGCGGACGTGGTCCGGTGGGAGACTACGGAGTCAGTCCGACGGAGGCGGTTGACTTTGTTCCCTACTATCCCTGGTTAAGAAACTAATACGATGTTTTGAGGCGAACGCCATGTCAGATTTGGATTGTACCCCAGAGGCCCCCCGCATTGCAGAGTAGGAATCTGGGGAATATTTGAAATGGTCAACCGGTTGACTCCTGGGTGCCACCGGTTTATGTAGCCAAGTCTTTCCCCCTTTATCTTGGCAAAAGCTTGAGAGTTCCTTTCACACGGCGGAAATTCAGACGTGCTCATACTGTCATCTTTTTCAAGCAGTAGTCCCAAGTTTGCGCCATGTCTTTGATCAGTGCCACAATCGCCGCCGTCAGAAACAGCCCGAGGGAGATTTTCAACTGGTACCTGTCTGGGCGTACTTTGATATGGAGTTTCTCAGGAGTTGCCAAGGGGTTTGATGAAGGTAGGAACGTAGGACGAACCGATGGGACGTTGGCTGACTATGGACCGTACCAGGTAACATAGCCTCACTCGTAACGATGGCTGTGTTCAAGAAACGGTTTGGCGTCGACCAGCAGTCTGATAGCGAATACTCCAACACGAAGGGGTGGATCGTGGCAATCGCTACGGCCGGCGCGGTGTTCGGGTGTCTCGCTTGTGTCAAGCTCACTGAGAAGCTTGGCCGCAAGCTGACCATGCAGATCTTCACCTTGGTCTACATTGCCGGCATCCTTGGCCAAACGTTCTCGTCCGGCAGCTTGGCAGGATTGTATGTCTCACGCATCGTCGCTGGTATGGATATTGGTGCCACAACGGTGCTGCCGCCAGTTTACATCTCAGAAGTACGTCAAACACGGCCACTGCAATGCCAGGTCTGCAACAGTTCGCTAACAGTCTAATCACCAGATTGCGCCCCGCTCGATCCGCGGTCTCTTGACGCTCCAATATACTTGCTGCCAACAGCTCGGCGTCGTTTTTGGATTCTTCTTCAACTACGGCATCACGAAGCACTTTGCCGGAACCCAGACGCAATGGCAACTGCCCACGGCCTTGCAAATCGTTCCAGCGGTCCTGTGGGGCCTGGGAACCTTCTTGACCCCCGATTCGGCCCGCTTCATCCTGTCGAGGGGCAAGCCCGCCGAGGCCATGAGGGTTCTCTGCGACTTCAGAAAACTCCCCGCGGATCACCCCTACGTGCGAGAAGAGTACCAGGCCATGGAGGCCCAGCTTCTGCACGAGATGGAGATAGTGGCGGGCGCGTCGGTCCTGGACCTTGCCAAGGAGACGTGGACGAACATGCCCAACAGGCGGCGCTTCATCCTCATGTTCCTCGCCCATCTCTTCTCGCAATGGTCCGGGGCGAACGCCATCACGCAGTATAGCCCTTCCATCTTTGGGTACCTCGGCATACAAGGAGAAGATGGCCGTCTTCTGGCGACCGGAGTGTACGCTATCGACAAGTTCGTCTCGGTGCTAGTCTTCTCCGTCTTCGTTATTGACTTCATCGGCCGACGACGGTCGCTCATCACCGGTATCACGATGCAGATCATCACCCTCTTGTTCGTAGGCATCTACCTCAAGGTCACCAACGGCCGCAGCGCCGAGGAGATCTCGGCCAGCCCGGCGTCACGGCGGGCGAGCGAGGCATCCACCGTGGCCATCTATATCCACGCAATCGCGTGGTCGATCGGGTGGTTCTCGATCCCGTACCTCGTCAGCGCGGAGGTTTTCCCCATCCGGATCAGCTCGCTCTGCGTATCGGTGCTCATGGCGTTCCATTGGGCCTTCTACTTTGGCTGCTCGCGTGCCATGCCGTCCCGCTTGGCGGCGACGGAGAGGTATGGCGCCTTCATCTTCTTCGCTTCCATCTGCTCCGTCTCCCTCGTCTACGTCTATTTGGCGATGCCGGAAACTTCGGGCAGGTCTCTGGAGTCGATGGAGAGCCTCTTCAACCGGCCGTGGTATACCGTGCACCAGGTTGCGTATCCCAAGAGGGAAGATATTGCCGGGGCACCAGCGACGACAGACGAGGAGACACAAGACGGAACAGCCGCCGTGATACATGTTTCGTGAGGTGATGTAGGCGTACCGGGACGAAATTTGAGTAGCGGACCACGCCGTTGCAAGGTTGGCTGTCCGCTTGAAGGCGATTATATGAAGGGCTTCTATCACGTACTTGTTGTCCTAATAGTAGTATATACTCTAGCTGCATGCCCAGCTAGCTCGAATCAAGTTGAAGAGCTGGAACAGACGCAAGAAAAATGACAGCATAGGTACTGTGTGCGACATATCGTCTTTTTTCTTCTTCTTTTTTTTGCGTTGCTTTTTGGTGCACGTGCGGTTTGCTGTGAGGAGGGAGGAGAGACAAAAGGCAGGGACGAGTAGGCTGAGAATGAACGAAGCGGCCCGTGTTGATAGTGATGTGTCAGGAGCCGCGTTTTAGCGGTGTCGTTCGCCAGAAGCCGTAGCGTCATAGGTTGAATCTGACTTGGGCTTGAATGCTGGCTGCAGTGAGTTAGGTAGTTAATTTGCATTACGACAAGTGACTGCACTTCTGACAAGTGCAGGGTCGTAAACTACGTCATCCCATTCCTGCCCCAGCAAAGGCTGGGCTGGGGGTTGTTTAATTTTCTCCATGATTAACTCCTTCCCCTTTCCAGTGCGCGTGTGTGCTTGTATTATGAATGTACATATACAACAAGGATTTGTACCTAGGAAGGCAGGTTTGTATGCATATATATCCGTACTCAAGTACCTATCCGTAGATATGTACCTATATGTGTAAATTGTATACCCATGTCTTGGCCCACTGGGTTTCTAGAACAAATGGACACGAAGGTATGTTTCTGTGTGCAGAACAATACGGAGTACATTCTAATACTACACTAGGTACGGATACCAAAACCATTCTACCTAACCCGTGTGTCTGTGTGTTTGCCGCTTCTGCCATGTCTTGGCACAGGCATCAAGCTGACAGCTGAGCTGCAGCTGCTGTATCGCACTTTTGTATCGCAATCGTCGTCGTGACCGCCCGAAAGCATGATTGGTGTATCAGAAAGGGAGCAAGACTGAGTGAGATACGTACCGTATCCAAAAGTGAACCCTGGGAGACAAGAAGGCGAGAGATCCCTGTCGCGTGACCACAAACCTTCCACTCTTTCTCTCCCCCTTTCGCGGTCCAATGAGGAGGGCAATTGGACGTCTAGTGTCGCTTTCTTCACCTCAGTCCCTCGTCATCTTCAAGAATACTACCCACGTATCCAACTACCTACCTACCTTCCGTCTAGATGCTGCAATAACATTGTTACCTGCTCCTCGAACTCCAAAAACCTGTTGTCGTAGTTCTCGTTGCTTCCGGCGCTTAAACAACACACGCACGCATTGGAAAGAAGAGGGAGGGAAAAAAAAAAGAGTCGAAAGTCTGCTACTTACTCCATCCTATTCTGCACCCGTTTCTTAGGGCCGCCGCCCCCGCCGCTTCAGTGCCGGCTAAGGAACAAAGCATCATCAAAAAGAGCACGAGCATAAAAAAGAGAAAAATTTAAAGAGAAAGAGAGGGAGAGAGAAGGCAGAAGGCAGCAAGGTTCTAGTGTCCACGGTTTACGGTTCAGCAATTCCTTGAGTCAGCATTCGCTCCCCTCCCCTTCCCTAATCTTCGTCTGATCGCTCTTGTCTTGTCGCATCTGGTACCATGGACCGACTGAATTTTAACCCCCGGTCATCTGTAGATAGTGCTCGCTCGGCTTCCTTCACCGCGCCCGCTTCTCCTGCTGTTGCACCCACATCCGCACCCACACCCGGACCTGCACTTGCCTCTCCTCTCAATCTCAACCCTTATTCCTCATTGTCGTCCTCTCACTCTGCCGTGAACAACACCTCTGCGCCTACCGAGATACCTCTGCGATCGAGGCCGGGCCGCTCTGTCTCTCACTCTCTCAACATCCCTTCCACCGCCAGCAGGAAGAGTCGACATGCTGAGCCTGGAACGACTGACGCCCACTCTGCCACTGCCAACCTCTCCATGCCCCCGCCCTCTTCGCTTCCCTTGAAAAGCTCTCGAACCTCTCTCTGCCGTCGTCGCCGCGAATCCAACAACTCACTCGACGCTTGGAGCGACTCCGCTCTCCAGTTTGCCGACGCCGACGACCTCGATACCCCACGCCTCGTGTCTGGGTCCAGCCAGCACCACCCAGATTCCACCGCCCCATATCGTCCCCTCCCCGATTCCGCCCTGACAACCCGCACCTCGTTTTCTTCCGAGTCGGAACAAAAGCGCACTTCCGTCTCCAGCATCTTCTCCGTTTACTCGCTGGCCTCGGCCCGCGGCGTCCTTCCCTCTTCTTCCGCTCCCGCCACCCAGTCCTCTGCAGCTTCGACCAACGGCTCCGACAGCGGCCCTTCGCGCTCCGTTTCCGGCATCATGTCGTCGGGAAAACCCGTCACGAACGCCTCTCAGCCCGGCGCTGAGGTCTCCAATGTTACCGTCACCACCTCCTCCAACGGGCAGCATGGCAATTCCGCCCCTGGCGCCCATCACTTGACGCCGCGCGATACCAACACCCATGCTCACCACGATGTCGTCAAGCGACCTCGCCCCGAGCGGCCTCAGCCCACTCGCTCTCGCAGCCGGAATAAGCGCAGGCTCAGCGCAAGCACTGGCGCCAGCAGCCATAGTCCCAGCAGTGATCGAGGGCTCTTCCACAGTAACACCAGCAACAAGGAGAAAGAAGAGGGTCAGTCAAGAGATACAAGCGCGCCGCGACAACGTGTGCCAACAAGCTCTAATGCACCTGCAGTCAAGCCGGCGCCGTGGGGTGTCATTGGGGTCTGCGCTTTGGACGTCAAGGCTCGTAGTAAGCCTAGCAGAAACATCCTGAATCGCCTCATTGCGAACCGCGAGTTCGACGTCGTCGTGTTTGGCGACAAGGTCATCCTGGACGAAGGTGAGCACTACATTCCCCTCTTTTTTTTTCTAAAAAAAAAGAATTGGAGAATCACAAATACGAAAGAAGCATGACCACAAGGGAGGGCATATAAATCGGGAGCATGCGTTTTAATTGAGCATAGATGGCTAACCAATTTTTTTCCTCTCTTTCGCAGAGGTTGAGAACTGGCCGATGTGGTAAGTTCGGATTGTTTCTTCTGTTTCGCCCAGGTGGGCTCCGTGAGCCAAAACAGCATAGCTTCGATCTCGTCAGCCAAGTGTGCCATCACAGGAATTCCCTTCCACCACCAACATTGTCAAGCTGTTGATGCACACCAACGATGCTGCCCCTGAACTTTTCCAGCTATCGCGTCGCAATATTGTGTATGTTGTGTACTTTGAAAAAACTCCTGCTAACACTGATCAGCGACTACCTCATCTCATTCTATTCGGATGGCTTCCCTTTGGACAAGGCCATTGCGTACGTCAAGGCACGGAAACCATTCTGTGTGAACGATGTGCCGATGCAAAAAATTCTCTGGGATCGCCGCCTTTGCTTGAACATTCTCGATCGCATTGGTGTTCCTACTCCAGGTCGAATCGAGGTGAACCGCGACGGCGGCCCCAAGATCCTAACCCCCGATACAGCTAAGCATATCAAGGAGGTTACTGGTATCACTCTGGACCCCGAAGAGTTGGGATACAACAGGCTACCTCGGAAGGTTGAATTGCTTGACGACGGCGACATTCTCAGCGTTGACGGCACTCTGCTTAAGAAGCCATTCGTCGAGAAGCCCGTCAGCGGCGAAGACCACAATATCATCATCTACTTCCCCAAGTCCACCGGCGGCGGCGCCCGCAGGCTCTTTCGGAAAATCGGCAACAAGAGCTCGGAATACGACCCGGACCTGAACATTCCCCGCGCAATTCTGGAACCGGAGAACAGCTACATCTACGAAAAGTTTATGCGAGTCGACAACGCTGAGGACGTCAAGGCCTACACTGTCGGGCCCAACTACTGCCATGCCGAGACTCGCAAATCGCCCGTCGTCGATGGTGTTGTCAGGCGTAACACGCATGGCAAGGAGCTACGGTATGTGACGGCCCTGGATCCCGAGGAAAAGGAAATTGCCAGCAAGATCTCGACCTCCTTCGGCCAGAGAGTCTGTGGCTTCGACTTCTTGAGGGCTGGCGGCAAAAGCTATGTGATTGACGTCAACGGTTGGAGTTTTGTCAAGGACAATGACGATTACTACGACCATTGCGCCAACATTCTCAAAGACGTCTTTGTTAAGGAGAGACTTCGAAGAGGCGGCGTGACCTCCCCCGCGCCATCCCCATCACCTTCGGACATTGTCGACCCGCTTGCCTCGCGAGGCAAGGACAAGGAGTCTCAGCCCATTCCTGTGCCACCGGCCCAGAACAAATCCGTGACGAGTATCTCGGCCATCTCCGAGAAACTGCCACAGGAACCGAAGCATGCGCCTACGAGTGTAGCCACCCAAAAGTCGGACAGCGCACTCAACTCGTCCGTCACCAGCTCGTGCACAAGTCCGACACTCCCACCCCCACCTCCTCTGGTCGACCCTGTCGTAGCAAGTGTTCCGTCCACAACAGGATCAGCCACACCGTCTGCCGCGCCTTCGTTGAAAGGAGAGGGAACGGGACCGCCGCCCGAAGAGACTCCCGTGCCACCGCCACCGCCAAAGCACTCTTGGAAACTCAAGGGTATTGTGTCTGTCATTCGACACGCGGACCGTACTCCGAAGCAGAAGTACAAGTTCACCTTCCACACAGCCCCTTTTATTGAACTCCTTAAAGGCCATCAGGAGGAGGTGCTGCTCATTGGTGAGGCAGCCTTGGCTAGCGTGTTGCAGGCCGTTGATGTTGCCTTGAGGGCGGGCGTGGAGGATCATAACAAGCTCAAGTCCCTCCGCAACGTCCTGGTTAAGAAGGGCGGGTGGGCCGGCACCAAGGTGCAGATCAAGCCCATGTTCCGAAAGAAGAAGACAGAGGAAATCGCCGTTTCATCAGGCGACGAGCTCTCGCAGGTCTTGAAAGAGGGCGTCGAGACAGATTTCGCGGAAAAGCCTGAAGACGCTGTTGCGAAGACAGAAAACTCTTCGCCAGTGAGGATGCCGCCGAAGAGGCATGATTCTCTGTCTGGTGTCACCATGTCCCGCATCACGGCAGCGGAGGAGAGTCTGGTCCTGGACAAGCTTCAGCTCATTGTGAAGTGGGGCGGTGAGCCCACTCACTCAGCACGGTACCAGGCCCAGGAGCTTGGCGAGAACATGAGAAACGACTTCAACTTGCTTAATCGTGACGTGCTGGATGAGGTTCACGTTTTCAGCAGCTCCGAACGTCGAGTTACCACCAGTGCGCAGATCTGGGCTTCTGCCTTCCTCGACCGCAAGGATCTTCCCGAAGACTTCATAACGATCCGCAAAGATTTGCTTGACGACTCAAATGCCGCTAAGGACGAGATGGATAAGGTCAAGAAGAAGCTGAAGGGTCTCCTGCGTAAGGGCAATGAGCGACCTCCTCAATTTGCCTGGCCAGAGAAAATGCCGGAACCGTCAGAGGTCCAGACTCGCGTTGTCCAGTTGATGAACTTCCATCGCCGCGTAATGCACTATAACTACACGAAGCTGCATAACGGCAGTGCCGTTGCGTCATTGAACAGTGCCATTGCAAACCCCGGTACAGAGAAGCCTGCCAACGGGGACAGCTCGGTCTCGGCAGGCTCGACCTCATCGTCACTGTCTCAAGCAAACGCGGTGAGCAATATCCAACCTAGATGGTGCTGTGGCGAGGATGCAGAGCTCTTCCGGGAGCGCTGGGAGAAGCTTTTCGCCGAATTCTGCGATGGGGACAAGGTCGATCCTAGCAAGATCTCAGAACTCTACGACACAATGAAGTTCGATGCCCTGCACAACCGGCAGTTCTTGGAATGGGTCTTCACGCCACCCAAGGCCATGTTGGAGGAGGAGTACGGCATCAAGGAGAAGGAAAGCAAAGAGGGTAGCAAGGATGGCAAAGCCACTGACAAGGCCTCTGATGAGGGCAAATCGTCGCTAGACTCCCGCGAGGAGCGGCGGGACGGTTCGGGATCCAGCGACAAGGCAGAGAAGAGCGAAGCCAACAAAAGCTCGACCTCTGTCAGACGCATCTTCCGACGGCGATCGTTCCTTAACGGCCTGCGAAACGCCGAGGCAGCCCCGCCGGAACAGTACTTTCACCTTTACAAGGGGAACACTCAGACCAAGGCAAAGACTGACGCTCGGTTTGAACCTCTCCGAGAATTGTACCAACTCGCCAAGGTGCTCTTTGATTTCATTTGCCCGCAAGAATACGGCATCTCCGATGGCGAGAAACTCGAGATAGGTCTCCTGACGTCGCTGCCCTTGCTCAAGGAGATCGTTCAGGATCTCGAAGAGATGCAAGCGTCGAACGATGCCAAATCTTTCTTCTACTTCACCAAGGAGTCCCATATTTACACACTCCTTAACTGCATCTTTGAAGGAGGCATCGAGACGAAGATCAAGCGAAGCACCATTCCCGAGCTCGACTACCTCTCTCAGATTTGCTTCGAGTTGTACGAATCCGAGACCAAGGCCCCTGCTGACACACCCGATGGCGGAGAAGAGCAGACCTTTGCCTACAGCATCAGAATCACCATCAGTCCTGGATGCCACGTCTTCGACCCTCTAGATGTGCAACTGGATAGCAAGCACTGCATCAGCTGCGCTCCACGCCGCAGCCTGACCCCTCACGGCGATTGGATGCAAGTGATTCGCACCCTGAGGGCCAAATTCAACCAGTGAGTCGCCGCCGAAGGCTTTTGCCGTGTCGGCGCTTGAACGTGCTGCTAACGACCGTCGCAGAGTCAAGCTCCCCAAGACGTTTCTCGCAATCAACTTGTCGGATCTCTTCTCCTTCGAGGACCATGAGAGACGGGATAGTGACAGCGAGGGTCTGGAGATGAAGGCATTACACCCCAAGCCGAAGTCAACGGCACAGGCAGCTGTCAAACAGAAGGAGGACGAGACCAAGGCCGAGCCTGAGCTGCTCATAGAGGCCGGCCAAGCCCTTGCGTCGGTCTCGTCCGTTGCCATGGAGCCCGAAGAGCTGGTGAGCCCAAAGACCAGGTCAAGTGCGGAGATCATGCCTCAGGCGGCCGAGTCGAGCGAGCGATGAGGTTACTTACACATACGCCTGTCGAGTAATGATGATGAATATCACATACAGAACAACAGCAGGAATGGAACAGTAGTCGGGGGCAGTAAGTTTAGGCGCACCATAGTATAACACCCTCAAAAGCATGGCTTTTCTATAATGTAACAAGAGTGTCACGATATTTCGCATTGTCTGGAGATGGGTTTGAGGCGCCACGCGGCTTGGGCTGCCAGCAGAAGCTAAATGTGACGTGAGTTGCCCGATTGCATGCTTGATCCCCGCCCAAGATGCTGGGCCAAAGTGCTACGAGAGGTGAGGAGACAGCTGGGTAACTGCCCGCGTCCCGCTTCTGAATTCATTCTTCATCGCGTCAAAGACATTCATGGTATCATTGGCCCAAACAGATGGTCAAATCAATGTGAAACCTAGTCGAACAAAGGCATAAGCCGGTTACAATCCCTAGCAACTTCGAAATCACCGGAACCACGTTTGTTGGACCGAACAGACCCTTCGCAGGCCGGCTGTCTTCGCTCGTGATGCGTGAGAATCGTACGCCTCAAGACGCAGGGGCGTCCTCTTCTCTCCGAGCAGTCCCCAGTGATCAGTTGAGAATTATTGCGTGGGCGTTAAGGTTGGTGTTGATGACGAGATTGCGGAGGTTAGTGCCCGCCAATAGCAAGATGATGATGGTCTTGAGAGGATGGGCGTGCTATCTTCACTTATGGATCAGGAGATGGCGTATTGGGCCCACGTATTATGTTCTTCGACATCTCGAAACCGCTGACTCCGTGGGGGTTCCATGAGACGGATTCTTTTTCGTTGGGTTAGGCCGCGAACAAGCGTCGAATGAAGATCTTTTCTTTCCTGCAGGATGGGTAATGTATAAGGCCAACCACCCCCCCACCCCTGCTGCCGAGCTGGCTGCCATGACTGACGAGAAAGCAAAGCCTTCGATCGGCGATGTCTGTTGCCGACGAAATGAGGCGTCTATCAGCTGGCCGGTGTTTGTCGATAATAGTGACGTGGGCATCGGTAGAGGGACTCGTCGTTGTTGCCCATGAGCCTGTGGCGATGTGCACTGTGTGTTGTGTGAATGGGCCGGTCTACAAATCGGGCCTGGCGCGAGAAAGATGGAACCACCATAGGCAAGAAATCCGGGAACTGATTCTAGGATGCAGGAGAAGACGGTGGAGCAGGAGGAAAGATGTCGCTGCGGCAATATAATTTGACGGCGGTGGCCCCTAGTGTTTAGATGCAGATCTTGGCCGGCACAACAGTCGTAGTGCATTTGCATGCTTGTTACCACCGCATTAGCTCGAAGCTTTAGATGTGCTGGTTACCTGTCGGGAATGCAACACACGAGGACCGAGGGACGTACTCAAGGATACTCAACATCGTAATGGAAGGTTTCTAGATGGAAACACAGCACATGCCATGGAACTGCTCTCGCTTCGTCGAGATGGTGGGTGTGAAGGCAAACATCCCAACTTCGCCGAGTGTGATGGTTCTTGCCGGCGCCACCATCGAACCACAGTTAAGTACCCATGTCAGTGTTAGTTAGCCTAGAAGTGGAGAAGCAGTGATGAGGAGGAGGAGCAGGTTACGGGTCCAAGTTGGGCCTGTTCAATCAGGAGCAAACCGCTACTGGGTGGGCTTGATCTTTCAGGACACACCAAAACTGGCCCTGATGGGTAAGCTGCGAAGCAATAGCCACAGCTCCAAGGGAACACTGTAGACTGGGCATCGATTGCTCATAGCTGACAGGTATACGGATAATAAGCAGTAAGATGCTCTGCCATGGTCTCTGCGAGTATATTCGTAACATGGATGGTTCGTGCAGGCAAGGGAGGTGGGGTCTTTCTCGAACCTAGTGACAGGTGAGTGAGTTGCCGGTAATATTGTGCTCCAAAGCCGGGGCGGCGTGGAGGTCATGTGATGGTTGCCAAACGAACCCCAGATCCGGGGGGGGGGGGGGGGGGGGCAAGTGTCAGGTCGGTCTGGGCCGTTTACCCACGCCATGAGTACTGCACCTACTACCTAGGTACCCAAAGTACCTTATCTACAATCCGTAGTCGCTGCTTCGAGGTACCTCCTACCACCACCTTTGACGAGGCGGGAAGGTCCAATAAATCAATGGGGGTTTTTTACTCGAACTTGCTCGGAGCTCTGATGGGTTGGTCTGAGCATATCTGGTACTGTTGGCATGTCCGTTGCGCCTGCCATCGTTTGGCCATTTGAACTTCGTTCGCACCTCACAAAGCAGAAAGCACCGTGTTGGCTCCGTGTGACGACACCACCTGCCAAGCTGGGAAGTCTGCAGCTGAGGATCCCCACCATCAGCACCGGCGTCATGTGGGGTTGGGTTGCCAGCAAAGCTCTGACCGAGAACTTAGACTGCAGCTCAAGCAGGAACTGATTGCCCGGAATGCAGGTTGACGCTGCCTTGACAGGTAGATCCGTATACCTACCTAGGTACTTTGAAAGTTTGTTGGTACTTATCGGATGCAGACGCAGCGACTGCATTCAAGACTGTTACTGTTTCGAGTGCATCACACCAGACGCTGTCATCTTGCCTGCCCGTCACACTGCTATAGTATGCTACCCTTGCTCATCCATCATTACGGAGTAGAGACGCCATTCAATTCATCCACCTTACAAGCGAGGGACAGAGGCAAGGAGACAACAACAGCTAGCCTGGTTTCTGTTCATGTTCCCTCTTTTCCTCCCAGCCTAACTACACATGTCATACGCTGCATTCAGAGCCGTTCCCTTCGAATGGAACACTTCACTAATGGATTGACTCCATTTCGCCGACAAGCTGATATTTCCCAAATCTCCATCGTTTTCCAGGAAAATACAAGCGGCGCAGCGAATCACTCGGTTTATCATCAACAGGGGCCCAGAACTCCAGCTCTGGGGCTCAAAGGCGGGTCCTACTCGCTGCTTGCCAACTCGGCAACACAGCCTGATTGTTTGATCCAGTGTCGGATGCCGTTTGCGCGAACAGTAATTTTGAGGGGGAGGTGGGGCGGTCTTGCCGCAGCTGACCTGGAGATGGATGATTCACTGTTCTGCTCACCGTGTTGCCATGGCGTCGATGATCTACTTTCCCGCATTTTTCTCTTTGATCTAGGTATCCCGGCTCCTGGCCCGAGAAGCCTAGTCAGGAACAGCGAAGGCAACGCTAACAGTAACCCATGGTTCTCGATTATGAGCATTTATAGCATCCGATCCCAACTGGGATATGCGGCTCAGTCGAAGCCGTTGGTGTCGATAGGACCACTTCTTCTCCTGGACAAATGACTTCCTGGGTCATCAAACTCTAGTCTCTCCTCTGGGCCCGCGGTGTGTCTGCGTGCGTGCGTGCGCAGCGACTGAATGGGAACACGGACCCCTGTCTTCAATGGCCATCTCGCGACGGCATGCGACTCTCGGTTGCCCTCCTTGTGGTCCTTCGTGCGTCCGGGAATTATCCTTGGGGTGGCATGCCATCCGACTCTGGGTTGGCTCGACGAGCGATAAGTGGGCAACGAAGGAGGAAGCAAAAGGATCTGCCACACCCGGAAACCACGAACTGCTGCTACCTTGCAAAGTTGCTGCGGCTTTGCCTCAATGCGGTCAAGACTCAAATGCCACGCGCACAACCGACTTCCATGCCATCACCTTGAGGATATTAAGTACCACCTCATGATGCGCACGCAGCATTCGCAGAGCATGACGAGGCCACAATGCTTCTCGCTTCAAGCCGGCAGTTGCTTTCCAGCAAGATACAGGTACTGTATCTACGGCATGCGCCCTATCCAGAGCTGATGCGGCACGCACGTCTTGTCGGATAATGAGGCGTGTCAAGACGACATCTACGGTCCCTTCCCGGGGCAACGCTCCCGTAGAGGGAGCACGAGAATGGTTCCCATACACACACACCATACCTGTCTTGGAGCCCCTGACCCGCATGAAGAACCGTGGCGCAAAGACACGGTGAGCAGCGGGATCGCTTAGGATCTTCGCCATTGGCCGGCCGCTTGATGCTAGGGCCCTGGTGCTGGAGATATTCTGCCCACTCATGCATCGGTACTGCCTAGCTAACCGTCCGAGCAGCCTTGTAAGTTGTATCCGACGAACAGCTCCATATTTCTGTCAAAAAGCTACAGTGTTGTATTGGAAGCTGGCCTAGCAGGCGTCTCAAGCAACCGGGAGGCCTGAATTGGGCAATCCCCTCCTGGTCCCCCCCCCCCCCCCGCTGACTGGATTGTCGAGGTACTTATTGATCTCTGTAGTCTAAAGACAGAAAGGATGGCGCATCCGGAGGCCCGGTCGTACTGTATTTGATCCACCGCCGCCGTACCCAATTGGAATGTCGTACTCGACTTCAGAGCGTGCTCCGCACATGGTACGTGTATCATTCTTGGAACGCGCCAATCACTCCCACGGCTCGGGGGACGGGGGATGGGCGCCGTGCCGCTAGTGCACCACTCCGCCAATTACCTGCTGTAGTACGGAGTACGGATACAGATATGATCATGTCGGTTTTTCCAAGGGCTATGGCAGCCTCCCTCCCCCGGGCCACGTCTGATCGCAAGCCTATCATGTCAACTACTGCTCAAGCCGCGCGCGGGCAGGATGTAACATGTCAGAACTCACTGGCCCACGCCAGACAACCCTGTAGCTGGGTAGGCAGAGCAGGATTCCCTAAATGTCAAACAGAAACATTGCAGTTGAGGCTAGCCCCCCCCCCCCCCCCCCCCCCCTCCCTCCAGGAGGAGACAATTTTAGCCTGCCGGCAACATGCGGAAAAGTCGGGCGTGCCGGCACCCAAACTCCCCAAGACACAGCAACCGAGTTACATGGATCTCAGAGATTTGTCGGTATGCGACTTGCGATGTAGATCGATGTCAAATTACCAAGGCAAATTCGAGAGGCGTGCGCCAGATCAATTACTCGTTGGAGGGCCGTCTCCGATGACCTGATTTTGTCAGAGGACAACACCGATTGACTATGATTGGCCTAAGCAGGAACAGAAATGTCGGGCGGACAAATGGGCTGTTCCTGCCTGAAGACGACTTACGACGTAAGAGTCTGGACGGTGAACTTTACAAAAGTTTGACGGAGAGGATATAACCAGTCGCGGCGACAATCTTGTTCGTGTTACACCAACCGAGTGACATACCGTCTTACTATGAACAGATGGGAGAGAGACGGGAGACGAAAGAGTGGACCCATACATTACGGTTCCGTCGCTAGCTAGGGTCTACTTAGAGGTGAAGGGTACCTATCCGTACATGGATAGATTCTTGTGGGCCCTGTCAGTCGAGTTTTCTATCAAATCCCTTGCCGCGGCGCTACACGCTGCTTCATGCTGGAGCATGGCACGCAGGACGTGGAGGGGCGTCGAGGCAGATGGCCGCACTCTTACATCAAGAAACAAGCAAACATCGTCACTATTCGTCATCATTAAAGAAGTTGCTTAGCATGTATGGCTATTGGCACCAACCCACGATCGTACACTATGTACCTTGGCTAGGGAGTGACTAGCACATGCGTGTGTGTGTTTGTGCATGTGTGCCGTAAGAAAAGAAACGGGCCGGGCCATAGCAGACAGAAGACATTTTGTCATGGCACCCGATGCAAGGGTCTTTCGGGGCGAGTCGGGTGAGGTATGAAGACGTGGAAGGGCCGAGAAGACGCCTTCGCTGCTTCGGCTGACCGTTGGTAGGTACAGATGCACACAAATCAGCAAGCAATGGTATCGCAGATGTGAGGAGTTAGTCTCCTCGTCTACTCGGTAGAGTCACGATGCCGCAAATTGGGTGGACACACAGCGTGCTACGCTCATACTACCTACCTACTACTGCACAGCAGCCCGAGTGTAATGGAACCATGGCATACACATACACGTGAATACCGTATACCACGTACTAACGTACATAGGTATATATTACCACTTGGGCTGCTGTACCTTTCTATATGTACGACACGCTGCTGATTGTCTTCGGGCCCATATCCCCATTAGCGGCAGGGGCCGTCCCTGGAGCGTTTACTCTAGAGTGTCCGCTCCTCCCTTCTGTCACCCACCTCCAGTGGGATCGGGACTCTAGTGTAGTGTATTTCGGCAGAGGAACAGGTCGATTGAACAACTCACCCCCCCCCCCCGCCCCCCTTCCCTTTTTTTGCCTTTCGACCGGTGCTCCTCACATCCTCGCCCCGTCACAACTTGCGGCAACGGCACCAGCCATCCATCCACTCAGAGCCAGTCGTCTTTGACAGCCCTATGCGCTATAGAGACACCGCCCGTGAGGGGCAATTGACAGTCCGCAATCCGACACTCCCGCTGTGGAGCTGGGACAGGGTTTGACGTCCGAACGGAAGGAACAAACAGTGCGCAACTCTGCCGAAGGGACGACGGGACCTACTACCCACCAGCAGGTTAGAGTTCAGGAGTTGTCACGGCCTGCCGATTTCTCCCAACCTTGGCTACAATCAGACGCTTTTTGTCTGTCCGCCCGGGCCGTCTGTTTCTCATGGGCGGTCCATCCGTCCATATAAGGAGTGCCAGACGGTCGGCCAAGAGAGAGGGACGATGCCAGTGTCCGAGTTGTATTATCCCCATCGACTTTACTCATCATCCCACCTCGCATTGCTTCAGCTCACCCTCCACCTCACCTCACTTCACCTCGTTCAACTTATCCATCGTTTCTGCTACGCTGCTCGTCACACAGAATTAGCTACCGCAGTTGCTTTGGACATCAATTGCAGCTGGTGGTCCTTGCCCGGCTTGCATTGGCTGTTGGGAAGAATAAGAAACAGCCCACGCTTCGCTGCCACGAGATACACATTTTCATACATCGTCTCATCGACACAAAGACGCTCGCTTTCACGTCTCGCCTCCTTCACCTCGGCTTGTCTGTCTAAATCTTATATTTTGCCTCCAACCGGTAAGGTTTTTTATCTATTCAATCCTTCCTACTTACGTGCCCCTATCCAAAGCACGCTGCTTCCTTCCTGCCCGCCTTCCCCTCCCCTCTCTCTCTCCTAGGTAGGTACCCATTATTTCTAGTACCTGCCTGGCCTGCCTCGCTTGTCTTCCTCCCCGAACTTCCTTACTACGTGCACGCCTTCCTTATTTACGGCCTTATATGGCTTCTTCCTTCCTCTCTCCACTCGCCCGGGAGTGGGAAAGAGCCTCTCGGGCCGGGCAGTGCCTTCCTCGGCGGCACCTCGACGTGGGGCTCATCACTCTCCTTTCAGATTCACTTTTCACGGCGTGGCCTTTGCCGTCACATCCATCCCACAAAAGCAGCACAGAGCCTTGTGATAATTCTTCATCTTCATCACTTCACCATCTGATAAGCCGGGTCCTCACTTCCTTCACTTCGCCTACTTACTGTGGTAATTCCTGCAAAACTGCACCCGTTGACGCAGCTTTCGACCTGCCCCTCCCCCCCCATCTACCTCGACTGTCAACCTCTCTGAGGCAGAGCTCCAAATTCACCTGATTGATTGGTAGCCCTCTTCCCCAAAACCCTTACATACCTCAAGTACCTTTCAGACTCACGTTGAATGTGGAAAGAGAGACTGACTCAAGCTTCCAGGGCCAAAAGGGAAGCTTTCCGAAGCTCAGGAGACTGCCTCCCTGCCACTTGCTACCAAAATTGTTTCTTTCACAACCACAAGAGGGGGAAAAGAAAGAAGGAAAACCACCCCATCAGCAAACGGCAAGCTCGACCTACAGGACCCAAGACAGCCACACCTACATCGGACATTGACCACGCAACGAACGCACGGGGCCTTCAGTACGGTCCAGACCCTTTCCGAACGCCACGTCCCAAGTACCCAAGCTTCGTTCATTTTCTATTCGCCATGGCCGTCGCGAGCGCCTGCGCCCACTCTTTCAAGATGATCAAGTCGGATAGCACTCTGATCCAGTGGACCTGCAACCTATGCCATTCAGGCCCTCACTGGTGCATCTTCGAATGCCGGTATTGCAAAATCCACACGTGCCGACCCTGCACCCAGAGCGCCTGAACTTCCCACGTCGAATGCATCCTCAGGCGGCATTGTCATCGCATACGCCTGAGACAGTGTTGTGTTTACCACAAAGGGAGAGACCGACGTGGGGGGTGGGGTTTGCATTGGATGCGCTTAAGGTATGTTCGAAAGACATTCCCTCGGTCTTTGCTCTAGGCGGTCAGCCACCGGCGTCTCAGACGAGCTGCCTTTGGTGACGCAAACTCCCTTTTATCACCACCACAACATCCGATGCCTGTCTCGCCCTATCCGATCCCGATCTCATCACCCTCTCTTGTTTCATTCCGCTCTATGCGCATCGTGAGTAAAAGCCTTATGGCACTTGCGAATGATGACACCTTTCAACACATCTCGTTACCCGCTAACACAAGCCTAGATTCCGCCAATACCCTGAACGACTGTGATAATTCTTTACCCTCATGACAACGCTGTGGTGTCGCCCCAGTCGAGCAGAACCGGATGCATACAACCTGAGGAGCGCCCTGGCGATCGACGCCAGAGCTAGACCACGTCGATCTGACCACACCGGATTCTTCTTTTCACCCATCCACCCGCTCTCTCCGATCCCTTCACTCATGCCAATGGCAACGAGACTAGCCCCATGAATGCCATGGATCTATTTCTCTTTTCGTTTTTTGAGTTTTTGAATTTTTTTTTCTTATATTTCATTCTCTTTGTAACCCTCCCTAGCTCCGATCACCGGCCCCGCCACCCCTGCCGTCCCGGCAAGGTCCTAGTTCTGGCTTAGCTCAGCGGTGTCGAATTCTGGCGCGCTGCAAGGCACACGTGGAATCCTCTGGCTGAGGCACCTATGCAGCTGGCTGCAGTTGGACGGCCCTAGCGGCGGCCCCAGCGGGAAGCACATCCCCGTTCACAGGGCATCGTTCTAGCGCCTGTGTCAATAGCCCAGCCCGGATGATGGCATCTTGCCACGGTTACAGTCTGAACAGCTAGCACGGGCTGGGTCGAAATTAGCAGGGAGATCACTCGTCGAGATCCTGGGTGGATGACTTGCTGATTCGCCCGCGAGGACGAAAATATGCATTGTCCATTCGCATTTCACATTTGGTCAACACACGGCAACGGAGTTAATATCAGCGGCACGAAGCCCAATACCCCTTCCTCAATCGGGAAACTGATAACACGTATTTCTTTATTTGCCCTTTGGGGATCCATCATGTGGCAGGTGGGATTTGGTGAGGATGAGTCGGCGGGATCGAGGAGGAGTGCCGCAGGCGGATAAGGAGTTTGGTGAGATGAAATTTCTTTCTCCAACAGTAGACTTTGGGCGTTATAAAAGCGGTATCAAGGGACATGGCGAACAAGAAGAAGAAAAAACGGGATTAGATTAAGCTAGATCAGCACGCAAATGCTGGCGGACTGGACGGCGGTTACTTGTCAATTCGACTTTTCTTATTATTTATATCTATCTGATTTGCACCACTGGCCTCTTGCCATTTCTTGTCCAGCGCTGGGCTTGACCACTCGTAATTAGCCTGTCATTTTTTCATCAATTTTTGGTGAAAGGGGGGGTTATCCATTTCTCGTGCCGAGATTGCTGACGAGGCTTACTTGTCATTGCATTCCACCTCCGCCCCGAGTGTCGTTTCAGGCGGGATACGGTAATGTGTCCGGTTGGTCTAAATTATAATAGTAGTAGAGTACGGATAGAGTGCCTGTGATTCGTACGGGAAAACGAATTGTACGACGTAGATACTGCAGCATGACGGCCAAAGGCCAACACAAAAACCAAAAAGTGTATCGCATCTCTGATTGATTGACTGATTTAAACGCCTGTCTTGTATATGCCAGATTGAAGAGAGGCGTATTAGCGGTGAATACCCCTCCGAGGTGTCACCATGGGGACCCGATCTGGAGGTGCGCAGCCCCGGGGCTGTGTGTGTGTGTGTGTGTGTGTGTGTGTGTGTGTGTGTATGTGTGAAAAGAGAGAGAGAAAGAGAGACTGCCTTAGGCCTTCGTGTACGAAGTAGTCGGTGAAGAATCGGCGTAACAGGTGTCATACATCAGCAATGGAAAACTCACAAGGGTTCCTCATGTTTCTACCGGGACATTTCTGTGTTCCCGTCGCACAAGGAAATGCCCGAGAAGTGTGGGCGGCGCGGGAGGCCAAGGGTAAGAAGGGGGAGTACGGCATGACATGGGCTGCTCGTATGTACATCTGGCAGGTTGTACGGGCGCGGCACGGCACAGCTGCTGCAGCGGACCAGATCGTCCCGAGGGATGCCACAGTCCTTTCTTGCGTTCTTTGTTTTTCTCCGATTCCCCTTGGGGAGGGGCGAGGATTTCGGCGAGGGAAGCCGATTGTCGTGTAACGGCGTGGCCCTATTTCGGGAATTTAATCTTTTATTTTATTTTTACTTTGTTGACAATCTTTCCCGTTTGGTTAGCAACATTGAAGCCCCTTCCTTCTTCTTTCTTTCTTACCTTCTTATTTGCGATGCCCAATTTGGGAAGGTATGCCAGGTCCCGTTGTGACGAAGGCCCTCCAGGAGAGGCTGTTTCTTTCCACCGACGACGAGCGATTCGTCCTTGTGGTCACGAAGCCTGGCCAGGCGGTGTGTTCCGATGGTAAAAGAACGGGCGAAAGAGACTCTGAGCGGGAAATTTGGTTTGGCGTGTGAGAGGGAGGTTCGAACTCGGCCCCGACAACTTTGGTAATATGGCTTGAAGAGAAGATAAACTGCAACCCCCCCCCCCCCCCGATCTTGTTCTAAGTTTGTTCGAGCAGCCTCGACATCGGGAAACCGCATATATACATCAGCCCCGCGCCGAAGACATCGGGTAAATACTTCCGTGTTTCTTCCTTTTCTTCTTCTTCTTCTTCTCCCCCTCCCTACCCACCCGTTCCCATGTACGTTTACTGGTGTGGGTGGGTGGACTCCCCGGCAATGCCTGGAGAAACAAAAGGTGTCTGAGTTGCGCGTTTGTCTACATATTATACGGGCTTCCTGAAAAGGCAATTTGCCGGAAGTCTCGCAGAGTCCAACTTCGTGGTTTGGCCGGTTTGTACCCATCTACTTACTCTACCCCTCCGTAGGCATCTTGTCGCGATAGGCAAGCCGAGGACCGGGATACCTATGCAGAACTAGGTAGTCGGAGGGGGTGTCGGTGGGGAAAACGGCAAAGCGGGCAAGTCGCGGCTCTAATCTCATGATTTGAGTGTTCTTGCACTTTCATAATCATGACATGGCGACACCGAGAAAGATGACCGGCATAGGGGGGGGAGGGTTACATGGCGTTTAAGGCTGTCGTATGGCACCTCCCTCCTCTCTGGTTCGACAATTTCTTCACATACTAGCGGCGTTTTTTCTTTTTTACGGTGAACAAGCCCCCCTTCAGGATGCTACCTTCTACTTTCTGTGTTTACAAACATGTGATATCTGACATTCATCGTTCACTCACACGGGAAAAACCGGAGCCATCCAAGTGTTGAGCGGCGCGCACGCTGGTTGGGAGGCGCGTATTGCGGCATGAAAAAAATTTCTGAAAAAAAAAAAGAAGCTATGCTATGCAACAGCTGCGACTTTCTTGGCCGAGACCGAGAAATCCCAGTCGAAGACAGTGCGTTCGTCGCTGCGGCGAGAGACGACGATCTCATCCCCCACATGGACCCGGATTTCGGACTGCTGCTGCTTCTCCTCGGCCCCGTCGACGGCGAGGAATGCGTACCGCCCGAAGACGGGCGCGTACTTGTGTCCCGGGTCGACGCGGCGGTCTCGCATCAGGGTCTTGAGGAGCGTCCCCTCCTGCCCATCCGCGGTGCGGCCGGTGTCGTAGTCGACGTTGAGGGAGGAGCAACGGCCGCAGTTCGCTGTGAGGAGGAGTCTTGCGCTGGTCGGGCCGCCGGTGCCGGAGCCAGAGCCGGAGCCGGGGAGGGAGAGCTCAGCCCAAAAGTCTTCGGCGAACGGGGCCTCGGCTGGGTCGTCTACGACGATGTTGGGCCGGAACTTGGGCATGAGGGAGTATTCTTTGAAGGGCGCCAAGGAGGGATGGGAGAGAGAGGAGGTTGAGGTAATGAGATAGGGCGCGCAGTCGGTGAAAGTGAGCCACGCGGGGTCGCGTTCTTCCTCGTTCCGGGGTTCGGGGGATTTGATGGATGGGAGGAAGGACGTGATGGACGACAAGAGGGAGGAGGAGGCAGAGGGCGGCTGCTGCTTAGACGAGGAAGCCGGAGACGAAGATGCCGGCGCAAAGGTACCGAGAACCCCGCGGCGACCTGAACCGATATGGACGAGGATGACGGGGAAGCCGAAGCAGGCGGAGAAGAAGGCGTCGTACGGGTCGCCCATGCGGAGAGCCTCGGCGGGGCTTCCATGGAGGTCGATGGAGACGGGCTGGAAGCTGGCGGTGTCCGGGACGAGGGGCACAAAGAGAACCGTGTCCTGGAGGGGGTGCTTGTCCACCAGGGGCGGGTTAGGGGTGTTGTACGTGACGAGGATGGTGTCCCCGCTCTCGCCGGAGGCTGGTGACGAGGAGACTATTTCCTGGGAGAAGAGGGCGCATTGCGGAAAGGTGGAGAGCTGCATCTTGCGGAGGGACGAGTCCGGGTTCACCTTGAAGAGCATGTAGGTCCGGTCGTGTAGGATGCCCTGTGGGGTGAGGGTCGCTGATTCCAGGGGGATCGGGCGGAGGGCCTTAATGGGGTAGACGTTGAGGGCCTTGATTTTCATTTTGGGGCGGTTTTTGTAGTGGCTATCCTTTAGGTGACGCGGATTGAGATGAAAGCGGGAAAACAACAATGAAGTTGGTTTCTCTGATGCGATGATGCGTTTGTGGGAGCGCCTTTAGTGACTGAGCGTTGCTGGGTTGGGGAGAAACGGAGGTCGTCGACGTGAAGCCGATAGCTTGACGTCAGTTGAGAGGTTCCTTATAGCGGGGTTGGGCAGGGATGATGTTTGACCCCTCATTGAGAATTGAAAGCGCAGGTTGCAGCGCTCCTCTCGCTGCACTGTGAGTCGCAATAGTCGGTGTGGTGGCGCGAAATGAGAACAAAGGTACCACGGCATTCTGCCCGGGGAGAACATTCGCTAAATCATAGACCGGGCTTCTTGCTATCATTTGTCACAAGCCTCCTGGCCCTATGGGAGAATGTGTAGGTAGGTCCCGGAGGACAAGGATACGCGCAAACAGCGTTGGTTGGGAAAGATGGCGAGGTGGCTTATCTAGGTGCCAAGGCAGACAGCAATGGGGGGGGATAACGGCGGTGGGGTTGTGTCGTGTCACCTCATGCTTGCGAGAGGGGATAGCAAACTTAAGCAGCTCTCGGTGCTAACCCCAATCATTGCCGGCTAGGTAGGTATATTATCAAAGAGGGAGAGAAGTCTCACTGTGCATTGTAGGATCTTCTCGCAAGAAGTGCCTTACAGCACGAGGCACGAGTTAAGATGACAGGACGAGAAAGGGGGGCCGTGTTGGGTGTATGGCAAAGCAATGAGTGAGAGCACCAATGGGCAGTCGTTGCCCGGAAGAGTGGCACGGTTCAGGGGCCGAAGAGCGGCCCCGCATGCAGCCCGTTCCGCACCGTATTCGCTTCCCCGCTGGGTCCCGGCGTTCTATCCGGCCCCGGCGAGCGGCCGGGGTGCCAAAACCTGCTTCTTCCGAGAATGGCAACCGAGGCTCACATTCATTGGCTGGCCTATCACGGTCTAGTTTCCCATGGAATCGCTGCTCATCGGGGCCGACTCGCACCCCACCTACGACTGAATTTCATCACCCAAAGCCTCAACATTTTAAAGGCGCACTCGCCATACTCCCAACCACTAGTGAATAGGTCGCTGCGAACGACAACCGTATGAATTAGCCCGAAGCTTAAACTGGTAGCGCTCGCGGGCCGCGGGGTCTAATTCGCTGTCGAACGCCAACCGCATCGTCTGTTCAAGGGATTGGTCACGCTGGGCAAGGGGGGGGCAAGCGTCCTTTAGCGTGGGGTGCCAAGTCAACCTTGCTTTCGGGCGTTCCAGACCTGCCCTGGATGCATAATCTGATGATCACAGTCAGGCGTCCGAGTCATGGTGTGGAAACTCATAACCGCCATGAGGCTGTTCACCAAGAACACCCGTTCATCCGCCCGCCACATCTCGGCGAGTCGGCAAAGGGAACATGAGGCAAAAAAGGGAAGCAATGTCTAGGGTAGCTGGCCCCTTGGCATTGTTGACCGTTCCAACAGATGTGGACAGGACATCCAACCCTGCGGCAACTTGTACATTCGAGACAGCGAATTCCATCTCGATCCTACCGGCTTTTGTAGTTCCCCTGCTAAGTTTTAGCCATACAAGCACCATGGGGGTTAAACACCATAGTTCGGAATACCTAATATCAGAGAATTGAGACATGTGGGGAAACGGCAACCTCGCCGTTCGGCGCGTCTGTATCAGTAGTAAAGAGCAAGGTGTCATCAGGGTCGAGCTTTGAACCTCCTGAGAGGACAAAAGATTGGTCAAACTTATGAACCTTCTGAAATAGGGGTGTCAGCGGATCTGTTGCAGTGAGAATCCGGGAGGCTGTTGGATGGGGGAAGCTGCTCAATATTTGGCTGACGGACATTCTCGGAGACCGAATCGCCCCGAGTTGTCTTCATTTCCCTGAATTCCCGTTTTCGTTACACCGTTAACTTTGCCGAAGTGGAAACAAGTTCCAGTTCCAACCCGCTCCTCCAAAGCGTTTATGGTTGCTAGTCTATCACGCAAGATACTCAGAACACAGAACAGGCAAGAACCAAGAAGACCTTGCTAGACTGACGCCCTTTTTATATTGTAACTATACTGTCCATTAAGAAACTAGAGACTTTACTTGAATTTGCCACGACCAGTCTCTTCGCGCACATTCTAAGGACTGAAAGCAGCCGTCATTCTTGCCTCTAGATCTTTGTCGGTAAGAAGCGGAAGGCCGACCAGCTCGTTGTCAACCTCGTCATACACACTTGCGTAGCGTCCGCCGAGGACAGCAGTCTTTATGACTTGCAGTATCTTGTGCTCGTTGGAAGCGTCCTTCAGAGCAGCCTTCAAAACCTTGTCGAACTCGGCCTTGCCGTCCAGCTTGGTCTCCGTCCACTGAGCTCCCGGCGGCGAGTGCTTCTTTGCCAGCGCCAGCAGCTGTGCTTGAGAGACTACGAGCTCGTGAATTTTGAGGTTGCGGTTCTTGGTCGCCCCGGGATTTTTGAGGGCGCCGACGATGGCCTTTCCGATGCCCGCGATACTGGTGGAGCTGAAGCTGTGCTTGCCGTCATCGAACAGCTCTGCACTCTTATTCGCAAAGTCGAAGGCCATGGGAAGGTGTACAAGATAATCGGTGAAGCAGCCGATGGAGAAGATGGTGTACTCTATCTCGCCGGCACGGGCCTTTTCGATGACATATTTCTGGGTGTCAAACATTGGGCCGAGGACGGCGGCCAGCTCGCTATGTGCCTTGGGGTCAGTCGTGAAGGAGCCCCAGTCGGATGGAATGTAGCGCTTGACGCCGGCCTTGATGCAGGCGTCGATGACAGTAGGCTGTGTGAGCATGCCGCCCTTGTTCACAGTCGAGACAACCACATCCTGGTCTTGGAGAGCGGGGGCAAGGCTGTCAATAGAGGCATAGTCGACGGCTTCGAACCTGACGCCGGCGGGAAGTCCTTCCTTGGCTGAATTAGAGCGGCCGAGGACGGTGACATTGAAACCAGCGTTGGCAAGCTCCGTGAGGATAGCGGATCCAAGGTATCCTTTCTGCGAAATAGTTACTACTAACGCTATAGTAGATAGAGGGAGAGGCGGGACTTACACCGAGGAGGGCAACGTTGATGAAAGTGCTCATGTTGGCGATGCAAGGCAAAAGAGTCTGTGACTTCACGTTCGGATGTTTGGTTTGATGCAGTGATTGTCGCGGCTAAGGCGCTGGCTGTCCGACACGATATCTAGTCTGGTCAATGGGGATCGTTATATATACTTTGCCATCGTCTTACCTCGATAATGTCACGCACTTCTTTCTCGCACTCAAAGCCACGTAGTTGATCATTATTCAGCTGCGAGCGGCTCATAACTTTCTTTGCTGTGCCCGATATACCTGGAGTGATTTGTCGGAACGTGACTGTCAAGAAGCGGGATCATGAACACACCGCTGAGGCGATAATTCGGCGGGTGTAGATTCTCTATCCGCCATGGACGGGCGATGCCTCGACTTCCCTCGATGAGTGGTGCCCACCTACGGCGGACGCTGTTTAGATTTATTATTATTAATCCCTGCTTGCATCCGCAGAAACATCCGCCGCTGCACCACATAAGCGCGGATGCTTATTAATATCCACCCTAATTTCTGCGTCCAACCCCCCCGACGGCAGGTCAGCTTCTCAGGGCGGATGATTTCTTCTTCAATCCTGTCGCGGATACAAACTCTCATCTCCCGCATGCCGCCATCATTCATCGTTCTCATGTCCTGACCATGGTTAGTGTTGCGGAAAGTGCGGAGTCCAATGACGACAATGGGGAGAAACCTCACAAGAAGCGGATCTATAGTGTAAGTGACCTTGGGGTCATTGGAGCCATACGTTCTGATCGTATTCTCCAGGCATGTCAGAACTGCAAGGCAAGAAAACGGCGTTGTGATGGGTATGAACCTGTCTGCGGGCTCTGCTCGCGGCTGCATGTGCCCTGTGTCTACACACAACGAAAGAAGAGAGGTCCAGGACGGAAGTCTGAGCCCAACACCTATCGATACTGATTAATACGATACTTACATGTACGAATAGAAACAAGACATCGAACGACTCTGAGCCGAGGCCTCATGGTGTCGAAGCGTCTTTGAAGCAAATGCGTCTACTCAACGTGAAGGAGAATCACATTGCGAACGCAGGTGGGCTTGACGACCAGGCCCGGCGTACAAGTCCGCGATCTCAGCATGGAGGGCAAAGCAACACACCGGAATCTCAGGCAATTCTAAGCTCAATACTTTCACCAACAGTCCCGGATAGCTTAGCACAAGAAGGGCACAGTGGTCCAACTGATCAACCACACTCTGTTGATGCTGAGGGAAGCGTGCCCTTTGACATTCTACTCCTCCCAAATGACGCCGTACTGCGTGCTGCCTTTTTGGCTAGGCTTCGCAATGTACGAAGTCAGCTCGAGGCGGAAATGGACCAGAGACCGTTCCAAAGACAGAGCTTCGTGAGACTCCCTCCAAAGGAATACCTCCTCGACATGGAGCGGACTTTGATCGAAGAGGTGCAACTTTTTTGTCCGTCTATTACCAGCAGTCACTTCTTGGGGCTCGTTGATGCGCAGTATGCGGCCGGTCCCGGCAACAGCAATGATAGCCCGGCGAGGTTTGCCATCGTCAACGCCCTTTTCGGAACTGCCATGCGATGGAGGACGACAAACGACTCTTTCGAGAAGATGAGTGTGAGCAGCTGGTGCTACTTCAAGAACGCATATGCAATCTTTCCGGAACTCGTAGCCCGGGGAAATGACATATCAACCTGCGAAGCGATGCTGGCTATGACTACATTCTCGCTAGGAACAACCGATGCCCGTACAACCTCCCAGCTGGCCTCTGCGGCAGCTCGCACACTACAGATCTTGGGGCTGAATAAGAGAGAGGCCTATATCAACCTCAATGCCGTAGAGAGAGAGCGGCGCAAGCGAGTTTTCTGGGCGGCACACATCCTAAACACGGACATGATGGTCAAGTTCGGACTGCCTACACCATTTCAACATGGTGAAACAATCGAATACCCCGTCGAGGGATTCATTGTCGTTGGCGACCCAGCTACACAACCACTAAACTTCGTCACAAGTATAGCCTGGCTCTCTCGAATCCAGCTGCGGATTCACGAGCAGTTTTCGCAGCACAGTCTTCAACTCCAGTCAGGTACAGATCACCACGCAATCGTTATGGCATGCAACCACGAGCTTGAAGAATGGAGGAGCTCGCTCCCTGAAGATCTGCAGCCTGATCCCACCGCCCTTCTTACGACTAGAGAGCTAGAGATACCGGTCGCCCTATTGCATCTAGTATATTTCAATGCTTTGATCAAGACTCACATGGCTCTGGCCCGGATTAAGAACGCGTTGAGGTTGCACCCGTCGTCTCCGTTGTATAGCGCGTGGCTGAGCAGCGAGTCTTTGCCGACGATAGAGAAGTCCTATGCCAAGTGTACATCGGCAGCGCGGGCGACCATTGATATTTTGCGGCTGATACCAACGCAGCCCTATGTGCACATATGGTGAGTATTCCTGCGAGCGATATGAACCGGTTGCTGATTCTCATTTTCAAAGGGCTATGATCTGCTACCCAGTGACGGCAAGCCTTATACTTCTTTGGTCTTCGCTCGAAGAACCTATGGGGCCGCATGCCGATCTCAACGTTAGGATAATGGGGCAGTTTGTCCAGTTTCTGGCGGGAGCCAAGGAGGAAGGGTGCGATGTACGGAGCGTGTTGGACGGCTGCTCAAAGCTCTACAAGATTGCCAAATACGTCGTGCACACACAGAGAACAATCCGTCTCTCGAGACCGTTAGAAGAGGACCAGGACGTGAGAGACCAACTCGAGGTGAGCGATCTGAGACGTTTGACACCTACTACCGCAGAGCTGACCCAACACTCCCTCGCTAGGTTCTCCGCATCAAGCTCTCGGGCGTCACCGACTGGATGCACCTTGCCCAGGGTCTCTTGAGTAATATCCCCGTCTTGGTCTCGCAAGCAAGGGAAATATTTGCAGACGTCCTTGGTATAGAGCATAAAGACGGCGAGTACGGGCCGTTCGCCCCTGAAACACTGCAGCCGCATAGATATAATGTTTCTTTTGGCCCTTAGTAGGGCATGTGGTAGTTACATCTATTCCTTTTAGAGGCCCATTCTAAAACAATGCTTTGAGGGCGATGATAGAAGCTATAGTTAAAGCAGCGGCAGCTCTTCCGATTTCAGCTGTCGTCGAGGCTCTGGATGGGTTCAGCGAGGACGATGGCATAGCTTCTTCCCCTCGCGAACCGCTGCCTCCAGCGCCGCTGACTTCACTGCTTGCACCCATGCTTGTTTGACTGCTCCAATACGTCTTATTCCGCTCCGCACATGACGTACCCGGGTTAAGCCGCAGCCTAGGGTTGAGATTCCCCCACTATGACTGTGCGAGTGGCAACGGAGCCGTCCCAGTAGTGGTACCCGAAGCACTCTTGACACTCGCCCGGTAGCTCAAGTCCAAATCTCTTCAGACTCCGGATCTTCGCGCAGGCGAGACAGACGGGTCACGAGGAGCCGACGGTACCTCTGCCGTATGTGGCAAGGTTGAAGGCTTTGTCAGCCGTCAGGTCGAACTTGCTGTCCGTGAAGGACGACTTGAAAAAGGGATAAAGTTGATGTAGCTGGACCGCGGCGAATTGGGAAGGTAGAGAACTAACGACATGGGAGACGAGCCGGCGGCATTGCAGCCGAAGAAGGTCGGCTGCTTGGTCAGATTCCGAGTCGCTAGGGTCTCGACGTCGGGGATCCGGGGGAAGAGGATGTTGCCCTGGGCGGCGGACTGAAGGAAGCTTCGTAAACGGTGATGAAATCCACTTGACGCTCGGGAATGATCAGGGAGCGAATGAGATTCGTTTCTCCCCCAAGACTCCCGTCGATGAGGAGATCATCGATGCTCACATATCTGCATGTCTTGGTTGCAGTTCGCAAAAAGGCTCGGTTGCGCGGTCCAAAAAAGACTCGTGGAGTATCTGGTTGAAGAATTGGGCGGTCTGGTTGACTGGGATTGATTACGCGTCTGTCATCCTCGGACTGCGGATGTGGGACGATGCCATCGGACGTCGGCGGTCCGGTCCTCAGCTCGCGCTTGACGAAGATCGGCGTATCGTACCATTCATCAATGAACCAGGCGTTGAGGGCGTCGGCCGTGAACCCCTAAACGAAGGTGAACTTGTCGAGCCCCCGCACACATTCGCTGGCGTTCTGTGCTTTGCCATTTGTCATTGAGGTTCCAAGGTACATCGCCGGCAGGAAAGCTTGGATTCTTCCGCCCTACTAACATCCGAACTCGAACAAGGTTACTTCGTAGGAGGCCAGATTGAAACCGTTGTTGGCATTCCTCCCAGGCCAGATGAAGCTTTCAATGTTCGGGCAACTGTTCGGGTAACTGTTCGGGAACGACTTCGGAGAGCACCACCTCCACTCAAACCATTGATGTATGTCATGGCCTGCGTCAGACCTCCCATGCGGACCGCAACCGTGGCAGGGTTGCGGGCATCAAAGGCTTGCCAGATTCCCAGACCCCCAACACCGGACTGAGTACCGTCCCCGTGTCGGAGGGGACGATAACAGGGAATCTGGAGGTGTTGAGTCGACGGATGTAGCCAAGCACATCAAAGCCATCGATGTTCACCAACGTGAGGCACGAGCTGAGCGCCGGGATAACCACTCCACGGCCGGCTTTCCAAGACGACCCGCTCCGTGATCATCCTTCCGTCAAGAAACCAACAGCTTGGCCTCGTGATGCGAAAACATGAGTCCTCACTTCCGAGGCAGGCCTCACTCCCAAGTCGGAGGAACATTCTGCAGAAACAGGGGCAAAATGATCGGTATCTCCCTCCCCTGGTCCTTGGGCGGCAATAAGCCCGGCAAGGAAAAGTGGCGAGGAGTGCCATGATGAAGTCAGACTTTGTCAGGTCCCAGAATATAAGTCATCAAAAGACGGGACAACGAGGCCGATTCATGTTCCAGGTTGCGAGCGTTGCTGGGAGTATTCTTTGTCCCCTCGGTACAGATGCGCGGTTGACTTGGAGTTTGCTTCAAACCATGGCCTTTGAACATTTCGCCGGGTAGCTTCTCTCGGCCCACGAGGTCGGCTTCTCAAGGGTGCCATAGTAGGGGCGGTCGCTTGTCAATATTTGCGCGAGCATCAAGTAGGCGATAAGGGATTTCAGGACCAATTTTCCGAGAGGCTGAAGCTTGTCTCTTTAGCTTGCCGTACTAGGGCAGAACGAGCCACGAAACACCGACCAAATAAGAGCGGATGCCCGCCGAATCTAGCTAGGCATTCCCCTTTGAGCAAAGACGCGCATCAGTTTTTACATGAAAGCGTGGGTCTGGTTGGTGCTTTTCTTGTTCGGGATGCAGGCGTCTTTCCAACGACTGAATAGATACCTGGTGAGAGACGAAATCGCACTTGGTTCTGCTATCAACCTTGACGATCTACAAATTAGATTCAGGTCTCTAATAGCACTAGTTGAGGTGTCTTGGGATACACCCTGGCGCGGCCACAGCAGACATTGAGTTGTGGTTGCATCTGCCGGTTGAAATGCCTCACCCAGCGCAAATCTCTCAAGTCAGCCGAGCGCCAATCATCCTATACAAACGATAGAATTGCAGATGCTATACAATTCTCAGCTGTACGGGCACTCTTTCTTAATCGCGGGTGCCCCTGGGGGCAACCCCGCCAACAGCGAACGAGCGGGGTCGCAACGTCGATGGATGGCTCTCTCAGGCCTCATTACAACGACCCCAATTGGAACGACACAACTCGCTATCAACATTCAGATGTGTAGCATTTTGCACTCAATGTAAATGAGTAGACCTCACTCGGAAATCCGCAAAAGGCTTGCCAAAGCCGACAACCTTATAGGGTGCCATCTCATCTCCCCTCGCAGGAGTTATACTTTGTGGTGCCCTCGGTAAGACGAAAGACCCACTTTGTCATCTCATGCGCCCCACTGACTCATTCCGACTCATTCATAAGCCTGCTCAACCGATCCATCGTCATCTGAGCGTCTCCGGATCCGGAACGTCATACATCGGCCCTCTGGCGCAACGGTAGCGCGTTCGACTCCAGATCGAAAGGTTATCCGTTCAAATCGGGTGGGGGTCATGTTTTTTGATGTTTGTGAGGCCATCACGGGCTCATTTGTTGATTGGTGGTCATCTTGGGTCGATTGGTGATGTTTTATGAATATTGGCAGCAACGGTGCACTAGGGGTTGACCACCAGCCTGAGGCTGCTTGTGCCTGCCTAGACATGGGCGCTGAATGTGAGAGCTGAATTAGGGTGAAATTTTGCGTCTGTGGTATGAGAGTGTTCACTGCCGTGAGTTGCCGTTTTCAACCAGTGAGCTGTGGGTTTTCAGTGTTCTTGATGAAGTCTTTTCGATATGCTGGGGCATGGGGCAAGAACCAGAGTCGTGTTTAACCATCGCAGAGTGTGCGTGAGTTTGCGTTCTGACAGCCCTGTCATCATCACCCAATCATATAGATACTAGTAAGCGTCTGCAATTATCATGTGTAAGTAACTCTACGTGACTGCGAGTCTGCAGACGTCAATGAACCAGAAATTCTCAAGCTATTGGCGTTGGGTTTCGATTCCAACATAACACATAACAATTGAGCTGAGGCGGTCCCACGAGCCGGACCTCGAGTGCCACATTACCATCTATTGCGTTGGCATGAAAAAGTCACTTTTTTGTCTGTGCGTGTTATCCCGACCACCATGAGATAGAAGGGATAGTCTGCAATGGTAATACTTTGGGCAATAGTGATGCTAGCCCAGCTGGGCCCATACGGATTCATCGCAATAGATCTGTCCGGCTCAGCTGGCGTCACTGTTATCCACCTCGATAAATCCAACTGGGCCTGAATGGGCTAGTATTATCACTTATTACAGACCATCCCTTCAAGCTTATGGTGGTTGCGATAGCATGAGTTGGTGTTCTTAACTCGCAAACGAAAAAAGAAAGAAAGAAAAAGACCTTTCGACGCTGTCAACGCAACAGACTGTACTTTGTCTTTGTAATTCATACAGAATCGTTCTCATTCGTCTAGGTCTATTCTAGCATCTGGAGCGGTCTATCCACAATCATCTCTCTAATTGAAGTTCGTCCGGAACACCCCTAACGCAACACCCTTCTCCCGCAACACGGCTTTCGCGTGCCCATTGACGCCCTCGACGGGCCCGCGCTCAAAGGTGTACACCTCCGTGACACCCAGGCTCTCGAGGTAGTCCAGGTTGCGCTTGTAGTTCGTTGCGACCTGCTCGATGCCGTGGCTGTCGTCCGAGAATGTGAACCGTCCTCCCATCTCGAGCCAAGCCTGTGGGTCGTGAACGTCAGCAGCAGCTCCCCGGATCGCAACACGACTCCTCGACTACGAGTGCTAAGAGACAGAAAGCGAAGAGGGGAGAAACTCACTTCGGCAATAGGCCGACAAGGATAAGGCTCATCGAGACCCTTCCTCAGCGCGCTGCTGTTACACTCCAACAGACCACCGTACTCCTTCACGACCGCCAGATTCCTCATGATCCTTTCCCATACGCTCTTCCATTTCCTGACGTCCCGTCCGGGGTCCTCGCTCATGAGCCTCACGAGGTCGAAGTGGCCCACGACACGCGGCCGCAGCGCCGTCAGCATCTCGTGCTGCTGATCGTAGTACCTCTCGTACATGCTCTCTTCGTTGCCGCCCGCCGTCTTCATCGCGTTGACGTACATCTCGCGGCTGTAGTCGATGGGCACGGCATTGACGTGGTGCAGCGAGCCGATAAAATAGTCGACGGCCGGGTGGGCGGCGAGGGACTCGATGAAAGGGCCGTAGGCGGGCCGGTACCATTCCCCCTCGAAGCCGATGAGCAGGTCGATCTGGGAGGCGTACTTCTCGCGCAGACGTTGGGCCTCGACAAGGTAGGCTTCGTGCCGGGGTGCGAGGACGGCAATGGAGGCCTCGGGATCGCCCTCTGCGAGCTGGGGGGGGGGGGGATTAAGGTAAGCCTGTTGGATACCGAAGGACATGGAATTGAGAGGGCCGTACTTCTTCAGGGTAGAGATCTGTGATATCGAGACGGGGCATGTGTTCCGTCAGGCCCATGGTCTTGTAGCCTATACTGATGGCATGCTGGATGATGGCCTCGAGCTGGTCCTTTGCGTGGCCGGGGCAGAACTGCCCCGAATGGGAGTGCATCGTGAACGCCATGGCGGGCGATGCGTGTGTTGGCAATGGTTTGAGGTGAAGTTGTTGAGTTGTGAGATGAGATGAACTGGAGGAGGTGAGTCAGGGCGCGATGGCCTAAGCGGGTGAGTGAACGAGTGACGTCGTCCAGCAGAGTTGTCAGATGCAGGGGGGGCGATCAAGTCTCACAAGTCTAAACAGTCGACATCTGGTGTTAATGAATGCACACCTTATGAGATGCAAAATTCTCAACACACAAGATAGGTAGCAGAGATAGCGGGCGTGTATCTCAACTAGGTAGTGCAGGTACTGGATGATAACGAAACGCGCCTCGGAATGCAACCATGTGCCCCTCCCCCACCCCCCCAGCGCTGGAGTTCCCCCACTACCATCAGAAATTTCGGGGCCCGACGGGTGGCCGCAGTGGCCGGCAAATCGCCGGCATTGATCCATCCACGTTGACTCGCATGGATGATGGATTGCACCACTCACTCCGCATGCCAAGGCTCGCACACCCGCGGATCCCATAGCCTCGGATCTGACATGTCTTTGAGGAAGGCGGCAGTTCACCCAAGTCCGCGGCCCTTTTGCGGGACTCGCCAATTGCTTCCGCGACACGAGGTCCAGAACGTATGTACAGGAGAAGAAGTGAGCAGACAGTAGACGACGAGGCCGAATGAATTAAAGAATTAATAGGCCAACTCGGGCAGGAGGGTATCATGACGGCAGGCACCAAGCCTATGGCTCGCAAAGCCGGAACCGTAGAAAAGCACAACAGGGCCTATACAACAAACGGAACTGATGGCCCCAGTCAAACAAGACAAAGCCGGTTTCTTTCCGCCGGTCCAACATCCCAGTACAACTTTGTCTAATTTCCAACATTCAAATCATTTTTGCGGAGTCTCGGGGATTTCCCGGACCGACTTTGCCGGTTCCTGTTTCACCTCCGGCATGCCACTGAGCTTCTGCGACGCGAACGGGATTGCAGAGGTTGACGAGAATACCGGTAGATCTGCGCGCGCCATCTTGGCCGGCGACTTCTTGTTGGGCAATGATGTGACGGGCGACGGCTTGGGCGGAGAAGTCTTGACCGGCGTGTTCGTGTTCGGCGGCAGCCACTTGAGGGGTTCTTGCGGCGTGATGGATACGGCAGCCGGCCCCTCTGGTTGATAGTTGATGAACACGTCCGAGCCTGACGGCGTCGCTACTGCTGGCGATGTGACTGGCGAACTGGCAGGGAGCTCAAACTGACGGGGGTCGGGTGTTACGGCCACGGGCATTTGCTCCGTTACCGGGGTTGAGACTTCGGGCCAGGCAGTCGGAGCAGCCGGTAAGGACCGTTCCTCGAACGCCGGGGGCTGCGCCGGTGGTGTAGTGAAGGCCTCTTCTTGCGGAGGAGTGACGGTCGGGTGTGCCACGGGCGAGGATGCAGGGGGGGTCGCGATCTCGCCCAGAGAAAAGTTCGCCTCTGCGGCCGCAGGTGGCGTTGCTGCTTTGGCTTGCGCTGCTTTGGCGCGCTCTTCCTTCTGTGTCTTGGTGATCAGGTTGATCTTGATCTTCTTCATGCCGGCCGTCAGCTTATCCATATCGTCTTCTGACGCAGCGGCTGGGCTTGGCTTCCGATGAGGGGCCCGGAACGGTTGGCTTTGCTGCGGAGGAGACGGCTTCGCCGGCGCGGTCGGCTTCTTGACCGTCCTCGTTGTCTTGGGGACATCCTTCTTGGCAGCGGGCATCCTTGTTTTCTTCACAGTCAGGGATGAACCACCCTGCGTCCTCACACTCATGGCCGAATCTGGTCGGACGCTCATCGAGGTATCAGGTCGGGGCCCCGCAACCCTGTTAGCCCCCTGGACCATCTCTGAAGCATTCGAAGCCACCGGCGACACCGCGCTAAGGCGACGGCCGGGCCTCTTGGCTGCTCCGTTCGTATCAGACGTGATGCCTCGAGCGGCAGCCTAGTCATCGTGTTAGCCCGGGTCACCAGTAGATTTTGCACAATGTCGTTAACCTTGTCCGAAGAGAGTGCAGGCGGCCCCGCCACCGTTTTCCGTCGGTTCTTGGACCGTTTGTCGTCATCCTCATCTGCGTCGACGTACATGCCCGGTTTCGTTGGTTTGCGCTCTCTCAGCGACATGCGCGAGGTTGGCCTGCTGACCGGAGCGAGTGCAGGTGCAGGCGCTGGTGGTACGAGGTCGGGGTTGAGGATCGACTGCATATCCCTCCGAGCCCTAGTTGCTTCCGCGTTGAGATCCTCGGGTTTGCAGCTGTCAACTTGACGATCTGACGGGATGAGTAGCCTGCTCAGCTCATGAGCTGCAACAGTCCAGTGAACGTCCGGAGGGGGCGGTGTCGGCGGCCGAGCATATGTTATTCCGTTCGACAGACCGGACGCTATCCGTCTCATCCTGGCAGGGTCTACAGCCTTACCGATCGACGCCTGAGTCGGGGTACAGTAAGTCGGCGGTGTTGAGTGCCGGACGGCTCTGGGGCTTGGCGGTCGGTTGCCCATGGCCACCTCGAGCTCGTCCAACTCAGAGCTCGACCACCAAGCCGGGTTGTATGGGTGTAGAGAGGACGTAGATGGGCTCTGTGGAATGCTTTGGCCATTGTACGTCGCCCCAGCCTTCTGCCCCGTCTCGTGGCCGAACGACGAACGACCTCGAGTCGGTTCTTCTGAAATCTGGTTCCCTGAAAGCCCGCTCAAATGGCTGAAGATACCAGAGTACAGAGCACGGTCACTGTAACCACCTTCGAGCACACTGATCACCCGTCCGTCCACTCCTAAGCCTTCCTCCGAAGCGATTTTGACAACATCCTGAGCGATGCGGGCATAGAACTCGGTGGGAACGTTCACATTATGACGCTGCATGCCCTTCGTCTCCCACTCGCTGGCATCGAACCCTGCCGAGAAGAAAATGGCCGCCTTCGGCGGGAGATTGAAGGAGCTCAAGCGAGCTGCTTGCGTCTTTAGGTATTTGCGCGTCTTCTCCAGGATGACAGAGTATCTGGATTCGTACAGCTCCCAAAACTCCTTCTCAGAGCCATATGACTCCAGATGGACGTTGTAGACGTTCTGGCCGTGAGCATTGTCAATACACAAACTCGCATTTTTGACCTTTTCTTCATCTCCCATTTCACAGGGGTAGGAGTTGATATCATGAAGGCTGAAGTAGCCGATGGATGCCTTTTTCCAAGCAGCAGTGTTCTTGGCAGCGTTGACTCCGCGCGCGTTGTGTGCCCACGTAATAGCCTGTGAGCCGTCTCCGTGATGAAGGTCGAAGTCGATAATGGCCGCATGAGTCAAGCCGTGGTTGAGAATGGAATGCATGATTCCCACATGAACGTTGTTGATCCAGCAAAACCCAGACGGGTAGGAAGCTGAGCAATGATGCCCCGGCGGGCGTACTGCGACAAACGCTCGACGAGGACCTGAAGTGAAGACCCTGTCCACGGCCTCGCAGACGGCACCCAGCGCACCCTCAAAGGCCTCGAGTGACTCCGAGCAAAGGTACAAGTCACCTTCGTGGAACTTGGCGGGCGGTCCCTCTGAACCTCGGTTCATTTCTGGTCGCTGAAGCTCCTTTCCGCCCGTTGCCAATTTCATCTCAGCCACGTCGCACATCATCTTGAGCTCCTCCATCCACTTGGTACCATGCACATTGGTGACGGCCGGCGATGTCAGGGGCAGCCTCCGATCGGTCTTGTAAATGCGAAACGGAATAGTCGGAATTGATAATGGATCCAGGCTCGGGTGCAGTGCGTATGCGCCGTCGCAATGTCGCTCGCCAAGTCGTACGTACGCCATGGCGACTCCCAGTACGCCGGCCTTGATTCTCTCGGGTCGTTCGACGATGGTGCTGAGGGCAGCTCGGGAGGTCTTGGGGCGGGAGAATCGGTGTCCGTAGCAAGCATCGTGTAGTACGACCAGAGCCTCGGTTGGGCGAGTTGAAGTAGGAGAATGATGCACGTCCAGCTCGGTCTTGAAGTAGTCGCGAGCAATCGAGTTTGCCGTAGGTGGGGGCTTGATGTATTCGGGGAGGCTCGGTCGCAGGGGCGATTTGATGCTGGGAGAGGATGTGTGCGCCATGCTGGTCCGCCGCGAAGGAGCTCTGCTCGGCGTCCTACTCGAGGAGCCGGCCACCGAGTGCAGAGAGCTCGTAGACGTCTTGCGCTGGAGTGTTGGCGTGGAGGATCGCTGGAGCGTTGGGGTCGAGGATCGGGACCGGGAGAGTTCTCTCACAAAGGAGGGGCTTCGGGACGGCACTCGAGGACTCGGCGCTGGAGAGTTCCGATTCACAGCCGGTCTCAACGGCGAGAGTACGCTCGAGGTGCGGGGCGAGTTGCCAGCGGGAGAGGCCGAGAGCGACAGCTGCTTGAGCGAATGCGCAAGATCCTTATCGCCGTCATTGTGTGTATTCAGCATCGACTGGCGCCGCGATGGCGTCCTGTTGAGTGGAGAGGCCATGGCAAAGGCGCAAGACCCATGAGATGTTTACCAGGTGTTGGAGGAGCTTGCGTTTGTCTGAAGAACAAAGTGCAGAAAACAGTTCAGACGAATATTGGAAAAAAGGTAATTACTAGACAGTGTGTTGCTGTAGCTGGCAACTTTCAGCTGCCGACAAGGTGTAAGGCGAAGTGGCAGGGGACTTCAGTTGACCAACCGCACATCGTCGTGTCTGCTTTTGTGTACATAACACGCGTCATAAGATGCATAATTGCGATCACGTGGTATGCCAGCAAATAGGGGATGCGCGGGGCATTCGGCCTTATCCCGCTTGGCTGGAAGCAACGCAGGCGCTAAATCTTAGTGGGGTGTTCAAACGGGTCCGTGAGCCGAAGATCATCGCAGCTTCAATGCGAGCGAGTTCGGTGTTGATTGTTTTCTCGTATACAGCGCAATTTTCATCATGAGCTTCGCCTGCGACGCATCTTCATGAGTGAGTGGGTGAGTAAAGTCAGCACAGCCTATCGACCGCAGTCTCAGGTCGATGTTGTCTTCTGGGGAACACGAAAAGAAATGTGACGAGATCTGGGGTCAGGGGCTACTCATTACGACAATAATAAAACTGGTTGGCAACACTGTCGGCGACTGCAGGATACCGCCTCCGGCAGCTTCTCATGATCCCTGATCCGTGCAGAAGGGTTTTCATTGAGACCATGCCGAAATTGGTTCATCTTATCAGCAGCTTACTTTGCCTTACTCACCGTCCAACGTTTTACTAATCGGCACGTAACATCTGTTGAACCCGGTGGGGGGAGAAGGACCCGGCAATTTGGAGACGAAATTGAGCTGGCATCCTCGCTTGTTCAGCGAAGCTTCCTACCGACCATAGCCTATGGGTGTGGGCTGTTATAATATCTATTTATCGAGGCTAATCTTACATAGCTCTTCATGTCGCTTTCTGCCAGCCCTGTTTATGTCTTTCACAATTTCACAAGCGCCTGATGGCATGTTCAAGGCTTGCAACTTTGTTCCTTCATGGGTTCTATTTCTGGTGGACACAAATCGTCGTCCAAGTTGTCTTACGCGCTCTTGATATCGTATCTTGAACCACGTCCAAGGCTTTCTCGCTATATCCATCAGACATTTGAAACGCGTCGGGCAGATGCGATGCGGTCTTGTTTCATCGTCAGGTGTTCGATCACTTGGGATGTGCTATTTTGGACCTGTTCTCCTCCCGTCTAGACATGAAGGTACCAGGCGATATGATAGCTTCTAGCCATAGCAGCAGCAGTCTCTTTAGACATGGCATTAGACAAGCCTGCATATTCAGCAGCCACTCACTCCTAGATCCCTTCCTCTCCATCAGTTTTGCTTTCGCCAGCTCGTGACTCTATTTATATAATGCTTGTAATGGTATTGGACTTGTGGAATGATTTGAGATTCGTCATGACGCAGGCGACAGTGGCCTTAACCGAGAAAACACTCTACTTTCCCTCCATCCTTAAGGTTACGAGGGTCATGTCCAAAGCAGACATGTAACTTCAAATATGGGCGGTTACTGTTCTGCACCCACTCTTCTCACTCTTTTGGCTTCTTGGTTTAGAGCTTGGTGCTCTATACGTCTGGATGAGTGAAAGCAACGAGGAGGATGAGAACCAAGACTAAAGAACCAGGGCGGAAGGACGGTGAAATCGTTTGTGTTGTCTTTTCATTGGAGCAATTTGTCTTGCTCTTCTTATTTCAGAATACATAATGAATGTTTCCTTCTCTTCTGAACACAATATGCGACTGGCAGCTGAGGCGCATCACGAACTCATTTCCCAGACTTGGTTTGTGAATACCACAATCACGTCTCACAGTCGGCAGCACCCCTCGCTTTCCAGTATTGTCATTTTTAATACAGCGCGTTCTGGAAACATCTAGTATAAGGACATACTGACTTGAACAATGCTTGAATAAATGTTTGATTAAGGCAGATGTCTTGGTAGAATGGGCGAGATAACAGGGCCACGCAAACAATCCTAACCATGAGCCGGTATGGCAGGCCAACTTCGGCACAATTTTGATCCTAGTTCACGTCGTCAGTCATGTAGTCAACAAAGACATACCGCTGCTGATTCGGTATGGTATTATCGGAGACGTGGTACCCGCTCTCTCAAGTAGAGAAATGCATACCTTGAGCCGACGGATATATGATACTGGCCGGGGAACAAGTAGTGTGATATCTGCGTACAATTTGAGAGAAAAGAGTGGCGGCACCTGGCTGCAGAAGCATTCTCAAACTCGTTATAGCATCATAGATCGTGTTCGAGGCAACGTCATCGGTTACCAATACCCAAACGATATTCAAGCCAGCGGAAGACATTCAATCTCTAGGATCGGAAAAAATGGGTTTACTGGTCTATTAAGTCAACGCCGACTCTCTTCAAAGAATCTACAGCCCATTCAGGGTACTTGGACTTGTCGTCGTACAAATCACCAAAAAATTGCCTGATAAAAGCAGGGAATCGGTCCTCGATAATGGCTTGCCGTATCCCCTTCATCAAATTCAGCTGGTACCATACGTTGTGTATGCTTAGCAAATGAGCGGCTACCGTCTCCTTGCCAGCATTGTGGTTGATGAAAGCTCTGGTGACGCCCAAGCCACCATCCCCCTTTCGACAACATAGGCAGCCGCATCCTTCCTCGATAGGTCCGAAGTCGTTTTCATACCGCCAGTTCCGAACGTTGATGACACCGTTTCTAGTGATTGCATTTCCGAATCGCGCCGTCCTTGTCGGCCAAACGCAGTCGAACATGTCGGCTCCAAGAGCGACGCTCACGACCAAGTCCTCTGGGTATCCGATGCCCATGACGTACCGAGGCTTGAGGTCGGGCAGAAGTTCTGTGCAAGTCTCAACAACACGACAATAATCCGTCTTGGCCTCACCGCCGCTCAGGCCACCTATGGCGATTCCGGGTGTGTCACGCGCCAGCATCTCTCGGGTACATTCTCGTCGCATTTCGAGGTCAAGACCACCCTGAATGATGCAGAAAAGGTTCTGCGTGGTGGGGTTCTTGTGCGCGGCGATGCACCGGTCGAGCCACCTCACGCTGCGCTCCATGGCTTCACGCATACGGGCAGCATCGGGGGACGTGGTGACCAAAACGTCGTCCAGCTGCATCATAATGTCGCTGCCGATCGAATTCTGCAGAGACATGGAGTGCTCAGGAGTGAGAAGCATTGGGGAGCCGTCGTGGGGGCTGAGGAAGCGCACACCTTCTTCTGTGATTTTCGCCAGCTTGAGGAGACTGACCATCTGGAAGCTGGATGTTGTCAGCTTTCGACCCACCGGTCGCGTAGGGTCTATGCAGATCTCACCCTCCGCTATCTGTCAGAATGTTATGCTTCCATCCTTGGAGCTTGTGTGCGCCACCAATAGCGTCGAGGACATCTTGTCCAGGCTTCAACCCAAGATGGTAAGTGTTGTTGAGGCATAAGCGGCAGCTAGTTTCCTCGAGCTGCTCGGGAGTCAAGCCTTTCAGGGAAGCTTGCGTCGCGACGGGCATGAAAATGGGGAGCTGCACCGGGCCATGGGGAAGCGTCAAGATGGATGCGCGAGCTCTTGTCGTCTAGCCTAAGCCATCAGCATCGCGCCTCAGAATCACATAATAATGGTGGGGTTCTTCATGTGGGCGACTCACGGAGCAACGAGCAACAAGCTCAAACGTGAGAGCGGCCGAGGAGCCGATGTTGCTTGACGCCATCTTTTTGACCGTCCACATGGGCAGTTACGTAGGTAAATCCACGGTCTGCTGGCTATGAAAGTGGACGAAAACAGGAGAAGTTTTGAGTGTGGTTCACCATGCACTTCTCCCAAATCGCAGGCGCTAAGAGCGATGCGCCTTCCTGATGGCTTAGGTGGGGCCTCTGTCTTTCGTGTCGGTGCTCTCTTTCTGCATACTGCTCCAGTCCTACCTCACCATACATGCCTCTTTTCAGTCATTCTTGCTATAAGCTGCGTTTGCAAAGCTCATGTACTCGATGCTATCGTTGAGAACACTCTTCAGGCTTCCTCTAATTCTGGTCTGCATGCCCTGCTCACATGTGTTCCCTTCGAGACTTACGTTTATTGCCATTAATATACCACCTTTGCTTCAAGGCACAGCTCCGCAAGGGCTATATTAATTGCGCCAAGCTAACACAGTGACCTAAGAAATGTTTAAGGCCATATTCATAATAGGCAAGAGGATACATGTGCGTGCGAGAAACAAGACTTCTTGTCGTTGCTCCAGTTGACAGCCTGGTTCTTGATGTTCTAATTGAGGTACTTGAGCACCTGAATTTGTAGTACCTAGGCGTGAGCCACTCCGGTCGGCGCATGGAAACGGCAGGGGTAGCTTTCATCCACCAATCAGGCACAACCGGCTTCTTCCGTTACTCCAATTGAAATTTCTCACGCAAACACTACAGTTATACGCCATTCCGTGATACATACAACGACTGACGACTGAGCTCAGCAGAGAGCTTCGACAGCCGCCATGTCTGCCCGATTGTCCCCAGGAGGGGCGCTTCTGAGATCATCGCGGATGTTCTCCGTTCCCAAACCGCTTCCAAAGCCAGGAGGCGAAGCCGCTGCGATTGCACGATTCGGATCACCGACGGCGACCGCGCCCTTTCCTACACACCAATCCATCACCACGACCGAATCCTCGAGAGTCCTTGGCGACTGGGGCTTCAAACGTTCTCTCCCGCTCCGATCCACGACTAAGACTTCGACCCCCGTTGTTCGTATCAAGCAGATCGACTGCTTCGAGAACGTCACCGACTACTCTTCCGCTGCCGACCACACCCTCTCTCTCCAGAAGTTCCAGGAGCTCAACCTACCCGTCACACTCCCCGGAAACAACCGATCACGCCTCGGAGGCCTTAACGTTGGTGCGAAGTCCGTCTTTGAGGATGATGGCGACTTCACCTACATGGAGCCCGGTCTTGGAAACGAGGAGAAGAGGTGGAAGTTCAAGGGTCCTTGGCTGGCCGGTCTCACCGAGGGCGAGTTCAACCGCTACTTGCGCAAGAGCGTCCGCAACAAGCGCGATGCCTTCCGTACTTTCTTGAAAGCGCGCATCGCCAACGCGCTGACGGCTGCGGCGCATCAGAAGGCTCTGGACGCCGGCAAGAACATTCCTCGGCAGATCCATGCCCGGGATGTCACCGACGAGCAGCTGACCGAGTACCTCCGCAAGCTGCGATCCGACCGCATCACACTGTACTCGCTGGTAAGCGAGTTCCTGGACCTTGCGCCCTTGAATCCGCCCAGCTCCATGGCAGACCTTGGCAGATCCGCCGAAGCGACGAAGCGTCCCAGTCTGTACGCCGAGAACGGCCCTCCCATCTGCCACCCCTCCGGCGGTATTTCGTACCTCCGCACTGCGGCCTTCGCCGAGAACCACCCTGTCTACGGTCCCCAGGCGCACCAGACTCCAGTCTTGGCTCGTATCATCGCACCGAGATCAGGGCCTACCACCGCGAAGCTGGGCGTTGGTGGTTTCATCACCGAGACGCCTCAGGGTGACACCGCCTTTAACCAGAGGTCCTTCCTCGGCCGTAAGGCTAGCATCGCTGGTGTCGCCTCGTTTGACCCTGATATCAAGGGCGGCGCCAAGGCTTACGTTCAGCCTACTTCTGCCCGCATGGACTCTTCCGGCATGATGCAGATCACCGTTACCGAGGCCAACGAAGAGGCACAGCTTATTTCCAAGGAGACGGTCGGTAAGGTCAAGATCTACAACAACAAAACCAAGGCCGAGGGTTCGTCGGGACAAGAACGCAGACCGCTTATCCGAACTTTGCGGACAACCAAGGAGACCGACAAGAATGTTGCAGGCAGCACGCAGACCTACGGCCTAGACTCGTGAGCGTTGTGATGAACGTTGACGACGTGGAGTCGTTTTCGGTCATCATATTTGAGGCAGGAGCGAAGCCCAGATGGGGGAGGAAGATCAGTCTGGGGATATAGATCTCTATATGACATTGGCAAGCGTGCCGAGTGTACTATGTATGGTATTGTAAACTAAGAAGAATACAGCCCGATTTCGATATTTCTCAAAGTCGTAGAGATTATCAATGAGCAACCCTATTCTACAAATTAGTTTATTGGTTTTATGGCTGCCTAGGTATTGATAACGATAAGGCACTACCTGACATCGCGTGCTGAGAGGATTTCCACAAACTGTTAGGTACGTTCTTGGTAATGCGATTTCCATCCTGTTTCCACTCTGCAACAATCCCTAGCCGCTCCAAATGTTCGGGCAACATGCGAGATGTCGCGTCTCCGGCTGGGACCCACATCCAAGTTCCTATTCGGGCCCGGACAGGGATCTGGACCACAGACCCCACAATGCCATCCACGTGATCACGTGATAGATCCCCGCTCCTGCCCTCGGCCCACAACTGCTAGGAAATTCCAAAGCCAAACAAATTATTTCGGCGCTGGACCTCTGTTGACAACATCTCGAAAGCACTAACCGACAACTCCCTCTTTCCAGCAAATCCCTCCTCTCCCCCGCCAACTGAGCCAGTACCGCCAAAATGGGTCGCGTTCGCACCAAGACCGTTAAGAAGTCCGCCAAGGTCATCATTGAGCGGTACTACCCCAAGCTCACCCTGGACTTCGAGACCAACAAGCGCATTTGCGATGAGATCGCCATCATCGCCTCCAAGCGCCTCCGCAACAAGGTGAGCACACGGCCACCGACCACGACTATTGCAGCCGCGGAATGGATGTCGGGCATGCGGGAAATAGAAGAGGAACCAAGTTTGTGCTGACAGGAATCCCCCAACAGATTGCCGGATACACCACCCACTTGATGAAGCGTATCCAGCGTGGCCCCGTCCGCGGTATCTCCTTCAAGCTCCAGGAGGAGGAGCGTGAGCGCAAGGACCAATACGTCCCCGAGATCTCCGCCCTTGACTTCACCCAGAACACCGAGAGCGGCCAGCTCGAGGTCGACGTCGAGACCAAGGACCTGCTCAAGCACCTCGGCGTACGTACACCCTCTTCTTTCCAGTGCCGCCCCGTGGTCTGCACCAACGGATGTGGCCTGCATGCTAACGAGATGCTCTGAATAGTTCGACTCTATCCCCGTCAACGTTACCCCCGTCGCCCAGGCTCAGGTCCAGGAGCGTGGTGGCCGCCGCTTCGGCGACCGCCCTCCTCGCCGCGACTAAATTATCTCTGATTCGGCTCAGGCGAAAGGAAAATGGATTGGTTTTAACGGGCTTACGGAAAACGGCATATGATGATATCACCCATGCTACCAAAGGCGTCTCGCGGGACGGTAGTGAGTTCACAAACTTAGAACTGCAAGAAAAGTTCTGTTTTCCCACACACGGTGTCGCCGATTCTCTAGGGTAATTCCGGAGATAACGCTTGACTGCCAATATTCGTCCCTCTTTCCATTTTGAGCCGTGACGCTGTCCCTCTGACATTGTGAGGGTTTGACGTGGCGTGGAACTTCTGGTTTTGTCGTCTCGCAAGCACCCAAACGCCCTACCGTGATGAATTGACTGGCTGCTTTGCTGGGTATCAAGTCTATATATAAAGCAACCAGCTCCTATCGCCAGGCCGAGCCGACTACGCCACACTCCAATGAACAGTGTTAAATTCCCTTCTGCCAGTGAAATTCTCACATCAACTCGTTTTCCTTCCTAAATCGGGCTTCAGCCTGGGAAGCCTCGGCCCGAGCCTGCGCCTTCCCAGCGCCCGGTCTGTGTCCTTCCACCATCAGATGTGCATCGTCCGGTTCCGCAAAGGTACCGTTATCGACTGGCGGCTTGACATCTCTCTCCCTGATCGCAAGCGTAAACGTATTGCCCGACTGGCCGCCCTCCCGCCGCACCTCGCCCCTCTCCAAGGCCAGCGTCGCGGATTCATCAGCCGCCCTCCTGCCCTCCTCCAGCCTCAGGTTCGCGAGGTCACGCGTCGCTTGTGCAGCGGGGTCCGCCCTTGCCGACCTGTCCTCGCCGAGCAGCTCAATTTCGATATCCGGGATTCCCGCGCGCTCCCAGGCGGCCGTCTCGTTAAGCTGGACCTTGACGTAGAGCGCCCTGCGCTGACAGTCCTTCGAACACCACTTCTCCGTCTCCTTGCGGTTGACGATGTCGAAATTCGATGTACCAAAGTTGACGAGACGCCATTCGCCACCCTTGGAGGCGACCGGCTTGGGTTGGGCGCAGAGGGTATAGCCGCACAGCCCGTTGACGTTACGCTCCTCGATGAGGTCGTCGTAGTCGGAGGGCTGGAAGAGGCGGACGTTGGCCTTGAAGTCGGCGACGTCGCGGGGTGAGGGGTTCGCGGCTGAGTAGAGGCGGCTGCTGCGCTCGGTGGGGTACTCGGACAGCAGGGCCAAGCTCTCGAGGATCTCGATCTCGAGGTCCTTGCGCTGTTGGATGATGCGGGCGTGCTGGAGCGCGATTTCGCGGGGGTCCTGCTTTCGCGGGTTGAGCACGGCGGCGGCGGCACCAGAGTTGCTGCTGCCGGAGACGCCAGCTGAATTTTTGAGGATGCCCTTCAGTGGCCGGCCATCGGTGGCCATAACGGGCGGTTTCGTGGTTTGCGAGGGAGAGGATGGCGCGATGTGAGGCGTCTGGCGGGCTCCACTGCCAAATCGCAAAGGACGCTGTTCTGGTCTATGATTATGCAGGAGGTGCCCGCGGCAAGCAAACCGAGTATCTCTAATAAGCAAAAGGTTTGAGACTAGTGGAAGTTCGGGTACCGAGGGGCGTTGAAGGCGTGAGTGCTGGAAAATTGTTAAGCAGTCCAGTTGGAGAAGATTCGATTCGCGCTGTTGCTTCCTTCGAATTGCTCAACCCCACTTCTCCGTTTACACTAACAAATGCCCGAAGCGCAATTCGGTACTGAGGGAGGTACGTACCCGAACTTACCTAATGAGTCTTTCCATCTTTCCATGCGCATCGAATCATGTGGGGATGGATGTTTGGCGTGAAGTGACGGCCGCCATTACGATGACAATTGGGGGCCAAGCCGCGCTACACTCAGGCACGTCTGGTCTGTAGCTCGGGGTGCTCGGGTGGCTTGGCTGGCACGCAGGACCTGTCCTTTTCTTCCCCATTGTCTCCTTGTCGCCTTGCTTTGCCCCTCGACGGGGGTTCCATTGGCTTAGGCGGCTGAAGAATGTGCAGCGCATCGTAGCGCATCGTAGCGCATCCTCATTTGGTTTCCCACCTCCAACACTGCCTGACCGCACCTATGTTGATCCGGTTGCTCTGCGCCACGACTGACTGCTTCGGTTCAGCCGGCTGTTTCTTGGATAGTGATAGTGATCTACCTTGGACCACGTATTCGTAGGTCATTCTCAGCTAATCGCAACGGCAATATGGTTCTGTCTGGCTGTCCCTCCTGTACCCGATGTATTTTAGCCTTGCCGCTACTGCCGTTCATGACGGTAAGAGGCAATAGGGTCTGAAGTGAGGCGAAGCATTGCAGCGACATGAAATTACTGGTTACCTAATCGGTTGACGACGGCAAAGTGCAGCGACATGACGAAAGATAAGATCCTCCGCCCACCCTTGGGACGACCGTTGTATTATAGGAACCCCTGCCCTTGGCACTGTCAGTCCTCTAGGTATCTTATTCTCTCACGGTAGGGTACCTACATATGCAGCCAGAATCTCTGAAAGCTACAGAGGAATAAAAGCAGTACAGCCGGCAAGAGGAGTGAGATACATAGGGTTAGAACACAATCAAAATCAGAATCGAATCCCGAAAAAAAGGAGCAATTTTCAGGTGTGGAACGAACCCAGGGTTGCAGTGTGTTCTAGGCAGACGCATCTCACCCGCATTGCGGCTCTCCCCGGAATAATTACTGTATGTACCTCTCCCCAGTCTACGTTCGGTTCACCTACCTATGCGACGCGACCAGACCATCACTGTGGTACGGGTAGACAGCCTACACCTGGAGAGAAAAGAGCATTTGTCAAGACCCGACGCAGTGTCCGGGGCATACATGACTCTGTGTGTTCCCTTAGGGTGTACTCCCTAGGCCAGGGCCCTCAATTGCCCCGAACACTGGGCTAAGAGAGTTACAAGTTCATGCGCTGACGTCGACACGCCAGCTTGTAGATCCCTCCCACCCCCGTCGCTTCCATACTCACAGCCTCCTTCTCCGACAGACGGACCGCCCTCTGTTACCCCCCCCTCCCCCCCCTCCGCTTTCCCACAGTAACACGCCCCCTTGGCCACTTTGAGGGAGAACCCGTCGGGATATTTGCAAACATACCTAGCTTACGCACCATTCGCATCACCGTCTTCCTACAGCCTCGCCCTGCATTCCCGTTCCACCCCCGAGTTTGCGACCTTGCTGCTCGCTCTACCAAGGCAGTCGCTCCCGCAACCAACAACAGCCGACGCAAGGTCCAAGCTGCTGACGACGATTCCGATTCCGTTGCCCCACACGCCCAACTGCTGCAGCTCCCATCGCCCTGACTTGCCCGACTCCTCTTTCGATTACCTAGCATCTTTCCAGTCTTCCCACCCAAAACACACATCTCACGACGATACAAACCGACAACGACGACAGCGACGACAGCGACGGATACGACGGAACCATCCGATTCGATCCTTGCCGGCCATGTCGACCGCCCCCTTCAGGGTCAAGGCCCTCTTCGAATACTCCTCCCCTCATGAGGATGACCTTCAATTCCCCGCCGGCGCCGTCATCACTGTCACTGACGAGGAGGATGCCGACTGGTACAGCGGGGAGTATCTAGACGATGCAGGCGTCAAACACGAAGGCATCTTTCCTCGCAATTTCGTCGAGAAAATCGAGCCCCAGGCCCCGCCTCGCCCGACCAGGACCCGTCCCAAGAAGGAGGCCGAGGTCACATCCCCAGCATCCGAGGCGCCACCAATTCCTCAGCTCGATCCCCAGCCTGCGCAAGAAGCCCACTACGAAGCCGAGCATCCCGAGCCGCCCGCCCCAGCTGCCCTCCCTACCTCACCCGATGCAGCTGCCGAGCTCGAGCCCGAGCCCGTAAAGGCACCCGAGCCAGTTCCTGAACCGGTCCCAGCACCTCCGGCCAACAAGGCCACTGAGCCTCCCGCAGTTACGTCGCCCCCCATCGCGAAGGCATCGTCAACTCCCGCGAAGCCTGGTCCGCCACCCAAGCCTTCCAGTAATGCATTTAAAGATCGTATTGCTGCATTCAACAAGGCCTCGGCCGCCCCGATCGCGCCCTTTAAACCGACCGGTCTGGCTCAGGGATCCTACCACATCAAGAAGCCCTTCGTCGCTCCACCTCCCAGTCGTAATGCATACGTTCCCCCGCCTTCGCAGGTTCCCGTGGCCAAGGTCTACCGCAGAGACGAAGACCCCGAGATTCTGGAAAGAGAGGCAGAGAACCAAGAGAGTGCTGAGAAGGCTGGCACGGTCCCTGGATCCACCGGTGAGGAGGGCGAAGATGCACCCAAGCCAACCAGCCTGAAGGAGCGCATCGCCCTTCTGCAGAGGCAGCAACAGGAGCAGGCGCAGCGTCATGCAGAGGCCGCTGCAAAGAAGGAGAAGGCTAAGCGACCTCCGCCCAAGAAGCGAACCGACAGCCAGGAGGCGTCCGAGGATGCCGGCGCTGCTGCTCCTGTTCCTGTTTCTGCGCCCGAGGCCGACACGGACGACGCAGCGGGCAGGAGCTCTGTGGACTCCCCACGTTTGCCGCCTGCGCCCCGCCGCAAATCTTCTCGGGGACCTGCTGCCGAGACTTACCACGATGGGAACGAAGCCGATATGTCTGGTGCCGGTGACACCGAAGGGCCAGAGGATCTTACCGAACGCGACGACAGTGATGCCGCCCCGCGTCCGGTTCCTCGACCTCGAGTCGCATCACCTGTTGGGGCAAGCAAGGAAGACGAACGAGCCGCAGAAGAGGCCGAGGAGGAGGAGGAAGATGACGATATTGACCCTGAGGTTCGCCGAAGGGAGGAAATCCGAGCAAGGATGGCCAAGATGAGTGGCGGTATGGGCATGCACGGCATGTTTGGAATCCCGATGGGTGCCCCAGCCATTCCGAAAAAGAAGAAGACAGCCGACAGGCCAGTGGAGACCTCGGCGAGGGAGGAGCGTGAAGAGGAAATGACGTCGCCTGTTGGCCGTGTCCCTGTGCCGGGCATGATGGCTTTGCCAGGAATGGGCGTGCCCCGGCGTCAAGAGGAGCCAGCTGCCGCCGATGAGCCTGTGCCCCCCACATCACCGAGAGCGCCGCCTCCTCCTCCGCGAACCGTTGAGGAGAACAATGTCGACGACGAGCCCGTTGCTGCCCCCCCTCCTAGTCGTAAGTTGTAAATGGCCATATTAAAGTGCTCTGCTAATCGAAACAGTCCCTACCCGTGAGCCTTCCGGAGCACCCCCTGTTCCCGGATCACGGCCTGCACCGCCTCCTGTGCCTGCTGAATGTGAGTATCCGACCTACCCTAATGCCAATAATGGCTTACAAGAATCCAGCCCGACCCCCACCCGTCCCTCCTGTTTCTGGAATTAAGTCGCCCAGCGAAGGTTCCGAATCAGACGATGAGCTGTCAGGCGGGGCCCAGGACATTCCCAAGGCCGAAGAAGGACGCGCGCCTCCGCCTTTGCCACCGGTTGCAACCTCTGCTCGCTCGCCGCCGCCTATCCCTGGCTCGGAGTTCTCCCCAAGTTCGCCTACAAGTTCTACGAACAAGCGGATGAGCAGGATGCCGCCCCCTATTCCTGGAGCTGCTCCTCCAATCCCCACATCCCAGTCGCGACCGCCCCCTCCCCCGCCTCCTGGAGGTACTCTGAGCCGCCAGTCAACGCAGGACATGCACATGGCTTCGCCCATGTCTCCTCCGATCAGACCCGCCCCCCAGGGTGAGGACGAAGATGAAGTGACCGAGTATGAGGGTGACTACGATACCGACATTGCTTCCTCGGTCCCCCATAAAGATGCACTCAAGTCTCATGCGCGTGACTCCAGTCTCGATGATACCACATCAGTCATGTCACCGGTTTCTGACGCTCCCCCGACCCTGCCACCGCCCATCCCGACTGGCCCTCCACCTAGAGCCGCTCCACCCCCGGTACCCATGCAGCCGCCGCCATCCGAAAAGCGCCGCTCTATGGACGTCCCGCGCGCAGCGCCGCCGCCTCCTCCGCCGGCCAAAGACGATGACGAGTATGATCCTTATAACTATGCTTCCTCGAAGGTCCCGTACTCTCAGCGAGCCTCGAAGATTGAGGAGGAGGAATATTTCGAACAGGATACTGCGCCTTTGCCGTCGCCTCCGCAATCCAGAGTCCCGCCTCCTGCCCCTCCTGGAGGCCGGGCCCGTCAATCTATGGACCTCTCCCGAGCTTCCATGTCACAGCGGCGCTCCATGGATGTGCACAGGCCGTCCACATCTGCAGAGTCCGGCTTCATTGCTAACGATGTTGACCTGGCCAAACAGAGCGGATGGTGGCGTCAGGATAAGACGGTGCCCCCAGTGTTCCAGGGCAGAAGAGACCTTTACTATGAGACGGTCGATTTGACATCGGGCTCGCAAGTCACTCGCACCATCTACGTGCTCTTCCAGGACTACTCGCAGACAGTCATCACAGTCGAGTATGACCAGAACAACGCCGCAGACGTTATGCTGGACCAGCGACATGACCCACCGCCAAGAGCGCTGCGTCAAGACGAGCTTGAGCAGTCATACGAGCGGTTCGGGCGGCCGATTTTCGAAGCAGTGGCGTCTAAGAAGGAAACGATCGTGGGCGACGGAACGCCGCAGGGTCTTATCCATGAACTGTTAAAGCCATTTAACGATGCCCTGGCGCCCATTGGAACCAGAGCCTACGGTGCGCTTGTGTACTCCAACATGGCAAACGCCTCGACACAGCAAAACGATCAGATCCGACCTGGTGACATCATTTCCATCCGGAATGCTCGCTTCCAAGGCAAGCACGGCCCCATGCACGCCAAGTACTCAATGGAGGTCGGCAAGCCCGACCACGTCGCTGTTGTGTCGGAGTGGGACGGCACCAAGAAGAAGGTTCGCGCCTGGGAGCAGGGCCGCGAGAGCAAAAAGGTAAAGGTCGAGAGCTTCAAGCTTGACGACTTGCGCAGCGGTGAAGTCAAGATCTGGCGTGTGATGCCGCGAAGCTGGGTAGGATGGACTAGCCCGTCTTAGGAGATGTGGACCATGCCACTGTTGCTAAGCAGGAATCCGACCATGACCCCAAGGAGCTCGTTGGAGAGAACACAATCGTCACGGCGGAGGCCCCGTTTGATAGGGATCAACGGGTATGACGGGCCAGTGTGATGATGCATTTGTTGCGTGTTCTGAGGAGAGAGAGAGTTAGACTGCGATCTTTCTTCATCTCGCTCGTCCTCGTGTTTATCCATTCGCTATACGACCGCAGCATAGTTTTGCTTTAGGTAACTAGCCGCAACGCATTGATTGTTACTTTGTTACACTCGCCCCGAGTCCTGCAATCTACCTTCGTCAGGCGTGTCATCGCTGCGTAAATCAATATCTGCAACACTGCTCATACATCACACGCCACATTCTATAAATTATCTTCTTCCTGCTACGTTCCTTTTGACGGGTTGCATATGCCTCTTGCTTATTGACAAGGCCTCACCTTCGGTTCCTCCGAGAGAGGAGGGACAAGACTTTGGCTGGTGAATGGTCCTCGGAGCATCGTCGGCTCATTGCACTTGTGCTTCTTCAAGGCGAGGGTGTGAAAACGCATCAGTTGTCAGGTGGTTGACTGGCTGGCTAAGGGTGGGAGGCTGTACTGATGCTTTGAGCTACTGTGAAAAAAGGAGATCCCACAGGGGGGGTCAGAGTCAGTCGTTTATTTAATGTCAACCAACACGTGCTGCCGTGCCTGGAACATATTCGGGATACGTGTCGGCTGTCAGTCCCACCGCCTGATCGGCTTGTTAAGTGATGACAACGTGGTTCCCTTTCTTACTGTCATTCTTGCCCGTCCGCGGCGCATACGGATGGGAATACCCGAGGGGAAACACCAAAAGCCGGAGTTCATCTTTGACTTGGCTGCAGGGCAGCATGGGGTTGCTAAGCTCCGCGACGCCCTTCTCACTAACGTCGAGGTGAAAGAGAAGAAGGAGAAGGAGGACGACTGAGAGGAAGAGGAGCTGTCGCTGGCCAAGACCGCCATCCTAACAGTCCACATCAGTACAACTCCGCTTCATTTGTGTTCGATGGACGACAACTAAGCGCCCAGAACCTCGCGGGGGAGATCCTTGGCGTCTATTTGGATGGAAATTGAGTATATGTTGCCGGGGCCTGCGCGGAGCCGGTCAATTGCAGTATTCATTTCTTATGTGGCAAGAATGAAAAACGATCAACGTGCCCTAACGGTTCAAAATGACATGGTGTGCGCGACGCGATTGGGAATAGGAACCTGACTGTCACAGACAGGCTTTGGCTTCTTTCTTGAAGCTACTTGGGGGTTGCAAGCCGAGGGCGCCTTTCCCGGAGAGAGGCTCAACAGATACGTGTTCAGGGGCATCTACAGATGCTGCTATTGTTGAGGAGAGGTAAGGGGCCGAGGAAAGCAGGGGAAGGAGTAGGGAGGCTTGCCGTTCCAAGAAATGAATCAAGCACTTTTGAAGGGACCATCACGAGAATTGATCGGGCTTGCCATCTCGCTTAGAGGCGCCTCTGGGCATGGAAAGGCTGCGCGCGATCTGGGGGTGAACTGGGATCTGATTTAACGGCCAGAACTCCGTCCAACTTCCCTCAACATGAACGTTCGGCCAGTTTCCTCCTCCTCCTCTTCTCCTCCGCCATCCACGTCGTTGCGGGTCGATAAATGGGCAACTGATAGCATGGAGGGAAGAGGGATCACGCATTTGAGCCCTGTAAAACCATACACTGATTTCGGTACTACCTAGTTGGAACAGGTCAGTCTCGAGTTTAACACCACCGAGACCGTATGGGTGGCGTGGCATCGTCCCCGGGGAAGAAGGGCCCGACTTGGATCAGAGCCAAAGGCCGCCGTACCGAACCCAAAGGCGCAGGCACGGAAAGCAGTTGATGTGCGTAAATATGTTTGGAAGCTACGCCATTCACTCCCAACGTTCACGGCTTGGACGGGCAGGCATCGCCCAGGGCACGGCATGCCACGGATGGGAACCAGAACTGGTGGCGGTTGTACATCGAAGGCCGGAGAGCTCTTCACACGCCCAATCCAGCCCGACCCCTCTTCCCTTCCGCCTCGACCCAGTCATCCCTCCACCCACTCGGCCGTCATCTCACCTCGTCCTCAACAAACCAACCTCCATCTTCGCCCACCCTCCATCCCGCACAGGTCCATCCCCGGCACGCCAATGACACTGATAGTTGTCCCGTCTCCCCGGTAAAGCACACGGAACTGCCGCAATTCGTCCGTTGGGGTTAGGAGTTCCTCGCTTCATAAGAGAAAGAAAGAGCGAGATCGAAAAAAAATGAAAAGGAGGAGGGCTCGGCCAGGTCCGGCACAGCCAGGAGTCCGGGTGAAAGAGGACTTGACACCGGGTTTCTACTACGAGGCACGTCACCGTGTTTAGATGTGTATGACTGAGATAATGACACAGGGTGAGTGTCGTCGATCAAAGTTACTTATCCCGCAGCCCATGGGTGTTGGGCCTGTAAGGAGTAGCCAACATCTGAGAGAGAGGTAGGATGCCCCCGAAGAAAGAACCGCAGGCAGGCAGATATGGTCGACTGACGGGGATGATGCATCTCGATGTCCTCGGCGCCTATCTTGTTGCCTTTGAGAGAGAACCAAAGCCGCTCCCCAAATCCCATTTGGCACGCTCATCTTGAATGCCACTCCGTATCAGGCACACATCACCTGCACTCTCGGTACGTCCTCAAGTGGACCGAGGTAGCAAAATCCACTTCCCTACCCCGGACCCGATCATCGACCCCGAGCAAGACACACAGCTCCGACCTGCAGACAGCAGCGTAGGTAGCCCCACGCATGGCATGGCAGGAACCCAACCCGCAGGCCGCTCCGTTGCTGGTGGACGGCTCGAGCCTAGCCCGCCGGTGTGCTGGGAGGAGGATGGCCCGTTTCTTTGATAGAAGCTCCACCATAGGGCCGGACGACAGAGGTGTGTCGAGCTAGGTAGGTACTGCGGTGCAGACCTCTCACATCGCCAATGGACGTAGGTGGCTTGCATTCAAGTGCGGGGTAGGCCGTTCCCCAACGAACCGTCTGGACGGCGTGGATATCGGGAAACATCACATGGACAACTCCCGGATCCAATCGCCTTGGGGAATAATTATGGCTACCTGATTGGTGATCAGTTGGTTGGGAAGAAGAGAAAGCTGCCTCCAAGACAGCTTTGCGAACCAGTCACTAGACATGGCTTCCGCAGAGACCTATCAAGAAAGGCTGTGGCAGGGAGGAAGAAATTCAGCGCCAGTGCCTAGAAAATTGAAAAAACCCACAAAACGTTGCATCCGGATCCGCAGAACAATAAACGGGGGGCCAATCAGTCGCCACCTGTCCTGCCGACGTAGCACTCAGCATGGATACATTTTCCAATTCACGCTTGCCGGGAGTTGGTAACGCAAGGAATAACGCAGTACCTATATAGCCATACACAGGAGATGAAACGACGTTGAGGCCTGATCGAATCCAGGTCAATGCAACTGCATGCGTTGAGATGCTTATTAGTGGCGTAAGATTTCATTTATCTTTCCGTTTGGTGAACAGGACACAACTGCAACGAGCACCGAGGTGTGTTCGTACAACGCGGAAGAAGCCCAAAGTCGCAAAGCTACGGTGGTTGCATGCCGCCATCATGATCCGGTTCTAGAATGGAGGGGGACGCTGCAACTATTGACGCATAGGCCCCAATGACCATACGGCAACGCAGAAGGAAAGGTTCAGCCGCGCTGGGTACTGTGATAGTCTGCGGTGAATCCCATTATCGGCGGTTTGTGCTGCTGCTACGACCTTGCTCGGGTACATTCCATAGCGGCAACAGCATACAGACAGACGTTTAAAGAGCAGCAGGATTGAGAGGGCGATGACGCTCAGAAGTCACGAGCTCAAGGTAGCTCTGCTGCCGGTTGCAAGACATGCACCGCTTGATAGACACCACGGCGTCGACAGGGCGAGAAAAAGCCACTGACGGCCTCCCGACTTCGGACAGCTGCATGCCTGGTGCGGTTTGTTCGTCGAAACAAGCGAACGATGAAGTCACCAAGACCTTGGTATAGCTTGGGATTGACGGCGTTCACGTTTGCTTGCTGCAGCGAGGTCATTCGACTTCCAATCCCGACAATCAGGGTCGAGGAGCCCCAAGCAGGGACACGTCCGCAGCATGGTCTGGCTGGTATCCGCCCGCTGTATCCCACGAGCCATACCGATTTGGGCATCGAATATGAGGATGCCGCTCAACGACGACGTCGTATTTCGTGGGCCCCGCCATTTGCGGCAAGGTCCAGCGATTGCCAATCGTCGGATAGTGGCCCGGATGAACGCCGATCAAGGGACGGTCACTAATCGGTAAAGGGAGCAGGCTTTTGTCCTCCTCAGCAGCACCCAACTACTGACTGATAGTCCAAGATAGCCTTTCCCTTTGCATAGATGTGCGGCCGTTGTCAGGTTTCCCGTCAGAGAAGTTGAAAGCCATGCAGCGCCGCATAGTCTGGGGCGCAGGTTCAAACTCGATTAAGCGCGACGGCCGTGCCGCGGAACAACAGGCCACAGGTCCCGGGGCGCGAGCTTCGATGCCATCTGGTTGCTTTTCCCAGTCTCGAGATAGAATCGGGATGCCTGATAGTTCGCCCTGCACGGCTCTGCGGCGTGAGTTGGGCCGCCAAAGGACGAAAACAGATTGGTAGAGACGGGACGCAGCGCTACTCAACGGGTTACAGCAGCAGCTGGCAGACCCTGTCGAATACAAAGAACATGACCATACGATAGCATGTGTTCGATACTCGAGAACTAACCGGACCAGGGCCGGGCGACGGATATAGTGAGTGATACTGTAGATCCAGCGAATCAGCATCTGACACACGGCTCCGATACCAGGCCAAGGTGGCCGCACCGCGCAAACGGGGATACATTGAGAATTCAGAAAAGGAAGGGGGAGGGAAGAAGTCTCTCTGAGCATGCCTATCTCCCTTGATGCAAGGCCGTGAGACACACAAACGTCTTAAGTCGGGGGAGCTTGGCAGTTCGCAGTCGTTCAGAAACTTTGCTGTGTCACACCCCCAAGCTGTCAAGCCGCAAAGCAAGTGGTAGAAGCCTCCACAGCCGTCGATGATGCGTGGGGAGGATTTACAAGATGGGACTTGAGCAGCGGATGGGGATTTCTGCGCCAAGTGCAGCGGGGACCAGGCAGCATGAGTGTCCAGACCAGGTCCCCCGAGTCCCCCCCAAAAAAGCCTTCCCGAGTCGGAATTGCAGGAACCACGTCCTGGGTGCCTAGGGGACAACGAAGCAATTGGCTATGGGGCCTCGGCGGTGTCAAATGGGTGGTGCAGCCTCGATTTTGACCGGGTCGTGGGGCTGACTCATGAGGTTGGGCATCAGCGTAGGCGCAGGAAAGGAGAAGCCGTGGATGAGTTGTCGAAGTGGTGTTGAATCTCAGCAACCAGGGGCTCGCGACAAAGTGTGAGTTTCGACGCCGGGAGCGCGTCCGCGTCAGGCGAAGCGAACGCTGACCACAAGACTCGGTCGTAGGTGCTTGCGGAACCGAGTTGGCCAACAGTCATGGCCATCCCAGGCCAGCTGAAGCATCGCGGGGAGGGACGGCGTCACGATGGCGGCTGGTTGTGGCGGGCACAGACGGGCAAGCTAAATTAAGCGCAGGAGACGGGGCAGCCAACGAAGCTGGTGGGGCTTGCTTGTCAAAAGCTAGCTAGCTGTATATCTGTATACTACTAGCGTCTGGGCTTCGCGTCGCGTCTCGTGCTCCGTCCGGTGATGAAGCGGCCGTGAGCTTGATGGATTGATGGACTTTGGTCAATATCAATAGCATTTACCACGGACGTACATGGCAAGTAGGCTAGGTACATTGTATTACACCACACAGAAGCCAGACGCGGCTTAGTCCTAAGGGCTGTACAAGCGGTGGTGCATGCAGTTGCATGGACGAATCGTGGGGTGTAGAACAATGGCCTGGTGTTGCGCACAATGTGTCATCCGCTCAGTCTACACGTACACATACACTACGGCCTGCATGTCGGCGCACGCAGGCTTTCCCCAAGGTTGCAGGCACGCGGTAGGGTGGCTATTGGCAACAAGTCAGGCTCCCAGAGGTCTCCTGAGTTCGTATGGGGGTTGAATGCGACGATGACGGGTCGCGTCGCCGTCGGCATGGTCCACCGAGGGGCGAGTTGGACGCTGCTGGCGCGTGCTGTGGCTGTGGGTGAGACGGAGTTTGACGGGATGTGCAAGGGTTCATTGATTGTGAGACGATAGAGAGTCAAGTCGTGCGAAGCAAGAGAACCGAGCTGCTAGCGAATGAAGCAGACGGAGGAGGGGAGAAGATGGGAGCATGTTCTAGATGCAGATCGAAGCCTTGATAAGGTGATATGGGTGGAGCCCGAAGATGGACGAGGTGTGTGGGCTAGTGTACACGAGCGAGTGCGGAGGGTAACGGAGCAAAGAGGACAAGAATGGCGAGGGTTGGCGATTGTTGATGCGTCAACCAAAAGGGAAGAGAATACCTACCGATCGATAGGTACGCTCGTGGGGCAACAAAAATGGAGTGGATGGAGGGTCGAAGAAGGTCGAGAACGGACGATCGCTGCGGGATGATTTGGTCATTGGGCATTTCCCAATGGCTTCTTGTCCAAGCAGGCAGGTTTACGACTTTTCCGTCACTGCTGGGATAGCCAGTGAATCGGAGGACCATCCGAAAACCGCCTGAGTTCTGTTCTGGTTCGGACTCTGTGAGTTCAATAGTGCGTGCAGGTAAGGCAGGGACTTTCCTCTCTCTTGCTCTTTCTCTCTTTTTTTTTTTCTTTTTTCCTGCTCAGCCACGAGAGACGCCAGCTTCTTGCTCAGGATTTTGACAGGCCGGAGAGTTTTTCGTCATCGTCAGGCTGGAATAATCAACTATGGCAAGCTTGGTTTTGGAGCTCCAACTACGGATAGAAAATGTATTATGAAACAAAGAATAGAAGATAAAAAGCAAAAAAACAAGATCAATCATGAAAAAGAAAAGAAAGAGAAAAGAAAAGAAAATTCGAAAAAAAAAAAAAAGATTGGTTGCCAAACAGGCAGCCCAAGTTTTCCTGGGAAGGATACATCCATCGTACCTACCTCCAAGATACCTCGACTAAAGCACAAGCATAGGCTTCCAAGCAGGTATCCATTTTGTCCGTTCCAGCGGGACGATTGGGGGGGGGGGGAACAGATTCCAGGCCAGGCTTGTACAGGGTCAAGGTCGCTAGGAAACATGCCACCGGAAGCTAAGCCGCGAGACGTGTGGTGCCACTTCATGAAGGCACGTTGCCTGCCAAGATGGCATTTCTCAGAAAAAATACGGATACATACATAGTAGTACCTAGTGTACATAATTACAGGTAGGTAGGTGCCGGCGAACCGGCGTACCGGGGGTTCGCCGAAACTGGACGAACATAACCTTTACCCATCCCAGGTAGTTGACGTACAAGTACGGATATACCTAGTGTATCCGTATACCTGTACGGAGTATCCGTACACACACTCGGAGGAAAGTTCGGTCCATCCATACCTACCATTTTTGACAGGGGGCACACACTCTCTGTCAACCATTTCCTTCCTTCCCCAAAACGCAAGCCGTGCTGGTTGATGCCCCCCCTGCCAGGTGTACAGCAGTATGTACCTATACATACCATACTATGTACGCCATGTACACGTCTCGGAGCCTTGCAGCGGTAACCCACTCGTCCGTCATTAACGTACACACGTGTGTACAGTTAGTTACTCATCCATCTTCGCCCCCCCTCTCTCTCCCTCTCTCCACGCTTAAGATGAAGCAGAGAGCGTGACTTGCCCATGGCTTTGTCCAGTCCACGACCTGTCCTGTCTCGTCCGTGGGCCACGCATCCACATTCCTGATGTAGCTACGTCCTCCGCCCATTCTGTCGACTCGTCCCCCTCGTAGCAGCCTTCCGGACACGCTGACTACGTAGCAGTAGATGTTTCTCCTCTCTGCTGCCGCCTTCAAACCCCCATCCGGCATCGTATCGTGTTCAATCCTTAGCGGGCGAGAGAGACATGGAGAGCCCACATCCAAGCGTTGCATACCTACCCACGTACCGACACGCGGCAGCGGCAGCGGCAGCGGCAGCGGCAGCAGCAGCAGCAGCAGCAGCAGCGACACTACCTAGGTACCTAGGTACCCAGTGCCACACTACATAGTAGACCCCAAGGCACACTGAGGGCCAAGAAGGGGAAGAAGGGCAAGGAAGGGTGGAAAACGGACCGGGGCCTGTTGTTCCAATTCCAACCGGGTGGTGTCGCATCAGGCCAACAGCTCGACAACTGAGATCCGACCCCCCCCCCCGACTGTACAGGCCGTCCCCCTGCCTGCCCACCCTCTGTCGAGAAGCAAACCACTTCCCTCCCCATCCCACGGCACCCCCCGGCTCCCCCTCCATCATCACTTATTACCCTTACCATTCTGCATTTTTGTTTCCTCGGGCTGCCTTTTCTCTCTGCCCGATCGTTATATTCTCTGCCCCCCAAGCACACCCTACTGAACACCTACTCATTTCATAATCATCCTCACATCTCAACTTTCCATTACCTCCATTATAGACAACCGCCCCGAATCACACCCACACGCGCCCGGACGACTCACTTACATACCCCTGCTCCATCCAACCGTCTCCTTCGCCTCAGCTTCTCACCAGAAACCAAGACCCCGGTCGCAAAGTCAAACACATACCATTCATTCATTGCCTTGCCTACCTACTCGTTCACTAGCTGCACAATACTTCACACGCTCACTGGCCCTTAAAGATCCCATAGCCCGACCTGACGCGCCTCTTTCTCGGGCTTTTTTTACTCATTTGGGATATATGAAGCCTTGTTCCCTCCCTCGATGGTCTCGGCATACTCATACACCACCACAGACCGTCACCATCTAACTATCAAACCACCTTTCGACTGACTTTGTACACTACTACCACCACCACCACACCTCTCTCTCTCTCACACACAAACACGTATACACATATATATACACACATTCACAATGTCTGATTCATATCGAAAAAATAGCTCCAAGAGCTCGACATGTAGTCGCGGCTCCCGGAGGAGCAATGAGTCATGCGACTCGTTCGAGACGTATGAATCTCAAAGCACAACACCCACTTCCTACTACGCAAGCACCGAGGCATCAGTCAAGGAAGCTAGGGCCGTCTCCCACAAGTTCCAGCCTGTTTACGAGGAGGATGTATCCCCTTCCACGAGCAATTGTCTACGATCCTCTGTCGACACCTTCGACTCCAGCTTAGCCTCCGATGACGAGGACGAGCTCGAGCTGATGCGCGACATCGAGATGGACGACTTTGACCCTTATCAGGAGATCCCGCCTTTGCCCGCCTACTGCCGCGATATCATCGAGACCGATGTCCGCCCTTCAAACCCCCAAGACTTTGCAAAGCTTTTCCCCTCCATGAACAGGTTATCCATCTCCCACGACGAGTTCACCCCCGACGGCAACATGAACTTGAGAGTCGACACCGTCGTCCCCGGTCGCCGCCCCCACAATATCCAGCTCTTCCACTTGCGTATGCACGACCTCGCCAAGCGCGAGTTTTCCCTTCGAAGATACTGCCGCGACTCCGGCCGCGAAGTCTGCAACTCGAAGCGCAAGTACGTCGAAGAGGCCATTGAGCAACGGCCAACGCTGCAGCGGTCGGTTTCGAGCGCCATCAAGACCCTTTCCATGAGGAGACCTTTACCGCGCACAAACTCTGGCGGCTCGTTCCTCGCCGGCAAGGGAAAGGATGTAACCTCTCAGCGCCCGCAGTCCAGCGCCTCATCTTCCCGCAACAGCACTGATGACACCGCGAGCTACTTCCGGCGGTCCGCCTCCTTTGAGCCCAAGCCCAAGGCTCGCCGCATACCCAGCAACACCATGAAGCTCGAGTTCTCCAACTACGCACGCGTTGACGTCTCGCGCCGTGGCGGCACCAACAACAAGCGCTACGAGTTTGAATGGTGGGGTCACAAGTACCAGTGGAAGCGTGTCCTGGACAAGAACCTCGGCGCTGTCTCTTTCCACCTTGTCAAGGACGGGAACAACAACGCCAGGGATGCCGTTGCCCACATAGTCCCCGAGACGCGCTCGCCCAACCAGGTTGTCGAGGACGAGAGCGCCGGCGGCTGGGTGCCCCCTTGCCACATGTGGATCAGTGATCGCAGCGTCCTTGACGCCGTCACCGACGTCGCCGACGTGATCGTTGCCACGGGCCTCGTGGCTCTCGTCGATGACTGCATCAAGCACCGCTGGCAGACGAAAAAGATTCACCACATTCCGGTACCCCTGACGTCCCGGACGGTCAACGTCGAGTACGTCGGGCCTCGGGCGTTTTTACAGCAACTCTTCCTTCGCCGCGCTTCGGACCATACTTCTGGTCCGCTACGACAACGCTCGATTGCGACATACTGAAGCAATGCGAAAACCAGTCTCGGAATGCTTCAAGCAGATTCGTCTCAATCAAAATTTCCAGTATTATTACGACTCTTGTTTCCTTGCCTCGTCAAAAGCAGAACTAGCTTCTTCCGGATGGAAGTTGCAAACCGGATACAGCACATCTCCAAAAAAACAAAACAAAAAAGGAGGCCGCCTATAATGGACAGCAAATTGCGCTACTGCAGATAAATCGCATACACACGTACACACAGTCGATACACAGCAATAGGATATGATGGGTTAGGATAGCGTATGATCCCTCCCGCTTCAACAGACATGGAGCGGATGATCTGATTTTTTTTTCTTGATTTTCTTTCTTTTGCCCTTATTTTCTTTCTCTTTACCTTCCACGTGTGTACATCTCTGTCTATTTTCTTTGGGAGGATGCATTCCAGCAGGCGTACATTCCGGTGCATTGGGATCTGGAATCGGAGGAAGAGCTTAAACGATATGATACGATAGTTTGTTTGAGTATTGTCCCACAGGACGAGCCTCTCATGAATGAAAACAATATGCATCATATCCTGATGCAATTTTCCCTGAATCACCCATTACTTGGGCGGGAGTAACCATACAAGAAGGAGCCCCTTTTTCGTCCACACATGACCTTGAACCCCAACTATGCGGCTCCGTTAGACCCAAATGTTGGACGAGAGGGGAAAAAACTGCCCTACTAGACCGACAACTGCCGCGGGACGGCACCAACGTTATTACCGCCCGCGCGCCATCGCGAGATATAGCTGCTCGGAACCGCCAACCCCCCACCCCCCTCGCGCAGTACCCCCTCGTCTATTTCACTCTTTATTTCCTTCTCCGCCAATTTCTCTCCTTCTCTTTCTTTTCTTTTTTTCCGTTTGGGAAATGTCCAGCCGTCCCCGCAGCCACAATTGACGCCTGCGGACCGGACCACCACCGGCTCCGCTCTGGCGCATGACCAACCCCATGGCGTCCCCATCCGGCCCCATCCGGCCCCATCGGGTCCGTGTCCGTCCCGCCGGCGCCCTCTTCGACCTTTCCCCCCCCCCCCCCCCCCTTTCGCTCGCTTCGCACTGAAAGGGGGGGAAGGGGGGGGGGGGCGCTCCAGTCGTCTCACACGCCGCAGGCGAAACTGCACGAACAACGCCTGCACCCTCCCCACCACCCCTCTCCTGCCCGAGAGATGCACACAGGAGGAGAACCCGACTTGCCGTAATGTACCCACCTTAGCTGATCGTAGCCCGCGTGGGCCTTTATCTACAGGAACGTTCCCCGAGAGAAGAGTCGGGATGCAAGATACGGAGTGTGCTTGCGTCGAAATCTTGCTCTTTTATGAGGGGCGCCTCGAAGACTTTCTCGCGCCTATTATCTAGGGAGAACCTTCTCCGTGTGATGCTTCTCTTTCCGCCTGAGCTGTGCAGTTTCCGCAGGAAGGGAGCGGCAAGTGTAACGGGAAGAGGAGCACCGCAGTAATCATCACATCATCGCTTTGCTTGATCAATATTCGCTAAACATGAATCCGAAATCGTCCTTCTTCTCCCCAAACCACCCGGCCAGGTCAAGCTTCATCAGTAACCTCTCCACGCCACCGACCCTGCGCGGCACGTACTCCCCCTCTTCCCTCAGCACGCCCTCCTCGCCGCCTTCCTCCTCGTCCGCGAACGCCGCCGGATCCGCCTCCAGCGACCGCAGCGCAGCAATGACGTCTCGGATGCCATCCTTGACATGCTTCTCCACGTCGCGGATCGCGGCACGGACCTCCTGCTCCTCGATTTCGAGGTCAACAAAGGCGTCGACGACACCGGCGTCCGCTTCGAGGTCCATAGACGTCCAGACCGTATGGAGGCGCTGCACCAGGGCGACGAGATGGTCGGTGTGGGTAAGGAGGTTGTATAACGGGTCTGTGTAGGATGGAAAGGTTAGGAGGAGGCGGGTAGAGAGGGCCCGGAGGTAGGCCCGGTGGGCAGTGGCAAGGCTCTGAGGGTCGTGAACTGGACCCGAGTCTGTTGGTTTGGGGGCCGTCTCCTTAGCAGGTGTGCTCTGAGCGAGCCAGATATCATCGCAATCGTCTTCGTTCTCGTCCTCAGCCTCGGCCTCAACCTCTGACGGGGGCTTTGAGGCATCCTTCTTCTCATTCGTTGTCAGCCAGGCCTGAAAGCCGTCCCAAAGCCCTGCTACAACCTCGGTTTGCAGGTAAGCCTCCGTCTCGGAGAGGAAGAACAGTGATGCGCTGCATGTGACCCAAGCACTGCGTAAAGCATTGGACCGCGCCGCGTAGCGTTGGCGAAGTAATATGACTTTGGAACGTCCGACCCGGGTGCTTCCGGCGGGAGGCCCTGGTGGTGCCGGATGATGCCGACGAAGAGATGTGATCTTCCACAACTCGGTGAGACGTATGTGTGCTCGGCGGATGGATAGAAGGTATGAGTTTATGGTGGAGTAGATCTGTAGATCGGAAGGAGTGAGAAACATGTCGAGGGGCGAGGGAATCTGCATTGTCAAAACGACCGGGACGGAGAGCAGGAGGTTGCGAAACGGGGTCGTGGCCAGGGTCTTTGTCGTCGGCCGTGACACGCTAGCTTCGAGCTTCAGGGGCACCGCCGGTTTTGACTTTGTGAGGTTCAACCGCAGGAGTTTGCGTGCAATTTCTAGCCCTTCATCCTCATCAGCGTGCTGGCCCTGCATCAGGCCCATTGCCGCCCACGTCTTGGCCAGCACTGCCGCAACCTCGCCCTCTTTGACCGCGAATGTACCCAGCCCTTCGCGCTTCTCATACGCGAGGTTATCAGACCGCTTCCACCGGCTGCGTAGCTTCTCATCCGCCTGCTGCGTCAAGGCCATGGCGAATTCGCCTCGGCCTAGTAGGAAGAACTCCCTCAGAACCTGGAGGGCCTCAACGACTTTCGTAAGGGGTAACAGTTTCAGCAATATTGTTCGTGAGAGAGTAAGGCGGATGGATGTGATGGCACGCGAAAAGCCGGCCGTATTAAGAGGGTATGTTAAGGCGGACAGCTCTTTGAGCTGAGAGGAGAGGTGGTCGAGGCCTTGCAGGCCGGATTCGACACTGCTTTTGACGCGGACATGGTTCAGTGATCTGCCGATGAAGAGCATCGACGATGAGGTTGCCGGCGTTACAAATTTGGGTAGCAGAGACGGCACGGACACGAAGCCCTATATCAGTCAGTCCTCACAACTCCTTACCGCCTCGCCACAGCAGCTTACCTGGTCGCCACCATCTGTCTTCTGGACGAAGAAGTCCTCGCCCCCAAACGTCGGCAGGCGCCCGTAGAGAATCCAAGCAGACACCTGCTTCAACCATGCCGTCTCTGCCACGGAGACTAGACTCATGGCTGTCCGCTCGATATCCACGTACCCGCTTTGCAGCTCGCTCCTTAACCTATCAATGAGCTGTGCGCCGCGACACGTCTGACCCTGCTGCTTCTTCAGCATGAACTGCACAATCTCCCACAGCCACTCCATCCGCCTCGTCCATTCGGAGAATTCCCCGACAACGGCCGTCAGAGGCACAATGTTGTACGCGCCGACGAGGCTCGAATCCCTACGCAAGATCGTGTCCTCAACCTCGAGAACCTTGCGCTGGAAAGCAGCGAGATGGACAGATTGCATGGCGGTCGCGACGGCGCGGCAGATGGTGGACGGATGCTCGGCGGCGATGGGACCGGTGTAGCCTTGCAGCTTGACGTGAAGGTCGCTGAGGTGGGCAGCGGTGGCTAAGAGCTCGCGCTCCGGAGGTGAGACGGCCGTTGGTGGTGCGTTGGGGTCAGGGTTGTCGGTCCGGAGGAGAGGGGAGGGGTGCCCGGAGAGGGCGAGGAGGATTTCGTGGAGCATGACGGCCGCTTGCTTCTACGGCAGAGCGAGATAGAGAAGATATTAGCCGGTCAAGGTACCATAAATGAGTATGCAGGGGAGAGGGAGGGTTGGCACATTTCGCGGGGTTGTGGCGGCTTCTTTGACTTTGGCTTTTCGCCAAAGTCGCGGAGAAGCAGAATAAAGGCGCCCAATAACTCGAAGCGACACATTTACTCTTCGGGCGAAGTGAATGTAAAGGTAGTAAAGTGTAGAAGAAAACAAGAGCGGCTGTCTTCCGGAAGCTGGTGGGGATGGAGGGGCAGAAGGGAGCCAAAGGGCGATGATGGACTGATGGTTGGCGGATGGATAAATTACCTGATGCGTTTTGCCTGCATATAACTATTGTTCGTAGCACGAGCCCAATTGGGTTTCTGCCTAACAATTGGGACACCAGGAAATTTGAGCCACAATAAGAACTGCGCCGGACGTCAAGGAGGCTCCATGCTGAGTGCCTGGTTCCTTCCAATATCACAGCTAGTCGCATGGAGGAGACGGGCTTGCAAGTGAAAGCGCGACTCGACGCGACGTAGAGCCTAAAGTGGCTGCTTGTCGGGACCCGCGTCATCCGTCTTCAGACAGCACGTGACTTTGTGTGAGATTAGATAAGCACCGCCGGCACCAGTAGCTTCGAGTGTTTCACACTCTCTGTCTAAGTTCGTTCCAACGCTGGAATGGACGTACTACAGGGCATGTTAACGGACGCAACGAATCTTTGATAGGAGCTTTCAATTGCTATTACTAAATTGGGCCGTGTTCCGCAGGTATACTCGTACTGCTTACGCTTCTGCGAAAGGAAAGGATGAAAGGTAATTGCCCCTGGGGCATGTACATGAGCACTGACACTGATATCATTCAAAAACCCCAAAAAACCAAACATACCCTGACAATGCTTGGGCCCTGAATCTCTAAACTTTCTCCTCCCAATTTTCCGACCATCAGCCACTTTACCCTCATGGTCGCGTTCCAGTTGGCTGTTTGCCATTGCCTTCGTATGCCGTGTACAAGCTGGCCGTGTCGCTCTGGTCGTCCCTCCGGGTCTTGGCGTCTTCAGCGAGGGCGACAGAGCCGCCATCACCGCCTCCAACAATGATCTGTCCGCCACCTTTGACCTTACCAACGACCATGCCCTTGGCCACGCTCTTCAAGATGGCCCTGCGAGAAACACCCGTCACATCGATATAGACCAGACCGACATTTTTGAACCCACCGCCGATGTGCCGCGACACTTGGCCAGCCTCGGCGCCCCAGCGGTGCTCTACCATCTGGGACACGCTAGAAGAGGTGCCAGTCAGCAGGTTGCGACCGGCTTGATCGATACCGTCTGCGACGGTGTTGAACGCCATCAAGCTTCTGTTCAACAGACCAGGCTTGTAACCCTCAATAGGGTTGCCGTCCCTGTCGTAGCCTCTTCCGCCGCCGTCCTTCTTCCTAGTCAGGGTAGCGCCCAGGTTCTGGGCAACTTTGCCCACGGCGCCAACCGTAGTCGCTGACAAACCGGCCGCCTTGGTAGAGAATTGGTTTATGCGACGGATGCGGTCGTGCGCCGCAGGCGTGAATGTCACGGGCTCGTTCGTCGGCTTCGTCTTCTTGGAGAAGCTGTCAGCCGAGGACTGCAGGCCCTTGGTGACCAAGTCGGACGATGTCACGATGAGGCGCGACGCCTTGGAGGCATTGGAGACTAGAAAGGATTTCTTGTACGAAGGGTGCATGATCATCTCGCGGTATTCCTGCGATAAGGGCTGGACGGTAATGGCTTGGCTGTTGTCGGCAGGGAGTGTGATCTCCACCGGATCTAGCATGCCATGTGAGTCAAGCTCGGCCGAGTGGCCGCCGTACTTACCTTTCGTGCCAGGTCTGACGCCCAGTTCCTCGTTCACTTGGTAGTTGTCCGTCAGCTCGCCAATGACACTGCCATCCTCCTCGTCGATGAGTACGATCCTGCCACCGTTGTTGGACGAGCTGTGGGCCCCCTGTGCGTAGCCCTGTCCAGGCTGGTAATCGGCTGGGTTGTAAGCGGGAAGACCGTCGGCGGCAGCAGCTCTGGACTTTGAGGTGAAGTTGTCGGAGACGGGGTCGTCATAGGGGTAAGCGGCGGCGGCGGCGGCGGCAGCCGCCTTGGACTTGGAGGAGGTAGTCTTGGGCGGCGGGGCGCGCTCGAGGAAGGCAGTACACTGCGCAAGGATCGTTTCAAAGGTATCCACGTCTTCCTGCAATCCCTTTCTGCTGCCAGTGTCTGGGAACTGGATGCGGGTGAAGGCGCCGCTGTCCGGACCCAAGTCCCATCTAGGAATCAGGTAGCTCGTCGGCGGCTGGTGGTAGATCTGGGTGGTGGCAGGAAGAGGGAGGTCGAGCTCGGGAGGCAGGTGCAGGTGAAGGTAGAAGTCCTCGGGCGGAGATTCTCCGCCGTCGGAGGAGAAGGGCGACGAGGTTGGTACCATCAACAGCGACAAGGTCTGAGGGCCAGCGGGAGTAAGAGACTCCTCCTTGCCGTTGGTGATGTGGAAGGCCTTGACACCATTGATGGCGTACAAAAGCTTAGGGTCCTGGACTCAAGTCAGTGAAGCTGGTCCCAGGGTCGTCTGGTTGCTCGCGACCATACATTGTGTCCCGAAGCCATGGTTGTGGTGGTTAAGGTGGAGTGGGGTGTTGCGCAAAGCAAGCAAGCAAGCGTAGTGATGTCGTCCTTGGCTACCTGAGGCCAGACCTTGCGAGATGGTAGCTTGCGGTCAATCAAGACTCGAGAAGTGACCGATGGTTATGGTGGTAAAGAGGTGTGGTAAGGAGTCTCGGAGTCTTTAGGGGTCCAATGTTGATTTGCAAAGTGGGAGGGAAGGAGAGTGAGTGGGCTCAGTTTGTCGAAGGATTGAATAGGCGAGGTAAATAAACGCGACAAGTGGCACCAGGTCGATGCTGTGAGACGCTGTGACGACTGCAGTTGGTCTCTGGATAGGCAGGCTCGGGGTGTAGGGAGGGCGGTTGTGGTTGGATTGAACGAGTGTCGAAGCAGCTTGCATGGCGCTTAAACAGCTGCTGTTGGTGGTCTGCCGTACTCTACACTAGCTCATCGCGGTGATGGATGTTGGTACCGCTGGTACGTGCCCCAATCCCCGAGAGGCCTCTCAGCGGCGGGCGACGTCATTGGACGCGGCTTATTTCAAGGTGCTCCCTCCCGGTCCACTGTCCCTGTGAACCACCAGATGTACACTCGCGCTCGACAGAAGCAAGCAAACACACCTCTGACGGCAGACCCCTTTTGCCCCTTCGACTCGGATAAGTGCGGTATTGGAGAGCATCGCAGGCTTCCCGTGTTCCAATCTGATTCGGCTTGTGTCTTGGTGTATGTAGCACAGCCACCATCAGATCAGGATGCTTCTGACGAGGAGCGAGCTTCTGATGTTGGACCTGTTTCGCGCGCGTTCCTCCCCCTCCGGCACCTTGACACAACCCCATGCTGCTTGCTTGGCCTGCTCCACCCGCTATGGAGCTTGACTCTTGCTGTGAAAGGGGGGCAAGGTACGTACCGTTCGGACCCCTCCTTCGTCATCCTTTTGCCATCCGCCATCGCAGCCGGGGTTGAGGACACAGCTCGCCTGGAGATCATGCAGGCAGATGGCGACAACTTTCATCATCTGTGCCAGGGCCTCGACCTACGTCAGATCTGCATTGATTGCCCAAGAAAAACCCAGAAAGCTCAAGGAGGCGAATTTTCGGCCGCCAGCCCTGTCCGAGTCGGATGAACCTTGCTGATCAGCTCAGCCACTCTGTGGCATCCTCTCCAAACTTCTCGGTCCCACAGTGTGGCGGTGCAGCCATATTACGAATACGGCGCCAAGCAACCTTTCCCCGGGTGTCTTGACAACTTTAATTGCTGCCAATCTGGTAGCTGATGAGAACCACTGTTGGATCAGACGAGATAACCTGCAGCTTCCCACAGCAACCAATTCCGTCAAAGCATACATGTAAAATCTTTCTGTAGCAGTGCTACTGTCGCCCATTCGTAAGCACGCACTCGAAGTGGTTACAAGACCTTTTATACGAAGTCTAAGAAGTTGAATATGCTGTGAGAAGCAACCTGAACTCGGTGCGTCGTGTCACCGTTGGAACAGAGAACTGTCTCATCAGCCAAGCTGCCCCAAGTATTCATACATGTATGTCTATACCGCGGCCGATGTCTAATTTCAGGGGCTTTCATGCGCCGGGCAGGCTCCCTCTATGGTTCTTGGGCCGGCTCTATGGATTCTCGCGACCCGTCGACCACTACTGTAAAGTGAATCTGGGCCCGCACTCTCTGATCCGGGCATCGTCTTGTGATACCAATCCGAGGTTGATATCCCTCTGTCTTAAGCTTCGTTACTGCATATCAACACCAACGCTGCTACGAAGGCATTAATTGCCTTTTGCCCAATCAAGAAAAAGCTCGTACCTTGCGGAGATTATTTCACCCACAATCGCTGCCTTCCTCCAATCCGCGGTCAACACGAAAATCATTCTCCCCAGACACATCCAATGTAGAGCAAGTCCAGTGGCCCGTAAGCTTTTCCGCGACCCTGCCTTACTACCAGTTGAGTTTGGCAAAGAACCGAACGCTTTGAAGCACTTACGTATGCGCGCCTCTTGCTCTCCATCATTCGTTCCAAGCCGACTGGAAATGTACAACATCAATTATTCGCTGGTATTAACCGATGTACCCAGCAACCAGGACTATCGTTTACAAAGAGTTGATATCCTTAGCTGCGACAACTGATTCAGCCTGGAGTGGTATGCATCGCTTCCCGAATCGCCGACCTGCCAGTCCACAGGCACCGCTGTCCCATGTTCCGTATCAACAACATTGTATGCCCATTGCACATCACCCTAGAAGTGAGCATACCCTAGACTTGTCTCCTCTCCAGTTTGTCTCTATGCTTCTTCACATGTCTCAAACAGTCAAAAAGGTCTGTCACTCCTTTTCTTGTATACTTGGCTGCCGTACGCCGGATCATATCATCTGAGAAATCAGACGACACAGTTATTTCTCATAGATCGTTCACGTCTCATTTGAGTTCCTCTTCATTCAGTTGGGTGTATTGAATATTTTTGATGAGGTCTACTACTACGCTGTTTTCATTGTTCTTCTTCTTTTATTCAAGACCGACCTTTTGTGATGAAGTCCGCATCGATATCATGCCATCAGCCTTCAAGAGGTATTCGATGGTCAACGGAGGAAGAACTGTCCGCATTAGGAACTCGTGATAGGAAGTGAGCCTGAAGACGAACTTATTCGCGTAAGTACAGAGACTGACCGGGGAGGCGAGGTCGCGGAGAGCATTCGCAAATCTGGAGACGAAACAGTGGCGCCTGAGGAAGGGACAAAGTCAGTCGATGGCCATCTTTCTGATTCCTGGCCCAACATCACACGTAAGAATACATGTAATGAATCCCACTGAGAGGCACAAGACACAACGACACCAAGTCAATCGAAAACAACGCCAAGGCTGATACATGCCAGGGCTCGAAGACCGCCCCAATCTGAGGCATCACTGAACCCCCCCCCCCCCCCCCCCCCCAAAATAACAAGGGATTTGGATAAGTGAAAGCCATTCTGTCCTTGAGAAAGATGTCTTTCTCAGTACCATTTGCCAGATTTAGGTCTGGAGGTCTCCATAAATCCTTCATCGGCTAGCGATATCAAAGCTGTGCGCTACATGAAAAGGGGGGCTCGTTGCTGCTCGATCCAGCCGCAGATAGACATATCAGGGTATTTTTGGCTCTTATATATGCTATATATGTCAGCATAGTTTATCAATTAGTTCAAATTCATCGCTTTCGAGATGGAGTACATGCCAGGAACTGGAAGCTCTGGGCAGTGGCATTTGAGCATTGACTCTGATCGCGAAGATAACTTGGAAGAGTCGATGGTGCCTGAAAGCTATATTATCTACGGCTCAACAGTCACACTCCGAGGCCCATGAATGGCCCATCCGTAGCTAACAAAGATCCTTGCGACCGCATAAAACCTACAGAGCTTCAAGTGGGAGAAGAAAAGAATCGCTCGGTTTTCGTCATGCTCCTGGTTGTCGTGGTTGAAGTTGCGTCAATCTTGGCGCCAACTCACTTAGGAAGAGAAAAGGCTACTCGGGTTCTTCACCGCCACAGAAGAGTAAAAGATAAGTACAGACTGAGGCAATAAGCCTTGCCGGAGAATGCATCATTACACGGCATGTATTCACACCTAACGTGACCTTTCTTAATGTAACCGATACACCCATGGCCAATCTTGAGACTTAGACGAAGTTCTACTTGTTGCGAGAAGTATCGACGAGTGTAAAGGGTCTCCCTAGTTTGAGCCCTCGGATTCTTAGAGTTTGACGTCCAATTGCGTGTCCTAGGCATCGAAGGCATGGATATCCGTAGGCGTTCGGCAATGTTCCTAGAGATACAGGAGAATAGCCTACGAAGCACTAAGTCTGGCTATGAGGATTCATATTCAGAACACCGACGGTGTCCCTGAGCGGGAAATGAACGCCATGTGATCCCACTGCTCATGTATTGTCCTTTCGATTATTCGTGGATTCTGGAGCTGGCTCCCACGTTGGGTCCATCATGGTGAGAACAGCGAGAGTCTACATCGCAAGGTCGTCTTGCTGTTCTCCAGCATCTCATTGCCACTATCTGACCAGTCATGCTGCAACTATCCGCGGATATCGCGTTGCAGCACCATACTCCGGAGCAAGCTCCCTAAGATATTTCCCATGAATTTCCTGACCTGAGTGCTGGGGCCCGGAAGGAGGGGATGATCAGCTCACCTCAAGCCAAGGCCAAAAAGACTGCTGATGCTTGGAAAAACAAGATACGGCTTTTGCCTAGCGCGCCTCCACACAGAACCCACGTGCGAGAAAACCACCACCAGGAGACAGGATAAGTACAGGTTCAGGGGATCAATTTAGTCCATGACCATGAAGGATGGGCCTTTAACCAGGCGGTGAGAGACTGGTACATTTACATTACACGGCATGACTTAGTAGCCGGACTAGCCGTCATCTTTCTTTCGAGTTCACATATCTATATATATTCAAGACAGGTCATCTAGGAAGAAGTAAAAGCCCTTGGCTCTTTGGTATCTACTAACACTTCAATAAAACGGAGGAACAAACACAGTCAACCTAATAGGAAAAAGGGACAAAGGTAAAAGGTGAAATAATCTATGCATCTATAGCGACTTTCTCTGCCTTTCCGCGCCCCAGTGCTCCCGTCAACCTCAGTATACCGTTGATTTTGCTGTTAGTACAGCAGTCTTTGCTGATGAGACGACTAAGTGACAAGCCTATGGATGGAGACGACTTGGTGACGAGCCAGAAGATAAGACGACTTAGTGCTGGTTGTAGTCAAGATATGTAAAGGATGAGAGTGAAGTTGTTGGTAATGGAACACGATGGTCCTGAGAGATATCTGACTTGTTGAGGTTGACGCCGTTAGCCTTTCAGGTATTACTCCCGAAGGTTACCCCCGCATGCCACCAGGAGGCCGGCGCCATAGGCGGGATAAGATATTATAGTTGATATTATAATTTATACTGTCGTTATCGTCGTCGTCGTCGTCGTCGTCGTCGTCGTCGTCGTCGTCGTCGTTGTTATTGTTGTTGTTGCAAGAAACCAGGGGGGCGGTCTTCAGGGTGACCACTTCCATGAGTTTACCACTACGCTCCTTCTGTTATGTCTATTATCAAGGAGCCTCTTGCATTTATTTGCGATGTTGCTTCCTGCACAAGGCGTTGTCAGGAACCACTTGCCATTTAAAAGTATCGACTGTGGCAGGTAGTGGTTACTGGCGTTCCGAGCTCAGCGACGATGGTACGAGGAAGTCTCAAGCCCTTGGGCTCCTCATAGATGGTGACCCTGGAAATGTTGACTCCGCTACTATAGAAGTCTTCGTCCTCAACATCGCAAACATTCAGGACGTAGGCTCATTAGGATCATAATCATGGATCTCCAAGAGGAAGTCATCAGGTATTCACAAACTCCTGATTCTAATCTTGTCCAACCGCTTCCTTAACGTTGACCATAATGCTAACAAGCGCTGCCCGTTGTCACGTCTCACATTATCGTTAGAATCTCTCTGAACTTCTAGATCTTTGGCGCATAACAGGCATGTTAGTAAATGATACATCTAATGATTTGACTACAGCGAAGTGAATGTTTTCAACGAATGTAGCTTAGATGTTATACTCACAGACGAACGTAGAGTCTTTGGGCTAATAGTTTCCACGTTGCAAATAAATTGCAACGGTGCATAACGGTCTGCTACCCGCTGCCACGGCTTAATAGCCTCCCAATCAATCTGCAGTTGCCATGTCGCTGCAATAAAGAGTTCCGTGGTGTCATCTTTCCGAACCTCATATCGAAAGAAAAATCCCTCTTGTTTCCCCGGGGCCCACACTTCCATTATTTCTAGCTTGGGCATACATAATGCCGCGTTGCCTGCGCCAAGAATCAAGCTATTTGTCTCAGCAGGGCTGGAAAGCAGTCGACCAAGGTATGTTGTCAGGGCCAAGGTTGTAAGATTTGGCCAATCTCGGGATATAGTACGTGTGTTATGGAATTGAAAAAAGTACGCAGCGTCGATGGCGTGAGATATTGCGAAACGTTGTAGTCGATAGCTTGCCCTGATAGCCGCATGGACGAGACTGTAGCTGACTGTTCTATAGAAGCGGGTAGGCTTATGGATTGTCTTTGACCTCGCTTCCCAAAAGACTACCTCTTGGATACTGCGGGTATTAGCTATGGTTCCAAGGATTGTTTTGCTGGCTGCATCACGTTCTCCTTGTCCGTTTCTATCAACCGCACGCCAAGATAAATACGAGACAGCCTGCAGACGAGGCAAGCTGGATAGTATCTGTTCCATAGATGCTCCTGAAAGACTTCGGTAGTAATGCGCGTCCATGGAAAAGATCTTGATGATGGGAACTGACGGTAAATCTTGATCTTGGAAACCGGGGTCTAACAGATTCCCGAGAAGACGCTTTTTGGCATTTGAATTCCAGCCATCCCGTGCTCGTTGACGGAGAAAATGTCGGTGAGGGGTCTTATAAGGGTGATGGTTGTCGGAAATAGAGCCAGCACTGAGTTGAAGCCCAATATACCGTTTCGATGTAGGCTTTCCCCATTTCGAAAGTATGGAAAACAGAGCTGTTAATGCTCCTGCGAGGGCTAGATTATTTGCCGTTATCGTGTCACTATCCTCTGGCCGACCATATTCCGCGCTGGCGTACTCAGTCATTCCCACATGTAGTGAGATTTTAGTGACAAGCCGTCTTCGGTAGCCTGTTACAATCCGTCTTAGGTGGTCAATATCCGACCCGGGAGAGCAAATCCTCAAGGTCTTGAATATCTCAGGCTCAAAAAAGTATTGCCATTCCTTCGAGACACTGGCCCAATGTGCCATTTGACGTTTTTTGTTGGCCAACGGTCTAAGATCCCTGAGTACCATCAGTCGAATCTCTTGTGGCAAGGCCTTCCACAATGGGCGGGGGAGGGGGGTAGCTTCGTGTCGAATGTTGATTTCGGGCTGCTCATTCGAGCAAATAGTTCTTGAACGGAGCTTCATTGCGTTGATTTGGGGAGTGATTTAATAAACGGCTCGGTCCTTGAAATATGAAGATAGTCCGTGTTTCTGTGTGTGTGAACGAAGTTATTGTCAGTCAGGATGAAGATGGAAGATGGAGAGGGGAAAGAGCAGAGCCTAGCTTCAGCCGCCTTTTGTATATCTTGTAACTGTGACGACCTTGAAGGTAGGTTTAATCAGAGTTAGATACAGCCAAATACCAACTTTCCTACAGCCAGATACCCGTACTCGTTTAACCATTGGCATGGATAAGCAGAGCTATCATTGCTGCGTGGCTCGCCCGCGGATCTGCCCATCCTTATTCAACATTCGGCAATACCATCATTGCCGCCAAATCGTGTTTTTCTAACGGTGGTATCAAACTAGGTAGTATGATTGTGTACCTGTGTAACTGTGTACCTGCAGGCAAGTAAAAGACTACCTAAAGCCTGACATCTGGATGCCTCCAGCCACATCCAGCTGGCGTCAGAGTTAGCATTCGCAACACCATAGAATCCCTATTTAGCTTGGGGTCCAATCATGGCTTTGAGGATCTACTATGCAAAACAAGAAACTACTTGCTTGAGTGATTTGTCAAGGCCGCCTAGAGCTGGGCGTAAGGAACCAGAAGGTTGGCACTGGAAACAGGATGAAAAATCACCCATTGCCTGGAGGGAGGTAGGCGCTTGCGGGCTCAGCCTTTGCTCGGCTCCGGCTCCAGCAGAGGTTAAAGCGGCCACAGACCAGTCCCCGCACTCAATGCGGATTTGGGGCAAAATTCTTGTCGCGGGTAGGTACGCCCCACCCAAGTGTCCTTACACACCTACCGTAGTCACTGGGCAAATTTGCCATCGGCTGATGCATGTGCTAGTCAGAAAGAGTATAGCGACCGCCAAATAAGGGCTAGTGTTCTGGCAGAAACAGGAATCTAGTGATAGTACGGAGTAAAAGCATCATAATAGTAGGTATGCACGTGGGCAGCAGGCAAGTGAGTGGGTAGGTATTCTGACCGCCTTCTTTGACAGGTTTAGTCTCTCGGCCGCGATACTCTCTATGGTTAGTAAGTGCATTAGCCAATGGCAAACTTGCCCAGTGGCTACGATAGCAGGTAATGTACAGTAGGTAGTTCAGCATCATACCTATGACAGCGCACTTACCCAGATAGGTTAGGTAGTCTGGCCTCTGTGGTTACACGGAAACGGCGCCTGTGAATGGAAGCGCCCTTCGTACCTACCTACCTAATGTACCACGCTTAGCACTTAGCCCATGCCTAATGAGAAACTGCCAGCCTGGAAGGAAAGAAAGAATTAATAGGTATCTTTCCAAGGGAATTAGGTACGTACCAATCAATGCTTGCTTTCCCGTCCGTCTGGTCTGGTCTGATGATGGTGAACTTTCTTCATCGCCCCATATGCAGAAAAGAGATTAAGAGGCCGACATACCTCGGGTTATGATCGAACAACGAACATTGCCATTCCTGATGGCATCGACCACTGACTGGCAAATGCTCGGCATAAGCAACTGGCATGGCACTCATCCCTCCGGCCGGCATTCGCTGTGCCGTTTCTCGTGTAACCAGCTAGAGCCTCCGGCCTTCCCCTGTCTTTCCTTGTGAGACACTGCAGCACGTCCTGGGATTTTTGTTCGACCACTATCATTGGAGCGCAGCTAGCTCCGAGCCATTCGCTCCCTTCGCCGTTCCTTTCTTCGTGTCGATCGAGATAGTGGACACCCAAGCCCTGGATTCCCAGGCACAGACGCAGAAGCCGACGCAAAACCCGAGTTTTGTCCATGTTTGGAGCGAGCCAGCCTCAAACCACCTGCTAACAGTCGACGATCGACGATCAGCGCTACGGAACCATGCGCTTCTCTACTTAGTTGACTACCTATTCTACAGCCAGGTAGAAGCTTGAGTGAGCAAACGGCCAGGGGCCATCCCTTCTATATGTACCGGCCGTCACCTCTACCGAGCTATTCCTATGCCATGTTTGTTCGCAAAGAAACGCAGACTCGTCATCCGCCGTCGTCCTCGCCGTCTACGCCGATGCGCCTTCGGACGAATGCCCCGCTTACGTATCCTATCTACGCTATCGATTGACTGCCGGCAAAGGCAAACCGAAACAGGCTTCCACCCTGCTTTCTTTCCCACTCACTCCGTCGGCCCCCCTCGCGGCTATAAGGCGTCGTGTCACGATCTGATCTACATACCCAGGCAGTTGGCTGCTGTTGACGCAACCCACAGAGTCAGCCGGCATGGCTAATGCCGCCGCCGCCGCCGCCGCCGCCGCCGCCATATGGCACAAGCGGCCTTTGGGACGCTTTGGAAGGGATGGGTTGCACGCGGCGCGGCCCACGTTGTCCCCTCCCCACACACGGCACTACGGACAACCTAAACGAATTAGCAAATGCTCAATCCATCCATTCCTTCCCTGGCCTGCCACCTAGAGCCGAAGCAGACTCTGAGCTTCTGGCCTGCGCTGGCGAACGGGGCTCCCGTGCTCCCCCGACCATGTCGTGCACTTACGACGCAGTACAGTGTAAGATGGGCCCGCTGACTGATGTGATGTGCTTGCCGTAACTTGCTTCCCTGAACGACCAGCACCTGTGGCTTAAGATAACGTAGCTTGCACATGATCCATGCAACTTCTGGTTGCTCCACAGTCGGTGTTGCTGGGATGGATTCTTGTTGGCAAAGGAGCATCCATAAACGCAATGCCTCGCTGACCATCTATCTGGACGGTGTGGGCTTGGAAGCTCTCAGTTGAGAGGCAGAAAGTCCTAGAGGAAGCAATTTGGAGCCGATTACAGCGCTCAAGAGGCGGCAAAAATAGCGACCATGTTGAGCCACTTTGAGAGCTGCCCGTCCCCACGATTGCCCATGCCGCAGTGAGATATGTCGATTGCCCCAAGATGCGGTGTTTTTGGCATATTCCGCCCTCTCCACGTTATGTTCCACAATATTCGTTCCCGCTGCAAATTAACAGTTCGGATAAAAAAGATCAATGTGCCAGGATTGAGCCCGGCACACCACCCCTCCCCCCAGTCGTCATCATGCGGACCCGGCCGAGAACCAAATCTGGACCTGGGTATGCCAACTAGCAACAAGGCAACGGACAAGATTATCGGATACGAATCCATATGCGCCCAACTAAAAAAACTATTTGCCCAGCACGCGTCATCTGAACGATGGTTGCGCAGTGGTGCTTCGAAGTCTCAAAATGCGATGCTCGCGAGACACTCGGCGCCTTCGCCGAGAGACATATTGCGTACTGTCCCTATATTTCCTTCCTCGACAGAGAAGAGCTTCTCTTCCTAGTTGATACCGCTCGGAATCGGTTCCAGCATCCTTGCTGACCCAATCATGACCTTGCTTGGCCTGGTTGTCGGTCTTTGGATTGGTTCCTCCCACCAATACCCGCCTCACCAGAGCCATGGGGCGGCAAACTCGCACAATGCTCACCAACTTTTTTTTCCTTTCCAATGCAAGCTAGGCTGGCTCATCTGTGCTGTTGTGTTTTCGTAGCATTTCTCTTCCAAAGTCCAGTACGGCCTAAATGACGGCTACAAAGAGCCAAGCCGTCCGCTTTCGTTCTAGACATCATCGATATCATCGACACAACCGATGCCGGTGGGGAACTTTTGATGCAGCAAGGCAAAGCTATAACCCATACATGGTATATCGCAAGAGAAACAACAGGCGCAAGGGAGGGAGGGGGAGAAAGAGAGAGAGAGAGAGAGAGAGATGAACCAACCTTGTTAGCTGGCGACACGCCCTGGCACACAGTCAAATTGGGCCGACAGCACGGCCAGAGCCGATCGACCCTTTCTCACCCTCCCTGCCCCGGCCCTTACACTTTCGCGGGAACGCAAGCTTCAGACCACATCATTGCTTATTGCTCTCTCTGACCGGCTGATATCCGCCCCCGACCACATTGCATTCGTCGTCCTGCTTCCCTCGTCTGCTCGTGTGTTGCATCCTCTCGCCCTGGCACGCGCGCGTCTTTTTTTTATTTTTTACACAACGACTTCGTCGTCAGCACCCTGCAACAGTCTTTATCACCACTGCTCTTACACTGCTCTTACTCTGTGCAAGCTCATCTCCTCAAGCCGCCTACCTGACGAAGATCCGCACGTTCAGCTCCCAGCCACGACATCCTGACCAGTATTGCTTCTTCTTCTTCTTCTTCTTCTTCTTCTTCTTCCTCTTCCTCCTCTTCTTCTTCTCTTCTCTTCTTTTCTTTTTCTTTCATCTTCTTACCGCTGCGACAAGAAAGACATTGGGCAACATCTGCCCGAGAACCGATCACATTCGCTACGGTGAGTGTCGCTCCGATTCTATCCAGTCACCGACCCTCGACGACCAACTTTCCGGCTCACTGCAGGCGTCTTGCGTACTACCCGAAGCAAACCCCCTCTGGTTACACAAGCTGTCGATATCCGTTACTTGCGCATCTTTGCTGTCGTACTTTGCTCAGTCTTTTTTACCCCCTCGACCAACCTTTCACGAGCATAGTCATCCTGGCTTCGCACGGTTTTCCAGGAGGGGAGCCCAGTAGTGGTGCAGCGAGTCTGTCCTGTCCAGGCCTCTGTTCTCAATCGTCCGCCACCCCTCACTGGCTTCGCGGGTCTACAACGGGCCCGAACCGTCACGATTTCCTTCCAACTTCGCATCCAGTCTATACTCTCTCCCGCATCGGACTCCGATGACGCGCCGACGGCATCCTCCACCCAGACCACACCGAAAAGGAGGTTTCAAGACATCTTGCAGCCCTCGGAGAGGGCTTCCGTACCCTCGGCGGTAGTAGAGCAACGTTCCGCCGGAGGCAGGTCGTCCATTTCCACCGTGCCCGACGACGATGATGCGAGGCCCGTGGTAAGCGGCGGCTTGGGCGCCAAGAGACCCTCAAGAGCCATGCGGCCTCCAATGAGGTCCAGCATAGCGTGTCTTCGGTGCAGGAAGTCCAAGATCAAATGCGACAACGACAATACAGGATCGCCCTGTGACACGTGCATCAAGGCAGGCCACAAGTGCGAGTTTCCGGATCCCACACCTCTACCAGCTAAGCGAACAGAGCCTCCTACTGTACCGAAACAGGACAAGGACGCCGGCCATGATCGAAAACGGGCGAAGAAACTCGAAGAGGCCACTAATTCTGAAGGACGTACGGGCACCGTTTATGCCCAGGAAGTACTCTCCGCGCCATACTTGACCGTGGATATGTGGCATCAATTGTTGGACATTTACAAGCTGCACTTTGTCACCGAACTTCCTTTTCTACACCTCCCGACGTTGAAGGGTATCATCCACAGCAAGGACACCAGCAAGCCGTCGGCCGAGTCGAATCTCGTCCTGCTAGGCATCTTGGCTCTCACAGCAAGGTTCCAGCCCGGACTGGTCAAATATGTTGCTCACATATCATATGACAAAGTAGCAGGCCCCAAGTCCCGCGGTGCATTGCCCAGGCCGGAGCCCTCCATGGCATCGGAATACTTTGCGAACGCTCTAACCAAAGCATTAGGCAGTCTGGAGTCGGCTTTGACCTCGGCCACTGTTGTTCGAGTCCAGGCCTTTCTTATGCTCGGCTTGTATAAATGGAGCCAACCCAACGGCGGGCTGGCTGCATGGATGTATGTCGGCGTGGCCGTCAGGATGGCTCAGGGCCTGAAACTAGGCTTTGGTGACATACCATTGCGTGGAAAGAAGATTTTGGGTCCCCATCCACGGCCAAACCAGTCGACCGCACACCTTCCGTCGGAGAAGTGGAAGGATCAGGAAATCAGGCGACGCACCATGTTCAGCTGCCTCATACTTGATCGGCTCTTGTCGTGTGGATCCGACCGAGTCTCAATGGTACGATCCGAGGATCTCCAGATCCAGCTGCCTTGCAACGAACACGCCTTTGATCTCGGCCGCGTCGTTTACACCGGATTTCTCCAGCAAGTGGGAAGAGAGATGGAGAGACACATTGATGACAGTGTCCTCAGCCGTTTTGTACAACTGGTCGAATTTTGGGGAGACATTACAAAGTACAGCTTTGCGGGAGGCCGCCATACGGAAACGCTTCCCCCTTGGGACACCAAGTCGAGCTTTTACCAGCTGAACAACAAGGTGGTGGCATTCTTTGCGCACCTACCGGAAGAATTTACCTGGTCCAGTGCCAACTTCTGGAAGCACGACAACAGCATGTACGTGTCCCTTCACATGCTGGGGGCCCTCTGCAAGATTATACTGCACCGTGAATACATACCCTTCCTCGCTATCAAATGCCAAAAGCCAACGGGCCCTCTGGAAGAACCCGTTTTCGATCCCTCCACTGTCCCGGAGCATTTCTGGGAGCGGAGTGCAAAACAAGTCTTCCAGGCAGCGAAGGAGATCATCGACCTGATTTTGACATGTCGGGACAAGCTTCCCCACTCGCCACTCGTCATCTTTGCTATTTGGCAAGCTGCGATTGTCGGCATCTACGCTCGACACTACCCGCACATGGATACCGAGAATCATATGGTCAGCGAAGAGGAAGTCCAAGAACGGGCTTCCGGAATGGTGCCTGAGATGACACAGACGGGAAACACTGGCGTCGCCTTCCAAGCATTGACCAAAGTCGCCCCTCACTTCAACATGGCCTCTAATTACGTGACGTATTTCAAAGACATTGACTGGTATTATACCAAAGTTTTTTCCGACTATACAAACCGAGAGTCGAGGAAAAGCAGCGACGGACGTTTGAGTATCCGGCTGAGTGGGGGCGGCGGCGGCGGGCTCGAAGACTGGCGAGTAAAAATAGACAAGATGACGAGCAATGGCACAATATTGGACGAAGACCGACCGACAGGCTATGAAGGATCCGACGGATCGCGCGCCAGTACGTTGGAAAGGAGCTCCTCTTTGGGCCCCGAATATTCACACTTTGGCGCCGGCGGTCTTGATGGCAGGAGAGATTCTCGACAAGCGTTGTCATTCACCGCCATCAATACCAGTCCGTTTAATCAGCAAGCCGACCCAGGAGGCTTTGTCAGTGGTATGCCCCATCACTCGCCAACACAGAGGTGCCTCCCGACCCCTGAACCCATGGCTAACAGCTTCGCGATCGCGGGCGCCCACACAGAAACCGCCAACATCGAATCGTACGTTGAACAGAACCAGGGCCAAAGATTCGGCACCATGCTCGAGGACATTCAGGAGTTTAGCACCGGGGGGATGGTTTGTGTGCCCCGCATCGGAGACTGGGATAGGCTCAGGCCGCCATTCTACACGCAGATGGCCGACGGCAGCAGCCAGCAGCCAGCAGCCGCAATTTGGTAGCAGCTGCACTTGAACCGAGCGTGTATGGGTGGGCACTGGGGCACAAAAAGTTCAGCACGACTTCAACGCCCGGGTTGCAGTGGTTGCGGACGCGCGTGTTTGGGACAGATTTGCAGACGGTGTTGCGTTTACATGGAGTTTGGTATGAACGCTACAGCTCAGGCTGCCTTTGCCCGTGAGGGAAAGCTGCCGGTCAGATCTAATAATCACAAGGAGAAACTGGTTGAGCAAAAAAAGAAAAAGAAAAAAAAAGAAAGAAAAAAAAAGGCAACAAATGCATTGCGCCGCCTTGATGACTGATACCACGTTCGCTACCCTCCCAAGTCGCGATGGCACACACGTTTGCCACATTGATGACTGATGCCATGTTCCCGCCTCGTTTCGAGCTTGGATACCAAGGCGCTTCGGCAAGCGCTAGCCTGGCACCCCCACGCTTCCTTCACATCGGGGTGGTCTTTCTACTACGTTCGACCCCAATTAGATACACGTGGGCCCCGGCGAAACGGCGGAGTTGTCCTTGGCGATAATGTTTTATTTTACTATTACTGCCATTTCGGGAACACATGTCTCAACAAAGCCCCGACCGGGGCGCACCAGTCGAGCGATTACTGTTCTTGATGTGCAAGCCTAATATTCTGCGTCTTTCTGATTATTTGTTTTTCAAAGGAAAGGGATACTTTACTTTAATAGAAGGTGAGCGCGCGGGCGCGGGGGGGGGGGGGATTCATACGTTTGTCTTCCGGCAAATGGCGATTTCGGATATGTCGCGTCCGGAATCAAATACTCGTCCGCCTAAAAGCCTGCGGCACATTCCGGGCTGAGACTGGGGCAAGCATGGGAAGGGGGGGCTGGTTCAGATGCCGACCGGAAAGAGGTGTGGCGGTCCTCGTCAAGATCCGAGCCGCGGGGTTGGAGCGGGCCGGAAGGCCAAGACAAGAACTCGGGAGAACATGGAAGCTTGAAGAGGCTGGAGTAGTCATCCCATGGACCTTGCGGGACTCCAACCCGGGATTTTTGTTCCTTGTTGTGGGGTAAAAAAAAATACATGGCAGTTTCTCACTCCCGTCCCAAATATAGAAGCCGGAGCCCGGCTCACGCAAGTCAGCCTCAGCTTGGGGAGACCTGGGTAGGATCCAAACCCTGGTTTATAGGGCCCATAGGCTGCAGGCAGCGGCAAACGCTTGCACCGAGCGAGTACAGTCACAGCAATTATTCCTTTGTTAGACACGAGAAGGGTGAAGAAGACGAAAAAGAAAGAAGAAGCAGAGGGAGAGGGAAAGGGAAAGGATACAAGAGCAAGGCCAGCACGGCCAGCCGAGTCAACCATACCCGATATAGACATGCGGGAAGCAAAAGAGCCAATCATTTGTTGTCTTTCCCCAAGTCGCCAGGTCAGGGATTACAGGCAATAAGCTTATGAGCTTATTCGTGCGCATCCCGCGAGAGGACCTTGGTCGGATTTTTGTTTGTGTTCCACGATTCGACCCAGGACCAACGACGCCCTAACGTCCGTCCCATTGACACCCCGCCAGGCGCGTTCGCTGCTGTGGCCGCCGGCTGGGCCATGGCCACCAAATCTTGCTCCCCGTCAATTTTGTCCTTTCTTTGCTTTACTGCCTGCCCACGCCATCATCGCGCTGTGGAGGCGCAAGCGAAACTTGAATCGATGCCAAGAACTGAGAGCTGCGGCGTCGGCAGAGTGATTATGCCGTTAGTTTGTCAGCCCTGAGACCTGCGAGATCGTCATCTTAGAATGAAGGTTTTTCTGGCGGGGTTCTGCCCCTTCGCGCCGTGGTAACTAGCCTGCAATCATTACTTGAGCCAATTTCCTCTCCACGTTCTCTGTGGATAAACGGCCAGTGTAGAGTTGTTGGGAAGAGGAAACGAGATGCTGGATAGTATATGATCGGGACCGTCAGGCCTCTCTGCATATCGCTTTTTGACCAGTAGTTGTCGAACATCTCTAGGCCCGAAATTCCCAGTCTTTTGTAGGACAAGGAAGTCCTTCCTCCTTCTTTTGTAGCACCTTGCCGTCTTTCACTCCAAAATGAAATGGTCTGTCTTTTCCTTTATGGTGGCTCTCGCAGCCACTGCGATAGCTATGCGGACGACTTCCGCCCCCAAGATGCGCAGGAAACTTGATGGCCTAACTTTTGGTGGTCTTGAGCCCCGGGCTCACTCTGGAGACCAGGTCAACCAGGGCACATTTGACCAGTTTCTCGACCACACAAATACTTCCAAGGGCACTTTCAAGCAACGATACTGGTGGAATGCTGAGCACTGGGGCGGCCCGGGTTTCCCTGTTTTCATGGTGAACGGAGGCGAAACCAACGCCGGCAGGCTGACAGGTTATCTGGAGAACGGGACGCTGGCGAGTCTCTATGCTGAGACGCATAAGGGCGCAATTATCCTGATCGAACGTGAGCCAACCCCGGCAACAACGATCTGTCCCGAAGAGTTGTCTCAAAACTGATCTTGATAGACCGATACTATGGCGAATCCTGGCCTTTCAAGACTTCGACAGCGGACACGCTGCAATACCTGGATGTGCCACAGGCCATCCGCGACAACATCCACTTCGCCCAAACTGCTGATCTTCCATTCGACACGAACAAGGGCGCCAACGCGAATACATCACCCTGGGTATTGGTTGGGGGCAGCTACGCCGGTGCGCTTGCCGCGTGGACATCGGTGGTCGCGCCCGGTACATTTGCCGCCTACCATGCCAGCTCCGCCGTCGTCCAGGCCATTGAAGACTTTTGGCAGTTCTTCACTCCCATCGAGCAGGCCATGCCGCAGAACTGCTCGACTGATATCAAGCTAGTAATCCAGCAGGTCGACCGCGTGCTCGATAACGGCACTGCACAGGAGGTCGACGCCATGAAGCAGAAATTCGGTCTCGACACGCTCGCGGACCACGCCGACTTCGCGTGGTACCTGCAGAAGCCCATCATCATGTGGGCCTACGACCCGAGCAAGGTTTTGGAGTTCTGCGACTGGATCGAGACGAGCACCAACGACGGCGAAGTCATCGAGGGCCGCGAGGAGTCGGGCGTCGGCCTGGAGGCTGCGTGGACCGGCTACACGTCGTGGATGCATAAGAGATACAACGAACAGTGTCGGGAGGAGGAGTCTTGCAACCTATATGGCAACGCCGTCGGATACAACACGCCCGATGACCTAGATTGGTCGCGCAGCTGGGTCTGGCAGCTCTGTAACGAGCCCCTAGGTTGGTGGCATACGGGACCATCGTCGTCCAACGGCACCGGGCTTGTGTCTTCATACGTGCATCTCGAACACCGTAAGCGCCAGTGCGACCTACGCTTCCCACAGACCTCTGGCCACAAGCCGGCCATATCGAAGGGGATCACAGTTTCCATGTTCAATGAGTGGACCGGGGGATGGAACGCCTCCTACGAGAACGTCCTATTTATTGACGGCGAATTCGACCCTTGGAAGTCGGCGACCATGAGCTCGGACTACCGTCCTGGCGGCCCGTCTGAGAGTACCGAGAAGGCCCCCCGGCTGGTGGTGGAGGGAGCAACCCACGTTCCGGACTTCCGGCTCAGCAAGCTGAATGCCAAGGTTGTCCAGCAGGAGGTAGAGATCATGGGCAAGTGGATCGAGGCATGGAAGCCGAAGGAGGCGCTGTGAGTAGGTCGATATGGGCACAAAGCAAGCGGTTTGGTTGATACATATGCATCGCGCGGCGTCAAGGCTGGCTGGGGCTTGGTTACTGTGGCTATATTGCGATCTGGGACGGCACGACGTGGTGCATTCTCAAGATGATACCTGTGCATGTGAGATGGGACGACATAAGGCTCAGAGAACAGAACATACCACCAGTGTGTAATTTCTGGTTGATATTGGACTTATCTTTCATGTTTGACCCGAAGCTGAGTAGACGTAAGATCAGTGGTTGGAAAGACACCAATGCCTGTTTTGTTCAAAAAGATACGAACCCGCACCAGTATTGATTTCAAGATGATTGATGTTATTCGGAGAGAAAGACATCTTTAAAACTCAAGAGGCGTCTGAATGATGTCAGTCGTAGTTCATGCAAGTGAGGTGTAGGTTCCGGGGTATTAGGTATAACCCGCCGAACAGGTGCGAAAACAACGGCGGTTGACTACGATAGGTACCTGCCCATACCTTCTTCCCCTCGTCGGGTTCTCCAACTGGCGAGGCTCTCTCGGGCAGGCGCCCCCGAATAAAACCGAAAGGTCGTGCATTCGGTTCTTTCCCGTCTCCAAACGCCTCTCTTCGACCCGGATGCAAAACGACCGACACTGTCAAATCTTGCAACTTGCCGCTTGTCACCAATTTCGATATGGTAGCCCATTTCAATAGTGGGCGGTGGCTTCATGATCACATGGTAGCTCCAAACTTTCTGTCGCGAGTACGCCAGGACGGCGAGGAACAAGAGCGACAACGCTAGCCGGCGAACGCAACAACAACGAGCGTCCCGATTACGGCTGTTGGCGGATGCGGACGACTTCTTATCTACAGTTGGCCTCCTCGACCCCGACAAGCATGAGCGCTCGATTGGCCTCAGCGCCCGCTTTGAACCACCCCAGCTGTTGTCGAGGGCAGAATGATCGTCCTAGACGGCGACTGATAAGCTTATCAACTTGACAAGATCACACTCTGAGGACGGAAGCGCCCCTAGTGTCACGGGAACTTACCTGTATGTGGCCTTATGCAAGGAACAAGTGATACAATCGGTTCGCCCCAGGGTGAGATTGCCGAGCAGCGTTAATCTGGCTGTCACCCGAAGATTACTGTCGATACTTGCCAACCTACTCTCACCTTGCCCCGACTGAGCTTCACCGTCCCCGACGAACCCCACCACATAGGAGACCACGAGAGACGCCGAGGCACGCCGGTAGCCAATTGTCGGACCGGCTACGTCGGCCTCCGAATTGCACAAGACGAGTCTCAACCGAGTCGGTACACAAGACCAGGCCCCCGCAAAAAAGAGCTCAGGAAGAATCGAGCATCAGTACTGCCATTGAAGAACCTGGCAATGGCCTGCATTCGTCGGAAATCGTGAGTGGACGGACACACATGAGATCTTCCGTGGGCTGTTTTGACGCAGAAGTCTACAAGACCGGTGAACAAAGCTACGCCGCACGGCAGCATTAGCAGCCGTAGCAGTACCATGACGGGCGCAAATAATCCTCCGCATCCCAGTAGGCTATGGGTGCCATGCCATGCATAAATCGCGCTTTTTGCTGGTCGACTCACTCGACCTGCCCATTCTCGCCGCATTGGCTTCGACCTTGCAGCATGGCATTGCCATAATCCGCACTTGTGGTAAATCAATTGGATCGGTGCCTGGCCTACCCCGCCCTCGAACTCAGCATTGAGAGCCGAAGGTAAAGCCGCTTTTGCTCTGATGTCCCGGCAGAAGTGGAGATGACGTCGACATACTCTCACCCACGCGCACCATGACCCGTCGTGTGTCGGAAGGATCGGTCATCAGGGTGGGCTGAGGTTCATACAGGCACGTCGTCGTGGAAATGTCGGGAACTTCTTGCCCCCCTCCCTGTTGCCTCGGTATCCCCGCAAGCCCCAGGAAGGTCCGCAGCCAAGAAGAGCCGGGGTGGCAGCCATTGCACCAATCCGGAAGCCCTAACCAGTAGGCAACTTGCTCCTGGATCTTCGGGACAGGAAATAGTGATTCCAAACAGCCTCGATACAGAGGAGGACACGACATGCATGCTTGACCTTTAAGTCTTGCGTCTTTTTGCTCCTCAAAGCGCGGAGAGTTCTACATTCTCGCATCGATTAAGTTCTCGGCATAATGGATACCTCTTCATCTCGACAGGATTTGGAGATGCTTACACAACCAAATACATCTTCCAACCTTCTCCCTTGTTACTCTCACTCCCACGGCTTGCAGTGACCCCGCATTTTTCAATTGATTTTTAATCAGTCCACGGAACCAGTAGGTATTTGATCAGCCAACGAAACAAATGCGTTCTACCCAAGCCATTGAACGAGCTTACCCTTCCCGTGCGGCAGGGCCTAAAAACGGCCGCTTTCAACATTCCAGGAACAACAGCCAGGTCGAATTCGGCAATCCGCATCAAGCTCCAACAATATTAGCGTGGCTCCCCCTTCGGTGGGGCGTGGGATACGCCTCAGATGACGTCCGCGCTGATTTGCTCCGACGCAAACCTCTCCCACTCTGTGTCAAGGATGGAGCTGCCACCCTCCTCTTCTGTCTGCACGTTGTGACAAAAGAAATGGACAGACTGGTACAAGGTCCACAGATCCGGGCTACCTGTAGTGTACTTTCAACGTCAGCTGCCAATTAGTGGCCGCACAACCTGACCTGACCACAGACGCCAGTATCCTGCTTGTACACGTACCCTCTGTCTACCAACATTCCCAATGTGCATCTCAGCTCCATCAAGTCGCTGCACTGTACATGCCGACAACAGCGGCAAACTATGGCCCGCCGTGTCACCAATTGTACGTCTGACAATCCACATGGTAAGTCCCTGGCCTGCCCTATTGCCGGTATAGCGGCGCCAACGTGTATCGCAGCATGCTTGCCAGCGTCTCCGCCGGGCCTGGGAGACCCGGGTAAATTTGTCGTGGTGGCTATAAGCTGTAGGTACCCGTCCGTTCTTGTCGCCCCGAGCACATGTTGTTTTGCACATGCTACTTCAAGTATTCTTCATATAACTTGGACCTTTGTTCCGCACTCTTGTACCCGATCGGTATACGGACCCCAAGCGTTTTGCCGTTAACGAATCCCAAATCACTTTCACAATGGGTTCTATTGCTGTCTCTCAGGATAGCCCCCCTCAGGATGTGCTCAAGCCAGCCAAGCAACAGGCAGCGCAGCCACCCGCTTACAACGGCCTTGACATCATCAACATCCAGCGTGTTGCGGTTGAAACAAACTTGAAAGACGACATCATTTCCATGTGGAACCCCAAAAACGGACCCCGGAAGCTGCCTACCCTACTTCTGTATAACGAACGGGGCTTGCAGTTGTTCGAAGAGGTGGGTGCTTCCAGAAATCTAATCAGCTCAGCCACATCTTGCGTGATCCGCGTGCGCTCACACCTTCTTCAGATCACTTATCTGGACGAATACTACCTGACCAACAACGAGATCGAGGTTCTCGAGAAATATTCGAATGAGATTGCGCAGAATATTTCGCCGGATTCCATGGTCATTGAGTTGGGGAGTGGGTTTGTGAATCCCTGCTGAATGAGGACTGGCATGGGATGATTCTGACCTTTTTCGAAGCAACCTTCGCAAAGTCTGTTTGTTGCTGCAAGCCTTCGAAAATGCCGGCAAGAACGTCGACTATTACGCACTTGATCTTTCCAGAGAGGAACTGGAGCGCACACTGGCCCAAGTGCCCAAGTTTCGTCACGTCAGATGCCACGGACTGCTTGGTACCTACGACGATGGCCGGGAATGGCTGAAAAAGCCCGTCAATCTAGCTCGAACCAAGTGCATTTTGAGCTTAGGATCTAGCATCGGTTTGTGATATTTTCAGCGGGGGCTTTTTTCAAAAAAACAAAAAAAAAAAGATTCCTGACGCCTTGTCTAGGAAACTTCGAGCGCGACGATGCGGCAGGCTTCCTCAAATACTTCAGCGATGTCCTCACGCCATCGGACAAATTGCTGATTGGGCTGGATGGTTGCTGCGACCCGTCCAAGGTCTAGTAAGTGTTCATATATCACACCCTGTAGTAGTGGCCCGGGCTAACAATGTATTTAGCCATGCTTACAACGGTACTTTGTCTAACTCATGAAGCTAGATGGCTCGGTTTAGCTGACATACATAAAAACAGACAAGAAAGGGGTGACCCATGCGTAAGAACTGCTGGTTTTTAGCTCCAGTTCATTCAGTTAACATCCTGGCAGTTTTATTCTGAACGGCCTCGCCAACGCCAATGAGATACTTGGCGAGCAGGCGTTCAACCTTAGCGACTGGGAGGTTATCGGCGAGTACGTGTACGATGAAGAGGGCGGGCGTCATCAGGCTTTCTACTCGCCTGTTCGAGACACATACGTTATGGGCGCTCTGGTGAAGCAGCACGAACGCATCCAGGTGGAGCAGAGCCTGAAGTATTCCCAACTGGGAGCCGAGAACCTGTGGAACTTGGCTGGCCTAGTCGAGACAAACTGCTGGGTCAAGGGAGACGAGCACGGTAAGTGGATGATTTCACTTCAGGAAACCAGAGCCGAGAATGGCCACCCCTTTCGCGACTAGTTCGGCACCCCATAAGCTCCCCCCACGTTTGGCTGCCGACGTGGAGCCACTTACCCCAAAGCTGAAGCACATTGTCCGAGACGTAAGGTGACCTGCCTTGATGACATTGTACAGCCGGCTTATGAATCTTCTGTCTCTGGAAACTAGTCGCATCATCAACGCCTCCTCTCGCATACACTGGCCTAAGAAAGCTAACTTTGATACAGGACTGCACATGATCGCGAAGAGAAAGATGCCTTTCTGCCTCCTCCCCGACCTGTATGCCTCGTCGCCGTGTCCGACTTTGGACGATTGGTCGGCGCTGTGGACAGCATGGGATGCTGTCACGCAGAAGATGCTTCCTAAAGAAGAACTGCTGGACAAACCAATCAAGCTCCGCAACGCTTGCGTCTTTTATCTTGGCCACATCCCGGGCTTCCTGGATATACAACTGACCAAGACAACCAAGACACTCCCAACCGAGCCAGCTGGCTTCCAGCCCATGTTCGAGAGAGGCATCGATCCCGACGTCGACAACCCCGAAAAATGCCACTCTCACTCGGAGATTCCCGACGAGTGGCCTCCTGTGGAACAGATTCTCGAGTACCAGCAGCGTGTACGCTCGAGGCTGCAGGACCAGTACAGGAACGGAGTCGACAAAATCCCCAGAGCCATCGCTCAAGGTATCTGGGTGGGATTTGAGCATGAGATTATGCACATGGAGACGTTGCTCTACATGATGCTCCAGAGCAACAAGACTATTCCGCCGCCTGATGTTCATCAACCGGACTTCAGGCGTCTGGCTGACAAAGCCCGTCAGGCGCGTGTACCTAACGAATGGCACGATGTGCCCGCCCAGTCTATCACTCTGGGAATGGACGAGCCTGATCTCAACGCCGGTATCAACGGGTACTTTGGATGGTTGGTGCATCTACCCTTGGCCGCGAAGATGTACTAATAAGGGTCCAGGGATAATGAGAGGCCAACGAGAAAGGTGGAGGTTCATGCATTCCAAGCCAAGGGTCGGCCTATCACCAACGAGGAGGTAAGCACTAATTCCGCCTAATGAGCATAGGCGGGAGCTTACCAGAACAGTATGCACAATACATGTTTGAGAACCACATCAAGAAGGTGCCTGCCTCGTGGGCTCCTACAGAATCCAACACCAAGGATGTCGACGCCAATGGCCAGGTGTATCTGACCGACGGATACACGGATGGAAACACCAACGGCCATGTCAATGGACACACAAACGGTGCCAGCAATGGATATAAGAATGGCCACCAAAACGAACAGGCTGCCCTTCCTGAACATTTCCTCGACGGCATTTCTGTTCGCACCGTTCACGGACTGGTGCCGCTGAAGTTCGCACTAGACTGGCCCATCTTCGCCTCGCACGATGAGCTCTCTGGCTGTGCTGCGTGGATGGGTGGTCGAATCCCGACATTTGAAGAGGTCCGGAGCATTTACAACTACGTTCACAACTCAAAGAGGATGGAGGCTGAACGCACGCTCGGAAGAACGGTCCCAGCAGTCAATGGGTAAGCATCGCACTAGCCGAACATGCGGCTGGTATCTATTGACACGATATAGGCACCTATCAAATGATGGAGTCGAGGAGACGCCACCATATACTGGCTCTCTTGAGGCCGAGAAGGCTCGTTCGGAGCTCTTCGTCGACCTCGACGGCGCCAATGTTGGATTCCAGCATTGGCACCCCGTCCCCGTGACGGCCAACGGCGGCCGTCTCGCGGGCCAAGGTGAGCTTGGCGGTGTCTGGGAATGGACCAGCTCGCCCCTCGCTCGGCATGAGGGCTTCGAGCCGATGCCTCTGTACCCTCAGTACACATGTATAGTGTTTTCAAAACCATCGTTTTCCTGTTCTCTGTTGGCTAACTTGTCCACAGCCGACTTCTTCGACGGCAAGCACAACATTGTCCTCGGAGGATCTTGGGCGACGCACCCCCGCATCGCCGGACGACGATCGTTGTGAGTCAACTCCCGCCATTTGCCAAATGTAGCTTAGGTGACGGCTACTAACGGAGCTTAGTGTCAACTGGTACCAACACAATTACCCCTTTGCCTGGTGCGGAGCCAGACTCGTGAGGGACATGAACTAAAGCGATCACGCATACACACCTCCAATCGTGCTATTGCTCTCGACTGCTGTACTTTGTATTGAATTTGAATCTCTTTCTAGCTTCTACGTTTCGCCATGACTAGTGCTTCAACAGCTGGTTCTGGCCCGAGGATGACTCAACTTCATTCGCCGGGTGCTGCGTTTTTGAGAGAAAAGCATGTGATTTACGTTGTTGGAAGCTGTTCCCAGTTTCCTTGTCAAGATAGGCTCTGAAGGGGGACAAGGATCTGAGGTCTACGATTATAGTTATAGTGTATCAAGCTTCATAGTTTCCGGTCCAACCTGTACAGCCTTCACTCGTGTTCTTGTTCAACAATGGGTAGGTCTGTAATGTATCGCTGCCTTGCGCCAGTAGCGCAGGTTTCTGTCGGGGATAAGCAAGACTCATGCTCGCTCCGGGACCAAAATCCCCAAATATTTCTTAGCTTTGATGCTTCAGTTGCTGATGTGTTGAGAAGGAGTTAGTAAACTACCGGGAAACCTTCTCCGCACACCCGAATGAGGCCCTCTTTCCCCGCCTGCTGGCCCCCTTCCCTGCGTAGCCGCGTAAGCGGTCATTATCGTACCCAATGTAATACCGGTATACACGACAGTCTAACCGTGCCTGCAGCACGAGTAACACATGATGATAATGATGACGAGAACATAACCCCTGCCGCCCTCTACGGTAAGCTGCCGCGCTGCGCAGGCTCACGTACATAATATTGCATGTACTACTCCACCAGGAGGGGAGGGAAGGGGGGGAACAGAAAAAGAAGAAAGTGAGAACAACCCGCTGATGCACCCCCCACGGACCTTTCGACGTCTTGACGTCACCGGCCCATCTAGGAACGGACGGGCCGAATGATTTACATTGCGCATTGGGGTCGGTAAGGCCCCTGCGAAGGGGAGAAGGAAGGGGTAACTTGCTCAGTACTGGATTCAACTGTGCAGCGTCGCCAACGAATGCATCTTTGGGACATTTGCCGACTGCCAAGGCACCTCTGCCTAAACCACCTACACTACGTGACTACCTACATGCTACTGAGACCGGTCACCAAGTACCTGACTGGTACGTTGTCTACGACCAGTACAACCTCTTGCCGCCTGTTTGAATCTCGCCCCCGTTCGTGGCCAAGAGTCACGCCCCCTTGATTGCCGTGTCTGGGCACCGGAGGCGTCGGCCGCTCCACAGTTCGCGAAAAAGAAAAGAAAAAGCCGGTTTTACGTCCCCGCACCGCAGTACGGTCAGGCTCGCTCCGAGCCGGGATTTCGTCACATCCACTGAAAGGCCTTTGGACGAAACCAGTTGCTTTCAACCTCCCTGCTTCAATAAACTCTTGTCTGCAAGACTTAGACTTTATGGCCTCCCAAGTCGATCGCGATATTGTCATTAAATTGGCTCAGCCGTTCAGACTGCCGTAGATGTCGAGGAGCTGCTCGAACACGTAGCTGGGTAGTTTGACGCCGTTCTCCGTCACGAGGTTGGAGATAAAGTCGGGGGGCTATCGGACACTCTATTAGCCCATGCTTACATGCACAAAATCACCACCCGCGCAAGACTTACAGTGTAATCCACGGCGTCCTCGGGCTGTACGCTCGCACCGTCCGTCCGGAAGTCCAACACGTGCTGCTTGAACCCGAGATCCCGCTGGTCAAGAGGCACTTTGCGCACGAACTTGTGCGACTCGGCGGCGACGTAGAAGGGCAGACCGGCCTGCTTCGCCAGCTTGGCGATCTGGTAGGTGCCCATGCGCGAGATGATGCCGCCGTTTTGCGTGACTGCCTCGGCGCCGACAATGACCATGTGGACCTGACGCAACAGGCCTAGAACGTGCGCGACGGCGGGCTCGGCGATCTCAGCGACGGGAATGCCCTTCTCGCGGAGTTCCCGTACGACGCGGTCCGACTCGGCCGGGCGGTGCTCGTCGCGGACGTAGACAACCTTGAAACGGACGCCGCCGTCGCCGAACTGATCAGCGGCGCGGAACAGGAGAGTGGAGACGGCGCGGGAGGCACCGTGGGTTAGGACGACCTTGCCGTCGCGCACAAAGCGCCAACCGGCGTCGGCGATGCGGTCACGTGCGGCGATGGCGCGGGAGGCAAAGAGGCGGCCGTTGCGGAGGAGGTGGGTGCGAACGGCGTCGAAGGACTGGTGCGGATTCGTGGCAGCGGATTGGCCCTCCTGCTGCTTAAGCGAGGAGACGAGGTACTGCAGGAACAAGTCGGTGCCGGCCTGGAGGGGTACGGGATTGTTGACGGAGGCGTGGAGGGTGTTTGAGGCGCGCTTGACGAGGTCGAGGGTTTCGTATACGGTCGTGGTACCCGAGGCGTTGAGGAGGGAGATGAGGGCCTCAATGGCGGCGACGGGTTTCGTCAGGTCGGGGTCTTGGAGGAGGGAGTGATATGTTGAGACGATGCTGAGCAAAAGTGAGGTCAGTTGGAGTTATAGTTTAGGGTTGCGGGTGGTGTACTCGAAGTCACCGGTCGTCTTGTTGCGGATGGGCATGTCGGAAGCCTGAGGCTTTTGGCTGTCGCCTGTTTCTGTAGAGCCACGCTGTCAGTCCGCATTCGCGTACATATCGAGTATGATGTGGAATGGCGGAGCAGCGTACGCGTGAGGTCACCGGTGGCCATGGCGATGTGTGGGAGGGACGAAAGTCAGGGTTCCAAAGACAGGCAAGCCCCTTCGTATTGTTGCACCTTATGTGTTTGTCTTGGAGAAAGGCGGCTGAAAATATGCCAGAAGCCGGCAGATGAGAAACGTCGGAGCGAATTCTGGGTCCCGAGACCGAAGATGCGATCAGGACGTCGGCTGTCGCGATGGAGGGGAACGTCTGGTGTTGAGGCTCTAAGAAATTTTGGGAGGCGCCTGTGACTCAATTCCCACACGAGGTAACTAACTACCACCCACCACCGGATGGAGCTTGCCGGGCATCAGCATTGATCGCTCTGATTTGGCGGGGTAGTTCTGCTAATCTAATCAGGGGTGGACGAGACCATCCCAGATATGGGGCTACCCATCAAAACATGTCACCTAGCCCTGTTAGCCAAGTATCGATCTATCTGTCTGTCCCTTAGCTTCCCCCCTCCCCTCCACGAAATAGCCGTCTCATTCACTCGTATCGCCCTGTATCATTCTCCAGGCATCCCACTACCGACGGCGGGATCCCACCCCCCTCCACTCCCGAAACACTGGCACCCAGCTAATAAAGCTCCCTCCTTGTAAGCCTTCATGCCCCGCCCCTGACCAGAAAGCAAGCAATTCACTCAATTCCTCCTTTCGTCATGAAGATTCCTCTACCTTTACACCATCGACAACATTGTCGAAGCTCTCCATTACCCCCTCCCGTACCAACCTGAGACCACAAAAACGAAGAACAACACAGACCACATTCGCAATGGAGCAAATCGACCCTGCGACCGGCGCTCCCCTCCCCGCCGATGCGATCCAGCGCATTCTCTTCATTGCCTCGGGTGCCCATGTCTACAACATCCCGCCCATGACCTCGAACAAGGGCTACACCGCCGCCGGCTGGACCGAACGCCAAATCTTCACCGCCCGCCTTCGCGTCCTCGAGACCGCCTGGGAGACCACCGCCGCCGCCACACCGACCCCCGTCGGCGTCGGCAGCGCAGTGATTCCCGTCGCACCGGGCGCCCCCGCCGGCATCACGAACAAGGAGAACCATATCAAGGTCGACATCGTTCTCGAGGACCCCTCCAACGGTCAGCTCTTCGCCGCCGCCCCCTACACCTCCATCTCCGTCGTCGAGCCCGTCCTCGACTCGTCGCGCTTCTTCGCCGTGCGTGTCATGGACGGTCAGGGCCGCAAGGCCGTGCTGGGCGTCGGCTTCGAGGAGCGCAGCGAGGCTTTTGACTTTGGCGTCGCCCTGCAGGAGGCGCAGAAGAGCTTGGGCCTGCTGGACGCGAGCCACGCCAAGCAGGCGGCGGAGAACAGCAAGCGCGCCGAGGAGGAGAAGAACAAGGACTACAGCCTGAAGGAGGGCGAGACTATCACCATCAACTTTGGCGGCTCCAAGATCGGTCGCCGGTCGAGGCCCGAGACCAACGCCAACGGCGCCGCGGCAGCGTCGGGCGCGGGCCTACAGGCCTTCTCGCTGCCGCCGCCCCCGAGCGCGCCCAAGGGTGGCAACAGCTTCCTGCCGCCGCCGCCGACTGCCTCCAATGTTCGCGAGCAGAAGCGGGAGAAGAGGAGATCGGCGCAGGACCTGGGGTTTGATGATGGTCAGTTTGGCGAGTTCGCGTAGGGTCCTTCATGAGCAGAGGACTTGCGGGTGCGGCAGGAGGACGGTTCCCGTCACTCAGCTCAGGGGGGCAATGCAAGGAGTTCAACGGCCATTTATTCCATGATTAATAGTAAAAGATTCCCTTTACCATTTGCTGCGATTACCCTACGCGAGCCTACCAATTGCACATGTAATGAAAGACCAAAAGAACGACAGGTCATACGCGTCTAATATCGATTCCGTAATACCCCCCCATCGTCCTACTGGAACCAGAAGAGTCCACTGTCGTGCTCCTGCAGCCCACGACACTCCTCAGACCCGGGCCAAAGACATTTCAACACAGAAAGACCCATTCTTCTGGTGAGACTTCGGAAACTGTCGTCTCGGCTGGGAGATCGATTTCGTTCTTCATCGACAACGCGGGTCAATGCCTGATCTTCGTACTCAAACCGCAAGCCATGGTTTCCCAGTTCGTCTGCGCGGATGTCGAAGGCATCGCTGCAGTCTGGCAAAAAACCAACCTGCACTCCATCTGGTGGAGCGTGCATTTCGGACTCGGAATGTGATGATACAGCCCGATGGTAGCTCGTCGGGAAGAACACGGGGGAGGCAGCGTCCAAGGGTGTCCGGATCATGGTCGTTACATTGGAAGGCGTTGTGACTTCCGTGGACCACCAGAAGGAGCACCGTCGCTCGTAGAATTTGCTCTGGATCTGCATCCACGCTTCAAGGCTCTGGAGCTCCACTTGAATGTCACAGAGTCTTAGAAGAATCGCCTACTTTTGTCCCGCGACCTCCGTGATTCTGCTCTTCAGCAAAGCGGCCCTCTTCCTCGACTGACGCTGCTCATCGGAAGCCAGCCCGTCGTCGAACATCTCCTGAAGCATAGATAACTTCCTCATAAGACCCGCTTCTCGGTCTCTTTGGTTCTCCAGTGACCACGTCAGATATGCTTTCTCGGCGTAGAGGTGCTCCAAGGAGTTTGGCAATGTGAATGCCGGCCATCCATGCTTTTGCTTCATGTCGGTGTCCATACCACCTCTTGGACTCGCACACCCTATGCTCAACGAGGACCGAAGAGGCGATGGCAGTGCTTCAGGGCAGAGAACGTCTGATCCTTGGCGACGAGTTCCGAACGGTGGCTGGCTTCGTGATGAATCATCGGAAGAGGTAGCCACCGTACCGAGCGTATTGGCCATCAAAGGAACGAAAGCCGGAGCTTCGACATAGCGATCCATGATGAAGAGTGAGAGGAAAATGCAGAGACCGTTGCCGGAAAAGTTGGTCCTGTCAAGTCAGGTATAAGTACATAAACGTTTGATCGGCTTCTTAACGCATCCGAGCCTGGCAGAGTGGAAACAGAGAGATAAGCTCTGAGGATACGCTGTTGTGACATCTTCCAAGAACTGATAAGCACTAATTAAATTAAAGCAGATAAAGATACAGTGGCCTTGATTTGTCCGAGTTTACCATGGTATGTCGGAGAGAAAGATACGCCCTGGAGGAAGTCGAGAAGCCAGCATGACAGTCAGAGCTCGGATGTGATCAGTGCCTCGACGACAATACTAGAATTCCTATTGAAAGGAACCGGCAAGCGAGGCACCGGCAGCATAAAAGCCCATGTGCTGGTTAAGATAGACTGGGATGGTCATTGCTACCTATCTGGGGGTTCATCAGCTCAATATTCCTCAGGCGTGGAGACAAGGCGACTTGGGCTGCAAAGCCCTGCTAAAACGCATTTGTGGATTAAGACAGCAGTCCGAGGAAAGGTACGATAGTAGACCACGCTAACAAGGTTGAGGTACCTGGTGGTGCGATTATCAATCCTTCTCGTACCTTCAATTGTTGAACACTTTGTTTGTGTCTTAACAACTCCCCTGCTTAAGTGGCGCCGAGTTCCGGTGCATTTACAGATGGTCTAGCCGTTCAAGATCGTTCCATCAACTTGCCAAGCCACTCTTAATAGGTGCAGGGGCACACGGCGAAGTCTTGAAGGCGATGCAAGGGTCACGCCCTCAAATGTTGAAGCCGTCGTGTCGGGGAGGGTCGCAAAAGCGCCATAGACCAATTGCCTCTGCGGCCCTGCGCACCGACGAAACCTCGTCGCCTGACACTGCTCGGTTAATCTCGTTATACCGCACCTCATTATCGTGATGTTCGGTGCCGTCCTTTGTGCGTTTCCTGGCCTTGCCAACATGAGCATCCGGGCGATACTGCTCCATGATGTTGACGAAGCAGTCCTTGGAGACCTCCTCGGCCAGGAACTGCATGATCCGCCGCCCTTCTGCTTCTTTTCCCGGCATTACCAGATGTCGTACGAGGAGACCCTTTTTGGCTATGCCATCTCCGGTAAAGCATAAATCTCCGACTTGTTTTTGCATCGCTTTAATGCTCTCGCGTGCCGTGGCTGCATAGTCGTCCGCCTTCAGTAAGCGCTTAGATGTGACCGCTTCCCAGACCTTGAAATCAGGGAGGTAGATGTCGACCAAGCCATCCAGTAGTTCCAAAGAAGCCAACGAATCAAAGCTGGAGGTGTTGTAGATGATTGGAACCTTTAGGCCCAGTTCCTTCGCATGAAGAATACTGAGCACAACCTGGGGAACCACGTGCTCCGGGGTGATCAGGTTGATGTTGTGTACGCGGTCAACTTGCTGCAGCTTGATATACCATTCACCCAACTCTTCGGGCGTCAGATCCTGGCCGTTACGTTGGTGGGCGATGTCATAGTTCTGGCAGAAGACGCAACGAAGGTTGCAGCCCGAGAAGAATACGGCGCCGCTGCCATTGTGCCCCTGTACGCACGGTTCTGCAACGGTAGTCAGTGTTTCTACCCTTGCATAAACTTGAGAGGGAAGATGTTTGGCACAACGGTGGTGGATGCGCCTGACCTTCACCAAAATGAGGCGCAATCACGTTGACCTTTGTGTTCTCGCCAATCAGACACATTCCGGTCTTTTCGAAGCGGTTCACACCGCATAGCCGCGGGCAAAGATTGCAGTTGGAAAGATGGGCATAGGCCTTAGATCGCTTCTTGGATTCATCAATAGAGGACAATGTCATGTACCGGGGCGTATAATCTTCAAGGAGGAACGGGGGCGCAAGGTGAAGGAAGCGGCAGGAGCCTGCCATGACCCGAACACGACAGAGATTCAAATTTCGTCTTCCTAAGATTCTTCCCAGTCTGTTCATTGTGCAGCTTGATCATTGAAAACCGAGATGAAATTGATGGAAACGGCTCTTGCGTCACACAGGCTGAATGATTGAAGGAGAGGTCGGATTACTTAAGGTGCTATGCCATTGGCCAAAGAGGTTAAAGTGGGTCTCGGAACCTCCTTGCCTATTCCAGCCACAACTGTGCTTTGCCTTTTTTCCCTTCCGTCCGACTCAACAGGTTCCTAGGCCATCCTATCTCGGTAGGTAGATGGTGTCCTAGACAATGTTTGCTTCACGGAACTGCCAGAAGTATGCCAGATCACAAGGTGACGTTTACCAAGAATAACGACAAAGAAACCCCCGTGTCCCATGAGAGCTCTCGGCATTCCCCTTAGGCTAGACAGACCTTTTTAGGTTTTCCTTGAATCTCATGAGGAATATTAGACCTCACGAGTTTTCAATTTTTCGGGGTCATTCTGGCCGTAATAACGTTCGGAACCAGCGATTTTGTCCTCTGGTTTCGAAGCCTCTGGACAGTTAACTAAGTAAGTGGTTTTCCATCATAGTAGATATTCGTTCAACGTTGGACATGGCTCTCTAGCTTATGAACCATCGAGCTTAAAGCCTGATGTCATGGAGAGGAGTGATTCCACCAACAAGCAAGGCACTTGGCTGTCAAGCAGATTGATTGCCATGGATCTGGTAGAAAGTATTGGCGTCGTCTTCAAGAGTGACAGAATTTAAGGCCGGCACTCATCTAACATGATCTCACGCCATTCGCATTATTTTTAAAGAGACGCTTATTATTTATGTAGGCTTTTTCCTTTTTCCTTTTTTTTTCGAGAGGAAGAGATTGAGAGCGAGAGATCGGCTATTTCCCTCGAACAAAAGCAGGAATGATATAAGGAATGATAGGAGGAATGGGAACGGCCAAAGGGTCGTTGCTGTAAAATGAATGAAGGTTTGTATTGCGATGTTGACCATCGCCTGGATATCGGCGGTGAGGATTAACGCCGAAATGGCCAGAATAACTACGGCCGATTCACCGTGTATCCACCGGATCCATGGGGACATTACACGGTGATTTCACCGCGTAATCCTACGATAGTTCCCTTTCTTTACGCATAATTCAGAACCGGTATTTACCCCTATTATTCGTCAATTGCCTATTGATACGTACGGTTAACCGTATCACCACCCTGGTGATAACCAACAGTTTGTATTCGAACAATGAGCTGTAGGCTACGACCTCATCCCATCTTTTTACCCTACAATTATCCCTTCTGTTTGGTTCTCGGTCCACTCAGTGTACACCTAATTAACGGCCGCACATTTTCAACAATCTTGAAGCAATCTGCCTTCAACATAAGTGCTCATCATTAGCTCGTCACCTCTTATAGCAAACACATTGTCTGGTAGAACGTGTGCCCCGAAATACAGGTTACCTAACAGGAGTCATAAACTTCGGCCGGATACCATCGTATTTGAAAGAAGCCCCATTTGGATTGTTTAAGCTTCTGCAAGAATCTACTCTCAATTTGTCGCTGCGTACTAGGCTTTCCTCCTCAGAGGATCTCCCCTGCTATTGGCCTCTTGATCGTCATAAACTTTAACATCGGTACTGCCGAGGAGGAGAATTCTACATCTGGATAGCTGGGGGTTATTTAGTGTCTTATTAGAACTTGAAAAATTAAAAAGGACTCTGGCGAATAGCCCTCACACACTTGGTAGCTAGAAATGGCGAATGTAGATAGTAAGAGGCGCACTTGAACGAACTTCTGCAGGGGAGTCCCGGTGTTAATTAGAGCAGTAAAATCTCACTAGACTACCTACTCGTCATGCAGTTATAAATTTCTCACCTTCATTCTTCGAGACACGCGCGACCTTGGAGGCAACTTCCTTCGTTTTGAGCAAGTACATTTTATTTTCATTCCTTCTCGTCTTTGACGGCTTTCCTCAACATGTATTACCCATTGGTATTGGTTTCCTTTGCCTTCTGGACGCTCCTTCCTCTCTCAAATGCCCTCCATATTACGAACCAGACCATTGACAAATTTCTACTTGGCGAGTATGATTACGTCGTTGTTGGAGGTGGTACCTCGGGAATGGTAGTCGCGAACCGCTTGAGCGAAGACCCGAACGGTACGAAACCCCGTTGCCTCCCATCCGCACTTGAGCGTTGCTGACTGGATGCAGTAACTGTCCTCGTGATCGAGCGCGGCGAACTGTGAGTTGCTATTCCAAAGACTTTATCACCACAAGATACATAGCTGACCGTTTTAGTGACGCACGCGAGAGTTACATCATCGCTCCTGGGTACATTGGCCTCCAGCCTCCCTCGCCCTATGTAACGAGTGTGGGAACTGCCCCTCAGAATTCTCTCGACGGCAAGACGCGTGATATTACCCAAGGCAGAGTCATTGGTGGTGGCTCGGTATGGAACGGGATGTGCTGGACCAGAGGCGCGGCTGCCGATTTCGACGGTTGGGAGGAATTGGGAAACGCGGGTTGGGGATGGCAGAGCCTGCAGCCGTACTTCAGGAAGGTAAGCGTGGCATCCTCGCAGAAACTACGAGTTGACGAGTGCTGAATCGTGGACTCCAGGTTGAGAAGTACTCAGTCGATATTGACGCGGATGTGCAAGACCGCCTCAACATTCACCCCAATTTGTCGGTTCACGGAACTGAAGGATCGATTGATGTCGCTTACCCACGGTACTTCTACGACGCATCAGGTGAGCTAGTTGTTCCACGCAAAGCTGAATGCGTGATTACTCTCGGGCCCTGAAACTAATGCTGTAAAGCTCATGTTCTTAACGGTCTCTCAGAGCTGGGCCTCCCGCTTACGGGCGACCTTAACACGGGCGACTCAACGGGGGGTACAATCGTCCCATCCAGCATGTCTCCCACCAACCAGACTCGATCCGATGCGAGAATCGGATATTACGACACCGCTGCTTCCCGCTCGAATCTACACGTCTTGACCGGGCAGACTGTCACGCGGCTGATTCTGGGCTTGCCCAACTCACAAGGCACGGGCGGGGGGCGTCGTATCATCGGAGTCGATGTGAGGCAACCTTTACCTTCTGCTGTTTTCCCGTTCCATCCACTGACTCAGACCCTGATAGTTCGCTTCGGAGTCTATGGGAATCAACCGGACGGTAACGACCAACAAGGAGGTTATCCTCGCCGCCGGTGCAATCCAGTCCCCTACCCTCTTACAAGTCTCGGGTATTGGCCCTACAGAAGTTTTGAGCTCTTTGAACATCCCTGTTCAGATCGATCTACCAGGAGTTGGAAACAACTTCCAGGATCATCCCATGGCTCAATTTCCGTTCGAGTGTGAGCTCAAGACTGCTCCCCGATCTGAAGACATCCTGCTGACCCCTATTATAGACACCAATTCGTCCCTTTATACATCTCACAACATTACTGGCGATGCTTTCGATGACGCGCTCACTACTTTGATCACCAATCATACCGGTATGTAAATACAATTCAGACTGAGGACCAACAAGCTCACTTTTTCAGGACCATTGACGGCACCCCTGATCAATACCGTTGCCTTCCCAAACCTTTTTTGGCACGGGGACGAAGGGAAATCCCTCCAAAACGCCGCAACCAAGTCCTCCTCCGATTCCCTCCCTCCCGATGCTCCGCCAACAGTACAGGCCGGCTATGCAGCGCAAAGGCGTATCGTTCTCGATCACCTCACCCGCGCCGACGTCGGCGCCTACGAACTCCTCGCCGCCTCGTGGGGCTCGATCTCTATCGCCGCTCAGAAGCCACTATCGCGTGGCACCGTTCGCCCAAAGTCCGGTTCCATGTTTGACGAGCCACTACTCGACCCGCGCTACTGCGCAGACCCGCTCGACTGTGAGATCATCCGGCTCGGCCTGAAGACCTCACGGAGACTCATGCAGACGGAGGCGATGACGCCGCTGCTGCCCGTGGTAGATGTACAGTTCGAGTCAGCCGATGATACGGAGCTGATGGCGACGATCAAGCCGCTGGTCGGTACGGAATTTCACCCCAGTGGAACGACGAGTATGATGCCCGAGGAGATGGGTGGTGTCGTCAATGCCCAGTTGATGGTGTATGGGACGTGTAATCTGAGGGTGGTTGATGCGGGTATCATGCCCTTGATCCCGTCTGCGCATCTCCAGGCTGCGGTGTACGCCGTGGCTGAAAAGGTAAGTTCACAGAAAGTTTGATCTAATTCTAGTCGATTCTAAAAACAAGTTTACAGGCCGCGGACATCATCAAAGTTGCCGCAAAAGACCCTCCAGCCTGCCCCTCCGGTCTGGTATAGTGGCCTATTGGCCAGGGTATGGTTTGATTGGTCATTTAGATGGAAATGAGTTTTGGACCAGGAGTTGGGAAGAGAAAACTTTTATTGCTCGCTGGTAATCATTATGGTTGGTCCACTAGGGCTTTTTGAAACCATTAGAGGTTAAGACTCATTGGCGGGTCACCGATACCCAGACAGGAGTAGAGAGGAATGGAAAGACAGCAATGTTGCATATTCCCCGTTTCTTTAAGACACCCAGGCGACTGAACGTTGTCTTCCAGAACCAGCGAGAGACCAGTGATACAGCAAGATGCGTGCATTGCTTCAGCTACCTAAACATCTGAGGTTTCTCCAATGAACCTGCTTGCAAGTGGTATAATACAGTTTCGTCGCAAAGTCAAATCATTCCGTAATGGCATCAGGCATTGTCTTCAACCCATTGCTCAATCCGCTCGACTAGTTCAGTCTTCTTCCCTGTCGTGCTCTGCCCCCTAGCAGCGAGGATGTCCTTTAGATCCGCCACCAGCATCTTGCTGAAACTGCCGTGATCAACAGATGCCTTGAGCTGAGCCGTGGTCATACTAGAGCCAGAAACCTTTGCAGGCTTCGGCGCCGCTTTAACCCTCTTGGCGGGCCTCTCGTCATTGTCGCCGTCCGCATCGCGTTTGATGGCCGCCTTCGCTAGCGCGGTCTTGGTCTCGGCTTGTAAAACTTCGGCCCAATCATCCAGATAGCCGCCTGCACGCTTGCTGATGGCTTTGTATTTCGGCTCCGTAAGGTCCTCCGCCTTCTCTGGGTACTCCTCCTCGAGGGCGAGTACCTGAAGAATCTTGTAATGCCATTGCAGCGAAGGGTTAGGGTACTTCTTCGGGTTGAACATGGCCTTTGGCAGCTGCAGCTGCTGGACGATGACGCGCATGCGGTCGGTGAGCTCATTGGAGCTAATGACGAGGTTGCTGGGAGGCTCGGGGCCCTCGCGGAGGTCGTCGGCGAAGGGGAGTGGGTAGAGCCAGAGACCGGCGGGGAGGTACGGAGTCCCTGAGTCATCTTCCGACTTTTCATGAGAAGGAATGACGGCGGCTAGTATAGGGCTGGCATTGGAGCGAGTGATGGCCCAAGCAATGCCAATCTTCTTGTCGTTGAGAAGTTTCTGCCACAAGGCGCTGAAGACGCGGGTCGAGCCGACATAGTCCTCTTCAGAGGGGAAGATGAAGGTAGACTTCTTGACACTGGCCCAAAAGGGGAGTATGGAGCGTGGCTTGAAGCCGATGATTCGGATGATGGGAGAACCGAAGGCCTTGAGAGACTTTTGTTCCTCTGGGGCGAAATGCACGAATTCGCCGCCAAATTTGTAAGCCTTCTTGAACTCCGTTTTCTCTACCGTCCGAGCACTGTCCTCGGCGATGCGAGTCGTCTCTCCATGAGCGAGCTGAGGCCTGTCACTGTCCAAGTAGATGTAGGACGTTCTGGCTGGTGTCTGTCGGTGGATGACGTTGTAGCCTTTGACCGATATCCTCAGTCCGGGGGCAATCTCGAAGGGAAGGTTGGAGAACAAGGCGCGTTTCGGGGTTTCTTTGGAGTTAATGTTGGATATCAAAGAGTTGAGAAGTGAAAGACCATCTCCTGACTTTGAGCTCCGTACCTCTGAGAGGTTGGCCTCCGCTATTTGGTCTCGATAGACGATGTCCTACACTTGTTAGTTTAGACCGTACCGACGAGACCATCTGTGACACTTACGTCGTAGAACTTCCCGAGGTCAAATTTCTTGTCGTCCCTGGTAATGGGAAACAGTTCAATGATCACTCCGAGGTCATAGAGGTCCTTCGCTCGAACAGCCGCTGCGGATTTAGCGTCCTTATTTTTAGCGTGAGGGTCGTCGTTGTCTGTGATGATGAAGAGGCGTCTGCTGCCAAAATTCGCCGCCTTGGTTGTAAAGATCTGGTTTGCGCAAAAGAACACGTTGGCCATCTGCACTTCGTCCTTCGCCGGTACCAAGACCTCATCCTCGTCCTCGCCCTCTTCGCCATCGGCGCCAACTAGCGTCTTCAGCGCCTTGACATCCTCTGCTGCAGGAATGTCAAGATCGGTGAACAAGTAACAGTGCGGGTACCCTAGGCCAGACCGAGCACTTTCCTCCTGGAACTTGGATTTCTCAGTGCCAAAGAAGAGAATGCCCATCATGTCTCGGGGGTTCGAGATGATGCGCTGCTGCATGAGGTGGTAGGCGCATTTCAAGGCTGCTTCGACGGCGCTGTCCTTATCTGCCTTCTTAGAGCCAGAAGTTTGAGGACGCTGAAGCATTGAAGCGCTGACATCGATGGCGAGCAGAATGGCATCTTTCTGTGCCTTGTAGTCCTGCGATGCGTCAGTTGTAAGTCATCCATTGTGGACATAGACGCTTACTGTCTCGTCAATCTCCTCCTCGACATCATCTTCATCATCATCTTCTCTTTTGAAATGTCCGTGATCAGCCATTGTTTGGTCTTTCAAAGTCCGGGTATGATCACAAATTGGCTTGCAGAGACTTGGCCGCAGCAGCAGACGAGCACTTATGTATGTCACCTTCGCGAGCTTAGTGTCTAGGCACCAACGCGGTCAGACCAGGGGTGAGCTTCGCGCCAAACAAAGAGCTCCACTGGAGCTTCTTGCGCGCGATCACGTGACAGCAGTTTTTTGATTACACACACGTTGATTGGCCAACATCTGGAGCGTTAGGGGTGTACTTGAGGTGGTGCAGACTGTTTGAGTGCCAAACCCAGGGGAAGGATAAGTGGTTCCCTATCAGCCCGCCTTTGCAAGGGACCAGCTCGGTGTTCGGTGGGCTCATGATCCAGATCGGGATTTCCGTCGTCATCGAAGCCCGAATTCCACAAAGTGTTGTCCGGTATCGAACACGCATCACCAGGATTCGCGTATTGCCACAAGTGCGCTTTTCCCAGAGCCACTGTTGCATACCCCCCTCAATTCCTGTTTTGCGAGTCTTTCAATTCATCACGCTGTCGCAGTTGCAATGGCTTTCAAATATCCAACGGGTCGGCTTTCCCGGAGCTTATCCAAGGCGACACCCTTGACGCGCCATGCCTCGTCACCCTTCGCCCTGGCGTCGCCTCAATCCAGGTTGTTGGCGACTGTTCCCCCTGTGACGCAAAACTCTGTCGGATCCAAGGGCCCAACAGCCATGGTTTTTATGAACATGGGCGGTCCCTCGACAACAGGCGAAGTGGGAGACTTCTTGAGCCGGCTTTTTGTACGTGGCCTCGCGGTTGTTGGTCCAATGGACAGCTAACAGTTCATAGGCAGATGGCGATTTGATTCCTCTCGGTCGCTTCCAGAACTATCTCGGCCCTTTCATATCCAAGCGAAGAACCCCCAAGATCGAGAAACAGTACGCCGAAATAGGTGGCGGCTCACCCATCCGCAAATGGACCGAGTACCAGAATGCAGAGATGTGCCAGATCCTGGACGAAATCTCGCCCGAAACCGCACCTCATAAGCCGTATACTGCGTTTCGCTATGCCGACCCGTTGACTGAAGAGATGTACAACCAGTTGCTGGCAGACGGTTTTGGAAACGGAAAGGGCGGAAGAGCAGTTGCCTTCACACAATACCCCCAATACTCATGCTCAACGACCGGAAGCAGCCTTAACGAGCTATGGAAGTGGAGGCAACGACTGGAAGGCAAGGCAGTAGGAGAGACGACGCCGGGTGACGGTACAATTTCTTGGAGTGTCATTGACCGATGGCCTGTCCATCCTGGTCTGATTGAGGCATTTGCGCAAAACATTGAGGCCAAGCTGTTGGAATACCCCGAGGAGAGGCGCAAGGACGTCGTGCTGCTGTTCTCTGCCCACAGTTTGCCCATGTCGGTTGTCAACAGAGGCGACCCGTACCCCGCCGAAGTCGCCGCGACAGTCTACGCCGTCATGCAGCGCCTCAAGTTTTCGAACCGTTACCGTCTTTGCTGGCAATCTCAGGTCGGTCCTTCGGCCTGGCTTGGACCGCAGACTTCCGACTCGGTTGAGCACTATGTTCAAAAGGGGCAGAAGGATCTGGTTCTGATCCCTATTGCGTTCACCTCGGACCATATTGAGACCTTATACGAGCTGGATCTCGAAGTCATTGGGGACTCTGGATCGCCGGAGACCGTTAAGCGAGTCGAAAGCTTGAACGGAAGTCCAATCTTTATCAAGGCTCTTGCAGACATCGCCAAAGCTCACCTTGACAGCGGCGTTGCCTGCTCGCAACAAATGGAGCTGCGCTGCCCTGGCTGCACGAGCGAGCGCTGCCTGCAGTCGAAGAAATTCTTTGCCGGACAGCAGACGAAGCTTTCCTCGGCGCAGGAGAGAATCCTCTCGCAATGAATGTCTGCCAGTCGCTGTTCATGAAGGACGGTGTGTATTTATGTACAACTTTAGAGGAACCGGCGATCTATTAGGGTCTAGATGGGAGCCTGGCAATGGCGGGAACCAAAAGTTATAAATTCCCAAATATGACATACATCCTTTGCTTTCATCTGCATTCCAGAAATCCATTGGAAGACAAGCTGTTACTGTTTTGCCGTGGCGTCCAAGAAACCAAGGTCAAGCTACTCCGTACCCGAAGAGCAATTTGTGACGATGACGCCACTGTGTTTCTTCGACAGTGCTAACAATTTTCCAGTCAACTCCACACGGTTGCCGGAATTTTCGGTTGAACTATTTACACACCGCCTACAATACACGTATGACCTGGCTGCGGATTATGTTCATCACTTGGACTTTGACGAGAAGACTACCCCAAGCTCACACTTTTCACTTGCGACGAACGATGAGCACTCAGGACAAAATCCATTTCGGGCCCTTTGAGGTCACCGACCAGGTCAGTCGCGTCTCGTTGAGTCGTCTCGAGTTACCGACATGGCCATGGCGCATAGATTGAGACGAGTCGACGACACAGTCCTATCTATAATCATAGCAGCGTTTTTCGTCTGAGATTGTCTCAGCATGGCAATGCGCATTTTGATTTCTCATCTAAGGCCTCGAGGTCTTAAGGAGTGCTGTTACAACGTGGACTGACACGACCCAGGTCTTCTTCAAGACGGCCCACTCCTTCGCCCTGGTCAATCTTAAGCCCCTCCTCCCGGGCCACGTTCTCATCTGTCCCCTGAAGCCTCACAAGCGCCTGACGGATCTCCTGCCGGCCGAGGTCACAGACCTCTTCACCACGACGCAGCTGGTCCAGAAAATGCTGGCGCGTCGCTATTTCTCCTCATCATCATCATTGCCGGCGGCGCCGGAGGCAGGGTCCTTCAACATCGCCGTGCAGGACGGCACGGACGCAGGGCAGACTGTGGCGCACGTCCATGTGCACATCATCCCGCGCATCCCGGGTGAGACTGGTAAAAACGGGTCCGGGCCAAAGGATGAGATTTACGAGCAAATGGCTAGCGAGGAGGGAAACTTGGGTGGCGCGTTGTGGGATAAGGAGTTGGGCAAGAGGCCGGAGGCTGGGGGACAGTTCGCGAGGATTGAGGATGCGATGAGAAAGGCGAGGACTATGGAAGAGATGGTCGGAGAAGCGAAGTCCTATCGGTCATTGTTAAAGGAGATGGGCGCTGTCAGTGAGAGGTAGCGAAAGCAAGCGAAACCGAAATGACATGGAGCTACGCTTGACGATACGATGATATTCCACCTCAACCATCAAACATGTCGTTGTTAAGGCCGGATCATTTTGAGCTAGTGGCACAGTGTTCCCATGCTGGGCAACAAGTAACTACCCTTTCCTGCAAGAAGTACATGGTCGACTTGTTCAATTGTTTTCGCTATATATAAAGTAATTAGCCGGCCTTAACTGACGTTAACTGAACGGTTTCTTCAGTTTGAATATTCACGAAGAGTGATGCTTCTCTAAGCCTAAGACAGTGCTCAAGCGCAATTATGCACAGTTGACACTGTGAAGCCTGGGCCCACCAACCATTAACGCGTCCAGGGTTCGCGTTTGATCGCGTCTCCCCCCAAGATTTAATTGTCACCATAGCGATACACCATATCGTAACGCTCAATAAAGCACCTACACCAGGACGATTTCCGCGCCATTTAGGCATTCACATCTCCGCATTTGATCCGTCAAGATGCCGAGCGCCTCATCGCCTATTACCTTTCCCGCCAGTTCCTCACCACCGGCCACGAAACGCGCGAGGCCTGCAGCTGTCGAGCACACGAGACCGAAACCGAAGGTCAGCAGCGGATTTCTCCTCGACGACGATTCCGATGACGCCGACAGTGACCAACAGCCTCCGCTAAAGAAGCAATTTGTTGATTTTAGCGCCCGCATTCAACGTTCAACACCCGTCACGACGGTCCCAGAGGAAGGCATAGCTGAGCCGATTGCATTAGCGCCTCAGAAGACCAGCGATCCCGCCATAGCCAACCCACCACAGGTCGCACCACCCGAAAGGCCATTAAGCCTTGCTTCGGCATTACTCAGCTCTACACCATCGTTTTTAAGGTCCTCCCGAACCTTTAAGCTCACAACATGCGCCGGGACGTCTACTACAATCAAGCAACGGAAGCCAACGACGAACACCTCTTACGAGACCATCATCGCTGCGAGGTCCAAGACGAAGGAGGGGAAAGCGAGACGAGCATACTACGGTATAGACATCAACGAACTAATTGATGCTGCAAAACAAGAAGATTCCGAGTCACGTCAACCGAGGAGAAAGGAGACTGATGTGCCGGTTCGCTCGGTGGAACAGCCAGTTGCCGGCAAGCAACACAAGAAGACACTTTTGTGGACCGAGAAATACAGAGCCAGGAACTTTCTGGATCTTTGCGGTGACGATGGTACCAACCGAATGGTCCTTCGTTGGCTAAAGCGCTGGGACCCCATCGTGTTCCCTGGTGTTGCGAAGAAAGCCCCCATTGTACGGAGACCCGGCATGAAGCAGGTTCCGGAGGAAGAGAAACCACACAAGAAGATACTAATGCTTACGGGACCACCGGGTCTCGGAAAGACTACTTTGGCCCACGTCTGTGCCAGGCAAGCAGGGTACGACGTGATGGAGGTCAACGCCAGTGACGATCGAAGCCGAGACGTTGTAAAAAACCGGATACGAACCTCCTTGGGCACTGAGAGCGTTAAGACTGTCGAGAACATAAAAACAAAAGACGGGGAAACACAGCAAAAGGTCGCCAAACCGGCCTGCGTAATTGTTGACGAAGTCGACGGAGTTGTTGGCGGCTCTGGCGCCTCAGGAGAGGGCGGCTTCGTCAAGGCGTTGATTGACCTAGTGCTACTTGACCAGAAAAACAGCGCTGGTGCCTCCAATGCCTCTGGTCGGAAGAAGAAAAAGGGCGATGACTTCCGGCTGATGCGCCCGCTCATTCTTATCTGTAACGACGTTTACCACCCCTCTCTCAGGCCCCTCCGGCAATCCGGCATGGCGGAGATTATTCACGTTGGCAAGCCAGGCATCGATGCTGTCGTCACGCGGCTGAAGACAGTGTTTGACAAGGAAGGCATTCCCTGTGAAAAGGACGCGGCCCGCAAAATCTGCGAGGCGGCCTGGGGCATGACGAGCGGCATCGACGCAAAGCGCGGCGCAGAAAGCGGGACGGAAGGTGATCTCAGAGGAGTCATGGTTGTTGGCGAATGGGTTGCAGGCCGATTTAAGGCCGCCGCCGGATTTAACGATCGACTGACAAGGCAGTGGCTTGACCAGAATGTGCTCTACGATCTCACCAACGGTGCTGGAGGAGCGAGGGGGCTCGGACGAGGAAGCACAAAAGACATAGTAACGCGTGTTTTTCAGGAGGGCGGCGGTTTCCCGAAGCAAGCCTTGGACACTTCACAAAACTTCAAGCACAAGCACGAACAACCCAAAAGTCAGCTTGGCTTTGCAGAGTATCACAAGAAAAACGCGATGGAACGGCTGCGGCACATGGTTGACACCAGTGGAGAGGTCGAGCGGATCATGACCGACATCTTTCTGGAGTACCCCAACCGGGAGTTCAATGACGACTCTTTCTTGTCGAAGCCAAACGCTGCGTACGACTGGATGAACTTTTTGGATACCTGTTCATCACGCACATTTGGAAGTCAGGAGTGGGAGCTGGCGCCGTACCTCAGCCAACCGATTCTGGCCTGCCACAACTTATTCGCCTCGTCTCGCCGACATCAGGTCACCATGGGTTACGACAAGAAATGGGGCGGCGGCGAGGAGGACAATGAGCCACCTGTACCATTCTCTGGACCCCGAGCCGATTTCGCCGCCCACGAAGCGCAGAAGCAAAACAAGGCCATGCTTCAGGCTATTCAGGCACAGCTTACTCCCACACTGGGACGGTCATTCCGAAGCGTTGAGGATATATCCACAGAGTTCATGCCATACCTAGTCCGCATGGTGTCACCAGACGTAAAGCCGGTTGTTATTGGCGGCAGCAACACAAGCACAGCTAGTGTGCGGAAAGAAACGGAGAAGGTCATGGTGAGGCGGGCCGCCGAGGTTATGGCCGAGGTCGGGATTGTCCTTCAAAAGGGCAAGATTGAAACCGATTCGTTGGTAAACAGGGGGCCGCAGTGGGTGTACCGCATGGAACCGTAAGTTGACCTCTGATCGTGCTTGTGACCTGGACTAATATCGGACAGTGATCTTGATGCCCTCGCAGTGTATGAGACGGCGGGCAACCTGGTACTCTCTAGTCAAGCCCCAACGCGCTACGCCGTGCGACAGGTGCTGGACCAAGAGCTGCAAAGGACCATTGCCCTACGCGAAGCCGCGGCCCGCCAGGCGCGATTCAAAGCAGGAGGCCCCGTGGAGTTCGAGGAGATCCCCGTGCACAATAATAATGAGGACATTGTCAAGGAACAGGCGAGAGTACTCGAGGCGAGTGTAAAGAGGGACTTTTTCGGACGCATCATACCCGCGCGACCGCTGGGGGCGGTGAACGGGAACGCTAAAAGGAGAAAGGAACAGAGCCACGAGAAGAGCGACAACAAGGTTTGGGTCACGTACCATGAAGGTATGAATAACGCCGTCAGGAAGCCGATTACTCTGGAGGAGTTTTTGAAAGGCTTGTAGGATCTCCTTTGGGCGATGAGCTTGGATGAGGTGAATGCATCACGAATTCGATTCTGTTTCAATGGCGAGAGTTTCCATTTAGAAATTTCACCAACGACGCCAATTCTGCTTGGTGGCTTCTGAATAATAAACGTTCTACGTCTGCTACCTTTTTCTGTCATGGCTCCAAGTTGCCTCTTTCGAACAGATATTTCCAAGGCCCTGTCTGGTTATCGAGAACTGTCGAGACGAAGCCAATGTCTTGAATTGCCGAGAGGTGCAAACCTTCCTCCACGCCACTATCCATCGACTCTTGTACATACGAGGCCTCTGAGATCGGTTGCCTTTGAAATCCTAATCCGATCCTCTTGGGCGTCAGATCGAGACGACAAGCAGAAATTCCTTTAACGTCGGAAAGGATATGATGCATAGACACTTTAAACACACACCTTGAGAATGTTTTCATACGGGAGGCCGAGCTCCAATGCATTCCCTACCTTAGTCATTTACGCGTTGTTTGAAAACATGGCTATATGTTATCCTACTCTTCGGGCCGGGAGCCCTCAAGGTTTTTAAAGCCAAAAGGGTGCTCCTTTATAAGGACACCACACATCGCCGATTTAAGACAACTTCAAGCCTAGCTTAACTCAGGTGTTAGCAGTCGGGGTTACAACGGAATCAAATTTGAAGAATTAGAGGTTATATTCCGTTGAGACTCGATTTCAATGAAGGCCTAATTAATTAAGAGAAATATGAGAAAATAACGAGCGTTCCTTCCTAAAGTTTAACTGCTTTTTTACGGCATTCCTTGCCGTAGTCAAAGGAAGTATCATGAGCAGTAAGAATCATACCAAGTGGCCGCGTATAAGGGCCGAGTCTTTAGATGCGCCATTACATCTGATCGCCAAAGCTGTCGGCAGGCCACTTCTTTCTCCAGGCAGGCCCATAGTAGTAAACCACCGGGATAAAGACGGCGAAGCCAGAAATCAGCCCAGTATAGATCATCATCGCGTTGAAGTATCCCATCTCCACAACCCAGTCTGAAATCTTGAAAGAAAGCGCAAAGGCCAATAAGCATCGGAATGAAGCAATATTTACCAAGGCCGGGCCCGCAAGATGGGGGTAGCACTCTAGAACGTAGACGGCGCCAATACTGTTGGCGCCCAAGAATCCGAAGGCCATCAACCCGAGGCCAGTAAGAAACGTGACATAGGAGTAGTTGTTTTGGTCTGAACCAGCCAGGCCAAACAAGATGGAGCCAATGATACCAGCGAGAGTTGGAAAAACCAGATTAATGAGCTGGTTTTCCGGAACACGGACCCCGCGCTTCTTAGCAAGTCGATTGGCCATCCAGTCGGCAGCGCTTCCAGTAACAAAAGCGACGGCAACAGCGGCAATGAGGACTGGTAGGAGGCATAAACCAAGTAACATGAAGTCCCATCTATAACATATGTTAGCCGGAGGCTCTTATCAAGTAAAAGCGTAATCACTTACGACCAAGGCGCTGTCAGAAGAGCTGGAGCAACAGTGTATCCAGCAGCAAACGCACAGGCGATCATGACACTGTTGAGCATGGTGATGAAGAAGATTTGCGGGTAGAAGAACGTGCGAAGCGTATCGACAAAAGCATTCCAGCCCTTTCTCCATTCCATTTTGCCGTGGAACAGAGCAATGTTGTACTGGAAAGTTCTTGGCGAGTGCTTCTGACCAGTCTCATCGCGAGGAATACCGTCTAAAAAGCCCAGAGTTAGCCTTGTATAGAATTCCCAGTCTTGTAACAGTCGAGCACTTACTCATCTCATCACGCGTTCGGTGCCATTTGGTCTCCGGCAGGAAGAAATATACGCCAACTAGGAAGAAAGCTGCGCTAATGGCGGTAATGAAATACATATAGCGCCAGCTTAAGTTGATAATGACATATGGCGCTGCAATGCCTAGTACGATAATAATAAGACCCTGGATTGCAAAGATCCCAGAGATCCAGGAGTTCCGTTGGTGAACGTGGACCATATCTTGGATGATGAATGGAACCAAGCTTTCAACAGTGCCAGCGCCAATCGCTTGAACGCAGCGAGCCAGCAAATGCGAGGTCAAAGACTGGCTACTTCCAGACCAGATACATCCAATGACGGCAAGCAAACCTGTTGCAAGAACAACTGGACGACGGCCAACAGATATGGCCATCGGTACCAGGATCAAGTTTGCCACGCCTATGATCAACACGGGAAGCGAGGCTAGCAGGTAGATCTGAAAGATTGGTGGCGCGCCCGGCAGGTTGGCGAGGATCTTCAAAGGATCGCTGCCCCCGGGAAGGCCGCCACTCGAAGTCAACGGCTTGAGGAGTTTGGGGTCGAGGCCCGAATACTCTAGGGCGAACACAGGAAGCATTGCGCCCAAGATCAGCTCGGCCGCGGCGGCCAGCGCGCCGAAGCAACATAGGCAGGCGCACGCGATGACCTTCCGCGACAGAGGCAAGTTCAAGGGGTCCCGCGGGTCCTGGGTCGGCGCGGGTTGCAGGATAAGTTGGCCATCGTGGTAGAGGACACCTTCCTTGGCCTTCTCCTTTGCCTGGTCGTCGTCGAAGGACGACTCGAAAGAATCGACATGCTCGAGGTCCTTCTCGAAGGCTGTTGATGAGCTGTCGTGACTGTTGGCCCTCTTCAGTTCGGTGGTCTGGAAACCGAAACCATGATGAACAGTCTTTTCGTCCTCAAGCGGCCAGTTCGACGCGGCCAAGCTAGAAACCGTTGATTGTCTCGGGTAACGCGGGGGATCGCCCGGGTGAATGGGTTCAGGTAGCTGCGGGGCGGCAGCAGCAGACTCCATGTTGCAATATTATCGGGAGAAGTTGTTAAGATACGATAATGGGGGTGATCCGGAAGAATCAGATCACTCTGGAACGTCAATCGAGAAGACATCAATTGCCGGTCAATATGTAAAGGCCATGAGGGCATTGGACCTCTGCTGATGATAATAAGAGACTTACACAGACCATCGCGCCCTAGCTGCCGAAACACCATGCTGCATGCTGAGAGACGCAACCACACAGACGCCGGCTTCGATATCATCACAGACTCCTGACCCCTACCCCGCCTGAGGTAGCCGCCGCCACCACGAGGTATTTCACGTTGAATATTGCAATCTCTGTTTCAGTGGCGTCAAAACTCCGTGTTGGTGCATCTGTACATTGCCGCTTCTGCTTTTCTGCAACTTGTTTCGCTGCAGGTAATGGAATGGAATTGGAGCCGCTGACTGGACGATCAATTTGGCCTCGTCAACCGGATCGACTAACCCGAAGTGAGCCTGAAACTTTCCCTCGCAAGCGGAGGGTCGTGAGGACAAAGCTGTAGGAACAGATGCTTGTATCACACTGGTCCAACCTTGACTGGCTGCGTCCAAGGCCGAGGAACAGACGAGGAAGAGTTTTGATAAGCATGAAAGGCCCTTAGGATGTCGTGACACAAGTTAGAATGAGGTTGGGGCACCAAATGCCCCAATCGCAACCCGGGCAGCTGTCGTGAGAATGGACCCAAAGAGCAAGCGGGCTGATTGAGTTCGGGTATTTCAAATACAAAGCGGCGTGGCCAAGGAGCTTTCTGACGTTTTAGTGCGTATCAATTTAGATTTAGTGAGATATTATACGCCAAGAGCGTCAGTAATAAGTTGCGGAGAGTAGGTGAAAAGGTTGAGCATACTTTGATAAGTGCAGATTGCTCAAGATGTCCTTGGAGCATTATGATGACATCACATCAGGGAGAAGTACCTCTGCCACTCCTGGGTTTTCGATCGTGTTCCTCCCGATTATTGGCTGTGACAAAACATGACCATTTGGCGGGAAAATAACTAACGCGCTTCCCAAGAACGGACGTGGATGATGTCGAAATAGGATGAAGGTCTTGAATGTGTAATGTCACCTGAACTCATCCTTGTTTGCCCACTCCAAGTCTTGCTTTGGGACTCTGATTTGCTTCGAAATGGGGTTTCGCGTACACCTCAATACACATTCTTCCTTTTTGAACTTTCACTCCGCCAATCCTTGGCTCTTTCAAATCCGTTCTTGTGCGTGTAAAAGTCCTCCACCGCTTGTTGTAACTCCTCCCGACTGTTCATGACAAATGGCCCATGTTGGGCGATTGGCTGATCCAAAACCTGTCCGGCAATCAAGAGGAGCCGTGCACTTCCATGCGCTGTATCGGGAACCTCAGCGTCAACCACATCGCCTTCTTTTTCAAAAATGACTGCGTCAAACTTCTTCCCCTTGCTCTGACTCTTACTCTTTGAACCGAAAACCGCCTCTCCCTCAAATACATAAGCAAAAGCATTCCACTCTTGAGGTAAGAGCTGGGTAAATTTGCCTCCTGGCTTGATCTCCACGTCGAGAAACCAGACGGGCGTATATGCCAAGTCTTTGACCGAGACGACCCCACCGGATCTGCCCGAGATGACTTTGACATAGACCTGGCCGTTGTCAAGTTGAACTTGTGGTATTTCTTTCGCGCCCAAGTCCCGGTACCTGGGCTCGCACATCTTGAGATGCTTCGGAAGGTCAACCCAGAGTTGGAATCCGGCCCCTGGGGTCCCGTCGTCTTCCGGCAATGGCTGTTCGGAGTGCATGATACCTCTTCCCGCTGTCATAAACTGTGCATCGCCGGCTCGCAAAATACCCTTATTTCCCGCAAAGTCTTCGTGCTCTACTGAGCCTTTTAGTATGTAAGATATGGTCTCTTGTCCCCGGTGAGGATGATCGGGGAAGCCGGCGCCGGTGCTGCCGCTCATGTGGTCGAACATAAGGAATGGCGAGAAGTTGCGCTTGTGAATGCTTCCGATGGCGCGGCGCACTCGTGCCCCTGCACCCTCGGCTTGTTCAGGTGCTCTGAAGACTTGAACGATTGCTCGTGATACCGACATGGTTGATTATTGAACTTGTTCGCCCAACAACTGGAGCTTGAAATGATGGTTTTATGACACGTGGTTGTTGACTAGTTATTTGAGAATCCTGCGAAAGACACAACATAGACTTATACGCAAACCGAATGATTCAATACTAGCAGCAGGTGTTACGGTTCCATACTGATAATGCTTACAAATAGGTGTGCCGAGGCGATCTGAGACAGCACATCCACCACCTCAAGTATTAGCGGGCTGATACTAGCGTTAGGGAGTTGAGGCCCTGGTTGTGCATCTCGGCGATTTGGATGTGTGACCTGACGTGGGTTGGCCAGGAAGCCCAGCTCTGAGGTAAGTGCGGTAATGCCGATGTCGAGCCCCTTGAACAGGAACGAGGGCCTGACTAAAAGGAGGCTAACTTCTAATTGGCTGTCAAACACGTGTCTGTAGTTTTGAAGCTTGGCAATGCAATGTCATAACCGCGCGGGGGAATGAATTGCAAGGCCTTTCAAGTGGCCCTTTATCCAATAGAGCACGTGCATGGCATGAATGTGTAATACCCGCGCGCGAGATATTGGTCTTGAACTGCAAGTGATTTACTCCACATGTTGCACTACTTGTACGCTTTCCAAGCACACCTAAATGTTCTACATCTCTTTTAAGGTATAGATAAGCAACCTGTAACGTGATTACTCTCAGAGGTTTGTAATATATAATAAACGCTAAAAGACCTCTGTAGGCGAGCATTGCAAGCGCCATACATTTGCAATCGAGTAGTGCTAGATTGGTTCTGCCAAACACCTTGCAACCCCTAGAACATAAGAAACATCAGGACCGTCATGACTACTGCTGGGTGGAAACAGTTGAATGAAAAGGATGGCAACTTCCAGCGTCCTGCAACCGTTCTCCGCAACTTCATCTCCAAAGAGCCAGGGTCCAAGTTTCCGCCCGAAAAGGGAAGATACCATCTCTACGTCAGCTATGCTTGTCCATGGGTAAATTAGCCCTATTCCATATGGTTTTCCGGAATGTAGCTGATAACAGTGACGACGACAGGCGCACAGAACCCTCATCGTCCGTAAGCTGAACGGTCTTGAAGACGTCATCTCGTTCCCTGTCGTACATTGGCACCTCGATCTTGAGACAGGTACGGCTGTAGGCGCCCCGATGGTCAAGGTTGGAGGACGATGCTTCGGGCTGATGACTGACACTACTTAGGATGGCGCTTCCCTACCTCCTCGGAAGCCGAAGTCGATGGCGGCAACGTGGTGCCAGATCCTCTGCACGACGGTTTCACCCTCTTGCGCCAGATTTACTTTGATACCGACCCCAATTACTCCGCAAGATTCTCCGTGCCTGTCTTGTACGACAAGATCCAAAAAGTCATTGTGAACAATGAAAGCAGCGAGATACTTTGGATGCTCGGAACAGAGGTCAATATGCAATCACCGGCCCCTTATGAGCCCCACTGACGTCTATCAGTTTGACGACATTATTGAGGAGAAGTACCGCAACGTCTCACTATACCCCACGACGCTCCAAGACCAGATCGACGACGCTCAGGCGTGGCAATATGATCAAATCAATCACGGAGTATACAAGTGCGGGTTCGCGGTCACGCAAGATACCTATGAACATGCTGTGACGTCTGTGTTTGACGGATTGGATCGGGCTGAAGCTCACTTGGCGTCTCTCAAGCCCTCCGATGGCCCGTACTGGCTTGGAAAGGAGATTACAGAAGTCGACATACGACTGTAATTTTCTGTCAAATACGGTGCCTTCCTGAGCTAACTCGTATTCTTGCAGATTCGTTACACTTATTCGATTCGACGTACGTTATTTTCCTTCGTCCCCCGTCATTCCACGTCTCAATGATATTGCCACATGGGCAATACTTCTGAACAATTAAGCCAAACATGGACGTCATCAATATTGACTAACATGAACCACAGCCGATCTACACGTTTCATTTCAAATGCAACATTCGAGACATACGATCCGGTTATCCCCGCCTTCACAACTGGCTCCGCAACCTGTACTGGAACGTGCCGGCGTTCAAAGACACAACCAACTTCATTCACATCCAGAAAGGCTACACCAAGAGCCAAGCCAACATCAATCCACTTGCAATCACGGCGATGGGGCCGTTGCCTCACATCCTAGCGCTGGAAGATGAAGTGCCCGCTGTCCGTATCTTAAAATAGAGCGAGATGGCCAGACGAGCTTTGGTAACGAAACGTTTGGTCATTGAGGAACTGCAAGTTCGGCCCCGCAATAAAATTCCCCTGTTTTTGTTCCTTCAGAAAAGTATGGAACATGTCTTGTCAGGATTTCCATCTAGCCCCAGGCCTGCGCATGAGTGCTTCCAAGTCGTGGCCCAAAGACGTATGGGAGGCTCACCCCTTCATTGTCCTACACTTAAGGAGCCATCACGACAATGGACACTACAAGCGTATCGTTGGAAAGCTGCAATCAGGTTAGCTTTCTTCCTGCTCTACCAATTCGATGAGGGTGGATAAAGTTAGAAAGGCCAACGCATACTTATCAAATCTTTCCCGCTACCGTATTATCAGTCTCGTGAAACGGTGCGACGGTCATCTTACCAGTGGCAGGATGCAACGGTTCAAAGGGCTTCTTCAAAATCCTAGCGGCTTCCTTCTCGGCTTCCTCGTTTGGCCGCTCAATTGCGGCGGCAAGCGCGAGAGACATGGCCTGCAGGAGCAGGAGACCGAACCACGTGGTTTTCTGAGTAGGCGTCTCTCAGCCGATTGTCACCGGGCGGCCTTGGCGGAAACTTACCATTTCCTAGGCGTTCAATATACGCGAATTGCAGTGTTTGGTGTCTTCTTCACAGGAGGAGGTTGTGAGGGAATGTCGTCAAGCTTGGTGACTGCCACAATAGATGGTCGTGGTATGTTGAGAAAATAGAAGGTATATATATGTATATGAGAACGGGGTTATCGTGTCGTGTACCAAAGTACAAGGCCACTGTCACACGGTCCTGGACCGCATAAAAAATAGTCGCACACAAGGTATATTCGTTCGCGGAAGCCGGAAGGGATGGATTCATGTACTGGTAGGGCCACTTGTGCATGAATCTGTGGCACGATGATGCGGCTTGGGATCAAAAGAAAGATGGCAGGTGAGATTCGTGCAGATGTTTACATGACAACAATGACCCATTCTGCCTGGGTCAATTAGATGCAATCTTGCTATCCTAATGAGATGATGGTATTAGATGAATGAAAAAAAAACCGGAGGGGCTCTCCCTTCCAAGACCTCGCAGGCTGGATCGTGTATGTGGCGATAGAAAGGGCTCGCGCCATTAGATTGGTAAAAAGCTTTATGCGAATTGATAGAAACAACACCCAGCAGAAGCATAGTTACTACGATATTTCACACACAAAAATTTGGCGGCAAAGGGCTTTATTGCACTCGAACCACCAAGGATCATCCCCCGAATGACGCTCGACAAAGGAAACGTCCATCGGTGGTGGTCATCCTCGCGCAATGGTCTTCCAAGGGATGAACCCGGGAATGCCTCTGGGAGGGCCCACCATGGGTAATCGGAACACGACATCGACTTGAACCGATGACAGCTTCCGTCTATTGACCAACACCCTAGGATGCAGTACACTGTTCACGAGACAAAACTGTGATAATCAAGAAAAGTTGTATTTGTGGTATCGGGTAATAGTGGCTGTACCCAATGTGACATGTCGCAGTTGCTCCGAGGCAAAAAGAGCCCCAGATCTTCAGCGCTCAGCGCTCAGTGACGTTTACATCTATAATCTAAGTATGTATCATGACCTTATTCTCGCTCTCTTTGTAAAACCATCCTGCTACGTCAGAACGTACATCTCGCCAACTGGAGTGTCAGTTGGTGAATATCAATTCGTCCTCCGTCAACACCTCCAGCGCTTCCGAGCTGGCCTGGACGCTGGATTGCGGTTCCGATGTTGGCACAGGCTCATACGTCTCCTCGAGGTACACTACATCTTGTCAATTTTAGGCACAGCTGAGACGAGGGATGCGAACTCACCACCAGGGCGTACAACAAAGCTTGCCAACAAAGCCAAACCAAACACGGACGCGAGGAGGACAAAGATGGCCTGGTCAAACACACCAACTGTCGCGTAGTAGAGCGTGTTGAAAGCGATGGGACCCAACACCCTCGACAAAGCGTGGAGGACCCCGATAGCACCCAAAAGCTGTCCCACCTGATCAGCAGGCACGTGCTTTGTGATGGCTGCTTGGATCGTCGCGCTGCCGAGCCCACCAAAAGCCGTCACCATACCGGAGAGCACAAATATGGCCTCATTCCTAGCGAAAATGTAGCCCAGCGAGCCGGTGACATCCGAGAGCAATGAGAAGCGCAGAATCCAGCAGTCAACAGTGTCGGCGCCGTGGTTTCCTTCCACTAATGAGACACCCGAGACCCTTCTCCGGTAGGCCGCAGGCCTCAGACGGAAGACGTAGTTGATGGTAGGGAGAACAACGAGGAGCGCCACGACACGAACCATGGACACGGCCGAGATGAAACGCGAGCTCTCCAAGGTGCCCCAACCCCAGGCCTCTGGGGACTCCGAGTACAGCAGAATGACGGTGCCTGCGCTCATCGCCGCGCCGATGAAGATCATGTCGGTGAAGGAGAGGGCAATGATGTTGAGACGCAGCCTCGACGAGGTACCCTTGCCTGTGGGCCAAAGGACCCTGAGAGGGGCCAGCGGGTTCGCGGCCTTGAGCGTCGACCAAGTCCCCCTCACCACAGGCTTCTGCTCTTGATCGTGCTTCTCGCGGGCGCGCAGCTGGCGCTTGATGCTGAGCGACTCGGGAACGATGAACCCAACAAAAATGATGAAGAAGATATGGCAACCCATAGTGACGTAGAAGACGGAGAGAAGGGTGCCGGTCCAGGCGACGAAGTAGCCCGTCAATAGCGGTCCGAAAGCCAGACCCGTAAACAGGCAGGCGTGGAGGTAGCCGATGCGCACGCCACGCTGGGAGGGCCGGGTACAGTCACTCGTATACGAATTGATGAGCACACTACCGGCCGTGAAAGATCCTGTCAGTCCGTCAGCGACGGCGCCGAGGAGCAACCAGTTGTAGTGAAAAGTCCATGGGAAGTTGGCGCATAGAATGACGGTCAACTCGGCCACGACGCCGCCGCAGGACGCCAGGGCGAGGAGTTTTCTTCGGCCATATCGGTCGGACAGCTGTCCCAACCTGGGCGCGGTGATGGCGGACAAAATTCCGGTGATGAGGTTCATGGCCAGGGTAAACATGGAAACGCGCTTCTTAACCTCCTTAATAAGGCACTGGGGGTTATCGGCGCCAAGGATTACGGGTGTGTAGACGAACGCCGGGTCCAGGACCGTCTGGTCGGCGAAATGGCGCTGGCAAACCAAGTCGACGATTCTGCACCACAATGTTAGCGACCGCGACAGCGGTCGGGCCACGAGTATTACGAGGTTTTGACATACAAATTCAGCTTGGGCACCAAAGAGCCTCCAAAGGCCAGGGTGAAGAGGGCATACGGGACGAGAAGCCAGTAAACCTGGCGCACGCAGGAGAGAGTCAGCACACGTCGGGATCACAGGTGACAGGACGACCCGAGCCGGGCAAGATGTCCCTACAGATGGTGTCTTCCACCACGGCAAGCCCTCGAAGTCGGCGTAGCCAGGCCATGTATCCTTGCAAGAGCTGTCGCCGTCGGGAGCGCCCGCACTCAGCAGCGACGTCGTTTCTGTTGCCTCATTGATGGGCTTGTTGTGAACATCCCGGTCCACGCGAGTAACAACGATGTCATCTTTGGGAGCCGACATGTTGAAGGAAAATATCAAATCTAAAATGCCCGTGGTGATTGCGTTCTCGGATTTAACGGTTGGCGCCGATAGTGTTTTTTTTGTTGCATACAGCTCTGGGGAAGCCTTTTGAGGCTTATAATCAGCCAACGGGAGCCGCGCCGTTTAGATTCGGGTATTTTGCTTAGTTGCGAGGGTCGGATCGTCGGGCGTTGGAGCCATATATCGTGTCTCGGACAGTGAGTTAGAGGCGAATGCGGTAAGCTGGACAAAGTGAGACTGCCACGCTGCCATTCCTGTTGGATCGTGTCTGCTGCGCTCGATTTGAAGTAGCCTTTTCCTAGAGCGAGCGCTTCAGGGATGGAAGGGCGTAGGTGTGCATGGGCGAAGGGAGGAGAAATGCTTCATGCGACGCAACAATAGTGGGAAATGGGAAAAGAAATAGAAACTTGAGCTATGTCGTGTGGAGGGCCACCCGAGGGGGGGGCACTGCTACTACACCCAAGAGATAAGACAGGATGTGGGACGGTGATGGTCGCTGATGAAATCAAGAGCCAAGGGCCGGGGCGAGAGACTCACGCTACACCACGCTACTACCTAAAGGTACAGTAGGTACCTACCTAGTGCAGAGAGAACCAGACCTGCAGGGGGTCCGACTTCGATGGAAGATGTGGAGCAGGGTGGGATGCACGCTTGTGTACGTCTACTCCGTACCTAGTCTAGTGTAGAGCGGAAATGGAATGGGATGGCATGGATTACCTAGTGTAGTTCCCTCCGGACATGGGTCGTATTGTTCGCTTCAGAAAGCGGAAGGTCAGACAGAGCATCGACAGCGCCATCGAATCCTATTGGAGCGGCGTTGGCATGTTGACAACAGTAATGCGCCATCTGTCGTCCGCAACGGCCTAAACACGTTTCGGTTGCGAGGAAAGCAGGGAATGGACGGCGGAGAGCTCGGGCTCGGAAGAATGATAAATACCCAACCTATGAGTAGAGGGCTAGGTATCATCGTCATCATATTTCGGTCATGAATGTGTACACTGACCATCTGCGAAGCCGTTATTGGTGGGAGGGGGGATGCATTCCAGAGGATGGAAGTCAGCAGTGATTTGCTTGCCAACCCCTGCTAAGCCGCGAAAAGAAAGAAGCAGCAGCAGCACCACCACCACCACCACCACCACCACCACCACCACCAAGGACAGATGTCTACCTACCCAAGGCAGGTAGTTATCGCCTTGTTTGGTGACGAAAGAAGGAGACGACAGAAAGCCACGCGGCGTGTTCGTGCCTGTCGGACTCGAGAATGGCCCCGTCGTAGTGGGTGGTGTCGTACCAATCTCGTGGGACTGCAGGCGAACGTGATGCGCTGGCGTATGCCGGGCTTATCCATGACGCACGCAGTCTCGCAGGATGGGCGATAAGGGGGGTCGCCATGTAGTGTACCACGACATCCCAGATCTGCCAGGGGGTGGGCGACAAGGAGCGCGATTACAAAGCTTGAGCCACTTCCGCGCTGGCAGTTCGGACACCGCACGCACTTAACACTATAATGCAAGGTACCGATGCCGAACTCGGTCAACAACTAGTGCCACCTAGGTAGGTATTCGGAACCCAAAAGCAAGCATTGTCTTGTTTAGTCTGTCGCTTCATAATATGCTCCAAGCCCTTACCCTGTCTGACAAGAGGAGAGGAGCACCCCCAACGTAATGACCTGGAGAGGAACATTGCCATCCTGGAGGAACGTTGTCGTTCTCCCTCCCCATCCTTATTGTCGACAAATGGGGCACCATCCGCTCAAAATCCTTGATGTCCAAAACGGCAGCACAGCATCGTTGTGTGACTGTGGCCGGTACTCCGTCGACAAGGTTCTGTGGTCGCCCTGTTTCAGCACCGGCGAGCGGACCGGTCCCGCGGAACCGCCCTCCTGGAAGAACCAAAACCTTGCCCTACTTTTCCTTCCTCGTTCCCGGCCTGGACACAGTCGCCGAGTCTCGTCTCATCGACAGCATTTTCGCGCTCCTGCCCCAACGCCAACCGAGTTACCACCTGCTGCCTACCTGTAGGTTGTAGCTCACAGTAGGTGCGACTGCTACGGGATGAATTGTCCCATCTTCAAGCCGACGGCATATCCCCTGGTGTTCCGCGAGGGTGCGCTGTCGTTGTTTGACACGTCCTCTAATTGTCGGATGGTGTCTTGCGCAATGACACTTTGCTGTTTTGATCGCCTGCTGCCGCCTTCCGCGGTGCCTGATCCGAACGTCGGTCGGGCGCGTCCACCAAGTATGTAGCTTAGTTAGCATGAGTCGGTATCTCCCACACAGACACCACCCAGCAGGAGCGGTCCGAGGCCACGCCGTATTGCAAAGGCAGTGCCCAGAGCTCTTCGCAATGAATGGGCCAGGAATGTAGTTTGGGAGGAAAGGGAAGGGTGATAATCATAGAACCCTTTCCCTCCCTTCGATACGGAGGGCGCGGGATGTGACCCGTGCCTCGGCAACCCCAACATGGAAGTGAGGGGTTGTCGAGCCGAGTTGACTTTGTGTCGATGACTCGATTATTGCGTTTGTTCTTATCAAATCTTCAGTAAGCCTGCGGGCGTCAATCCCGGCCAATGTCGATGCACCCTCCTTCTGTCGTAGCGGTCATAGCTATAACTTTGATCTCTGCTCGTGCTGCTGCTCAACAAGTAGGTAAAAGGGCTAGCCCACATGTTTCCGAAATGACAGTCACGGCTGGACTCCCGAGTTAGTATCAGTGTATCGATTGAGGAAGTGGTGACTTTTGCCAAAAAGGAAAGCCGTTGGGCCAAAACTGAACTCGAACGTACGAGCCAAACCATGGGGCCTATGATTGCCTCTGCCCACCTCACCGAGACCTTTGACCGAGAGCAGTATGTCGGTGTAGTTCGGTGAGCTGCTGCAGAAGGTGACAATGTGGAGCCAATCAACAGCAGTTTTCCATGCTTACTAAGACGCGTTAATCCTCAGCCTTGTGCACCTAAATCCCTGACATTGGTCTCGCATCACAATTTCCTCCGCCCAACGCCCTCGCGACGAGGATTTCTGACGACCACATCCACGACACCTGCCCCGACTTCATCAGCCAGCTTCTCTACAATGGGTGTCGTCAAAGGAGGAGTCTGGACCAACATTGAGGATGAAATCCTCAAGGCTTCCGTCTCCAAGTACGGCCTGAACCAGTGGGCGCGTGTCTCATCGCTGCTCGCGCGCAAGACCCCGAAGCAGTGCAAGGCAAGATGGAATGAGTGGCTGGACCCGAGTATCAAAAAGACCGAATGGAGCAAGGAGGAAGATGAAAAGCTTCTTCACCTCGCCAAGCTTATGCCCACCCAGTGGCGCACTATTGCACCTGCCGTCGGACGAACCGCCAACCAATGTCTCGAACGATACCAAAAGCTCCTGGACGAGGCCGAAGCTAGAGAGGCTGGCCAGTTCGGCCTCACTGGAATCGAAGGTGGCGAGGCTTCGGCACCAAGCGCCGACGACGTAAGAAGATTACGCCCCGGCGAAGTCGACCCGGATCCAGAGAGCAAGCCTGCGCGCCCCGACACGATCGATCTCGACGAAGATGAAAAGGAAATGCTGAGCGAAGCGAGAGCGCGTCTTGCCAATACACAGGGAAAGAAGGCAAAGAGAAAGGCTAGAGAACGTCAACAAGAGGAGTCGCGCCGTTTGGCCGCCCTCCAGAAGCGGCGTGAGCTCAAGACGGCAGGCATCAACATCAAAGTCGTCACGCGCAAGAAGGGCCAAATGGACTACAATGCCGACATACCTTTCGAGAAGAAGGCTGCTCCGGGCTTCTACGACACCGGAGAGGAACAGGTTCGCAACGAGCACCAGCGCCAGGCTTTCGACCCAAGAAAACAACAACTTGCGAGCAAGCGCAAGGGCGATGGCGACGATGATGGCGAGAGCAAGAGAAGAAAGAAGGAGAAGGACGCGCCCTCGGCTTCGTTCCAAGCCGCCGTAAAGGCTGGCCAGATGCAGAAGATCCGGGAGGCCGAGCAGAGCAGCAAGCGGAGAGCACTGAACCTTCCGGCTCCTCAGGTGAGCGAGGGCGAATTGGAAGAAATTGTCAAGATGGGCATGATGGGTGAGAGGGCGAGCATGATGGCGCGCGAATCCGAAAATGACGCGACTCGGGGACTGGTCAGCGAGTACTCGACCCTGAACAACAATGCACCCATCCGAACACCCCGAGCCCCGGCGCAAGAAGATCACATTGCCAATGAAATCCGCAACATTAGAGCCTTGACTAACACTCAGTCCTCGCTGCTGGGCGGAGAGAACACCCCTCTTCACGAAGGATCCGAATCCACAGGATTTGACGGTGTTGCGCCTCGCAAGCAAGTCGTCGCAACACCAAACCCCCTGGCGACTCCAATGCGTGCCAACGGCGTCGGCCAAACTCCCGCGCGAGCTGGACAGACTCCGATGAGGACGCCCCGAGACAGTTTTTCATTGAACGCCGACGGTAGCCAGGCCCTTGTCTCAGCAACACCCCAAGACATTAAAACGCGAGAGTTGGCGTTGCGCAGCCAGCTGAAGCAAGGCCTGGCGTCTTTGCCCAAGCCCAAGGACAGTGAGTGGGAGCTCGAGCTTCCTGAAGACCAAAGAGAGGCCGCTGCCGGCGAGGACATGCTTATTGAAGACGCTGGTGAAAGGGATCGCCGGGAACAGGAGTTTAGGGCGGCGCAGGAGGCTTTGGAGGCTCGGAGACGGACACAAGTCATGCAAAGACAATTGCCTCGACCAGTCAAAGTCGACGTGTCTGCCCTGCTGTCAACTGCAGAGACAATTCAGGATACCGCCCAACTTCTTATTGCTAGAGAAGCTGCCGCCCTGGTCGCCAACGATGCGATCAAGTACCCCTTGCCCGGCTCAAAGGTCAGTGGGGTCCCTCCTCGCTTGGACACCATCGCCGACGATGAGCTTGCCGAGGCGCGTCTTCAGATTTTGTCAGAGACAAGGCCGAAGCCCTCTTTTGCTGAGATTCAGGCGTCCTTTGAGGGCCGTGGCAAGGATTCTCTGCTCCTCGGTTTGGGATGTTATGGTGATGACGAAGAGGAGGAGGAGGCAGCCATGAAAGAAGCCTTCGACGTATGTGTTTCACCCCCCCTCGACTTTTCGCATTTTAGTTACTAACATCATCACAGTCTATGCAGGACTTAATCGCCACCACCGCAGAGGAAGGCATCAAGCTTGAGAAGACCTTGGGCGTGTATTTGGGTGGATATCAGAAGCGACAGAAGATGTTAAAAGACAAGATTGGCGAGGCCGCCGAGGCGCTTGAGAAGGCGAACAACGCTCTTAGCGGTTTCAAGACGCTTGCTATCTCGGAAGAGGTTGCGATACAACGACGCCTGGGCGCATTGAGAGACGAAGTCGGATACGTCAGTAGAAGGGAACGTGAGGCGCAAGAACTGTATCGCAAGACGAGGGATGAGCTGGACGCCCTGCGAGCTAACAGCGTCAACGGGCGCGACTGAAAATTTGTATTACTATGGGACGATGAAAGGTAGGAAGGGGCTACGGCCTGGACCAGGCAAATTGAAAGCTGTATGATGTGCTTCCAGAACGCTCTGCTAGATGCTATATACCACCACAAGGAACGATTGGGTTTTTCGCGTTATTGTCAACGGTACTCGATGCCGCACCCGCCCCTCTACTTCCTAGTGCCAAGTCTGGGCAACTTGATGGGAACCAGCAGGCAGACCGACAGGAACGCTATCACTGTGCAGCACAAGAACGTCGTCCGCAGCGCCGCCTCGTAGCTCATAACGACCTGCTCGCGGTACAGCTCGGGCAGCTTCACGATGGACTCGACACTCTCCCTTACCTTGCGGATCACCTCGTCCTTCTCGGGCCCCTGGACGTACTTGTCGAGGTACCCCAACAGGGCGTTCTGCACGACGAGACTGCTGCTGGCGACACCGAGCACCATGCCAAGCGAGCGCCAGAGGATGAGGGTGCTCGTGACGACGGCCTGCTCCCGCTGCTCGCTCGCCGCCAGGACGGCCATGAAGGAGCCCGGGAATTGGAAGCCCTGGCCGATGGAGGAGGGCACGAGACAGAAAAGGTAAACCCACGAAGGCCAGCCGCGGCGCAGGAGGGCGAGGATGAGGGTGCCAACGAAGAGGCAGACGGCACCGGAGACCGGGGGCCACTTGAGGCGGCGGGTATAAGTTATGAGGAAGCCCGTTGCGGCGCCGACGCAGGAGGAGACGAGCGACGGGAGGACGAGGCGCAGGCCGGAAGCGGTTGCCGTCGTGAGGAGGACGGCCTGGAAGAAGAGGGGGCTGACGCGTGTTAGAACATGGTTGGGGGGAGCCGGCTGCGGAACCTACATGTTGAAGAGGATGGCGTTACTCAGGAGAGCCGCGAAGAAATTGGAGAAGATAATATTCATGCGCGGCGAGCGGCGGACTAGATAGAGAGGCATGATCGGGCGGCTGACGTAGGACTCGACGTAGAGGAACACAGGGAAGCAGATGCTGAAGATGACGAGCGAGGCGACCACGAGGGGGTGGGACCCTGTTACATAGTTAGCTACCGATCCTGGGGGTCAATACGGACCGCGCCATGGGTTCACTTACACGGCAGGATGTTTCCTCCCAAGTTCTATATCGAGGCAGAATACGTTAGGTCTCGGGGAGGGCCGCTGCTCAGCGAGGAAAAGAAGACTTACAAGGCCGAGAACGAAAAAGGTGATGGACGTTGTCAGGAGGATCGAGCCTTTGAAGTCGAAGGCTCTGAGGGCCTCGACAAAGGTCTCCCGCTTCCCCGCGAGCCCCAGGTCGCTGGGGACGGCGATGACGGCGATGAAGCAGCAGATGATCAGGGGGGGCACCTGGATGCCGAACTCCCAGCGCCAGCCGAGGTGGTCGGCCATGGCGCCGCCCAGAGCCGCCCCGAGGGCGGAGCCGACACCGTAGATCATGTTAACGTAGGACTGGTACGCGCCGCGGTTTCTACCTCGCGGTCAGCCTCGATTTGATGCAGCTGTCGCGTAAAAGAATTTTGCGACAAGAGGCGCTCCTGTCTCATTCGACATGCAAAGCGACGAGAACGAGGGACAAACTCACTCGATGGGAACCAGGTCACTAATGATGATGCTCCCCAGCGTCATCATGCCGCCCGCGCCGAGGCCGCACAGTGCCCTGGCGAGGATGAAGCTCGTCATACTCTGCGCGAGGGCGCACCACATGGTGGCGGCGGCGAAGATGACCATGGTGGCGACGTAGGGCGGCTTGCGGCCGATGCTGTCGGAAAGGCGGCCCAGCAGCGGTTGAAAGGCGGACGAGGTGAGCAGGAAGGCGGTGGACAGCCACGAGGCGCTATTGGAGGCGTGGAAGTAGGAGGTGATGACGGGATGCGAGGAGGCCATGATGGTACCGTCGAAGCAGGCGATGAAGTAGGTCAGCAGGATCTCGGCGAAGATGAACCAAAAGCGCGAGGGGGTGATGCCGTTCAGGTAGGGGGTGGACGCGGTGGTGCTGCTGCCACTTATAGAGACGGCGCCCGAGTCCCGGTCGGAGTCGGAGTCAACGCCGGCGCCGGCGCCGGCCTCGCGGTCGGTGCGGCTGGCGAGGGAGGACCGGCGGGTCTTGGAGGAGGTGCTGTAGCGGCGCGGACCCCGGAGGAGGGGGTTCACGGTCGACTCTGGCTCCAAGAAGGGGCCGGAGGTGGGGAGGGACCGCGAGAGGAGGAAGTCAAACTCATTGGGCGAGATGGCGTCTTCGTCCTGCGGGGTGATGGGGAGTGGAGTCGAAGGTTCATCGACCTGGAGGAGAGGCGTGCGCTCGTCCCCCCGGGCACGCTGGCCGTCGGCTGATGGCGACGGCTTGGACCTTGCCCACGGCACCATTATTGGATGAGGATTGCGCAGAAAAGGGAGGTCTTCGGCTCGGGGTAGGAGAGGGTGGTGCTCGCGGATAAGTCGCCGTGATCTCTGGGGTGTTTGTCGTAATCGAAGAAAGAGTTTATGTAGAAGGAGTCAAATGCAAAACTTTTGTCGACCAGGTGAGACTTGCTTCAGTTGAATAGAAAGCGGCTAAGAGCGAGACGGGACGAAGTTCAACGACAAGTCCCGAGGCGCCCTCCTGATTCTCCCACACACGCGGCTTTTTGGCTAATCAAGAAGAAATAGAGCTCAATGACATGGGGGATATGTACAGAATGTACTATCATGAGTAAAGGGCTGGGTGATGATGGAGGAAGTTGAGAAGAAAAAAGGAAAAGGGAGGAGTCGGCATGCATGCAGGAAACGGGACTTCGCCTTTGTTTCGCGAAGACCCTGGCCAGAAGGGAGGGGGGAACCTAAAGGGTTTTCGGTGGCTTCCCTTTCCCATAGGACCCTTTCAGCATGCAGAGGATAGATAGGTTAGTAAGTCCATGGTCCACCTCGGGCCATGGATGGCACCGTCCACCGCTTGTTCCGGCGGTCACATTCCCGTCATTTTGCGTGCTGGCAAGTCAGTTTCCCCCGGGCTCGTGACTCTGGCCAACCCCGAACATCAGCGCCGTCGTCTCTCGTCCTGCCGCCATGCGTGTTACTATTGTTCTCTAGGCTCGCTTGCAAACGGTTTTACTCCTGGCCACGGGAGATAACGAAGAGGAGAAAAGTCTGGAAAAAAGCCAATCACGCAATAGCGGGCGGGTATGCGTAAGACGGTGGAAAGCGTACCTCGTTAGACTGGGCGCTAGAAGGGGGGCGTTGAATTGGAGCCATTCTCGCGCTCGGCTCGAGTCCGCTGAAGAAAAGAGCGAAACACAACCAACCCCCCCCCCAGCTCCGTTCCCGCAGGGTGGTGAATCTGTGCATATGGGACGGACCTCCGATCCCGGGCGGGGGTCCCGGATGCCGCTACGTTGCACCAAGATTTGTTCTGTTGGAAGCTACCTAGCTTTCCATCATTGACCAATTGCATCCTACGCGAAACTGGGAATGCAACCAATGACAGTTTCTTATTGGAGAGATTCCAGGACATCATACACAGATATTCAGATACATCATATCCTTCATAACGTCAGGGCTTTCTGTGATAACAAATCCATTAAACCACCGAGATTGCGTTGCACAGGTGCGGCCAACCGTTGAATCCCGGGACTACGCATCTTGCAGGACTCGTTTCCCAGCATCGGTTCATGCGTCGCACGACATGTCAGCCGAGACGCCGAGATCGATTTCTCACATATCGCCCCTGTGCGACCAAGCCGGACCATTCCCGAGGAGTCGAATCCCTCTGATGGATTCCCAGAGCATGAACGGGCCGAAACGAGGCGGTACCGAGGTGAAGGCGAGACGAGACCGTCTCTCGGGAAGACTGACTGAGACTTTCCAAAACACGGCTCATCATGTCCGTATCCGCACTTCCTTCGGCTCCAATGAGTCATTGTAGCCGAAGTCGGTGCGAAGCCGAAGCCGAACATGTCGCACGGAGCCAAGACCTCGCATCCTGGAATATTTTGCCTCCCGCCGGAAAGGACATCACAAATTCACACGTTGTTACCCATGGATTCGGTTCGGGCCGGATCATACTCCTTGTCATGATACGGCCAGGTTCACATTACCTCGTCTGCGCAAAGCAACGTCGATGGCGAGATATAGCTAATTAATCAGAAGACCGCATCATCGCGGCTGGCTCCCTCGGACTCAAACGAAAGACTGCTACGAAAGGAAATAAATGTCTACCTGCAGAAGTGCCGTGTGGGCACAGCGCCTGTTAGAGCATTTTCCCTGGCCTAGCAACTCAGGCTGAGCTGAATTGACATCTCGATGATAGGCCAACGTTTAAAGTGCACCAAAGAATCAAGATCCCCGTTCTCGCCAAGGGTTATTGACTGTGAAGGCGCCGGTACAACACATGTCTGCAACTGGTTAGTCATCATCATCGCTGTCTCCGGAAAGGTTTATAACGTAAAGCATTTTGCAGGTGTCTTGTGCATATAGCATTCACAGTGGCTCGTTTCGTTCGCCAGATCCATCTCATCCATTCTGGGCTTGTGCACACACCTTTCATCTTGGCAGGGGCCACCAGAAAAGTGAGCTGGTCAGCCAAGCGAAGACCGGAGAGCAAGGTGAGGAGAAACGGGACCCTCCGTGCATCTTCAAAGTGCACAGGGCTCTCAGGGTCATCAGAAGTCGTAACCTTTGATGCTTCCACTGCACATCTCGATAACCATTGCCCCTGCATCTATGTACTGTCCGAGCTCAACCATACGCCAGGCGCTCTTCCATGGCTGACGGGTTCTGCAGCACCCGGAGGCGACACCTGCTCAGCCGTGATCACTGGGCTATACGGTGTTCAGTCCAGACGTCACGAGCTCGGACTATTCTGTCTACAAAACCTAAAGCGACCTACTCCTTCGTCGGTTATCGGCCCCTACTAGAGTGTCTAGAAGTCACGGTGATCCGCGTCAGAATCAAGAATTCTCGCAACTCCTCCATCAGTTGGACATAATGGGAGATTAGCATTGTTGGAGGGGAGAATTGTCTTGGCACTTTACCATGTACCTTGATATATTTCGCTTCCAGTGAAGGACATGCATGAGTGGTCCGTGGTCATAGTCTAGATGTATTGCATCCTTCTCATATCTGCATTAGTTGCATCTTCTTTTCAAAGTACAGTACTACCCGCAGCAGAAATGCCAGTCCTATCTATCCTGCAGCAAAAACGACTCATTCAACGCTCGGTCTTGCGACCTGGGCCCCACTACATTGCAGTATATTCTCACTAATTCCACGTTTCACTAGACACAGAGTGAGCGTCAGACCTCCTCTGAACCCAAGACTGTGACTGTCTGCCTCAAAACCCGCCCTACTACCCACCAGATAGTCTGCAGGGCCCCCGACCCCTTCTTCCGGTTCCCGTCTTTTCCAAATCTGCCCCAGGTTCTCAGTCTCTTGGTCTAACTGGCCTCCCGTGAACTTCGCCATGAGGGCACAAAACACCATAATCAATGTCCTGGGGATTGTGGCTTCTACGCCAAGCTTTATCGTTGCCACCCCCCTTCCTTGGACCGTCGGCCAGTCAGTTCAAACCACTAGCGGACTCATTCAGGGGCACGCTGCAACCGGCGCTGTTCAAGTTAGTATCTGGCTACCTGCGAACCGAATCTTCACTAACATGAATATCATCAGGTATCAGAATACTTGGGCATTCCTTATGCTCAACCGCCCATAGGTGCGCTGCGCTTCCAGCCTCCCGTGAAGTTCACTGGATCCTCAACCATCAACGGCTCCTCTTTTGTAAGTCAGACTTTATCTACTTTTGGGGCCCAGCGTGGAAGTTCTTGCCTTCATCAAGTAGAGAAAACACGCAATGCAAATGCTAATAGCGTCTGAACCAGGGACACCAATGCATGCAGCCGACCATTAACGCCAGCAATATTACGGTCCCCAAGGGTTTTGCAAACCTCGGGGTCCCCAATTCTGCCGCATCAGTACTCTCGGTGCTTGCCGACACTGGCTCACAGAGCGAGGACTGTCTGACATTGAATGTCTGGACTAAGCCTCAGGAGGGTGAATCCAAGAAGGCCGTACTAGTATGGATTCACGGTGGCGCATTTACAACAGGTAGGCATGCCATTATCTGGACTCCATATAAGCCATCGTAGACTGACCAAGTTTACAGGCAGTTCTCGCGTCCCAGCAAACAACGGAAAGTTCATGGCGGACCAGAATGATGTTGTTCTGGTGTCTATGAAGTAGGTCTCCATGTACGACGAAGAAGGTAAATCGACACTGCTGACGTGGGTTAACTAGCTATCGTCTCAACATCTTTGGATTCCCCGGCAACCCCAACTCTGCCCCGAACCTTGGACTTCTTGATTTTCGTATGGGTGTGCAATGGGTTCGTGACAACATCGAGAATTTCGGCGGCGACGTCAACAGAATCACCCTCTTTGGCCAGTCTGCTGGAGGCTCCTTGGTCGACTACTACTCGTACGCGTTCGCTTCTGACCCTATTGCCAATGGGTTCATAGCCATGAGTGGGACTGCCAACGGATTCGGCATCTTTACCAATCAAACCGTCAACGCGAAGTGGTTCAACATTACTTCTGCAGTTGGCTGTGGCAATTGCCAGACCGATCCCACGGCTGTCAACAACTGCATGCTCTCCAAGACCCCGGCAGAAATCCTCAATGGTGTAGCCGCGAGCGGTACTGGCACCCCAGGTGGAACCTTCTTTGCACCGGTCGTGGACGATACCCTCGTTTTCGCTGACTACAGCATGCGAACTTCTGCAAATGGAGGATACATCGTCGGCAACGATGACAACGAGGCTGGCCTATTTAAGCTTGGTGCTCCGGAACTCGACGATGCGTTTTGGACCGGGTTCAACCTTATTGGCTTCGAATGTCCTGCAGCGAGGAGGGCGACACGAGCGGCTGCCGCCGGCCTCCCAACGTGGCGTTACCGTTACTTTGGTAACTTTTCCAATTTGATCATCACCACCTCACCGCAAAGTGGCGCATGGCACACCTCGGAGGTCAGTAACGATTCTCATCTTTGTTTCGTTTATTTCAAAAACGAATGTCGAGACCTAGCATTCTAATGTCTGTTAGCTTCCTGTCTTATTCGATACGTCGCCACAGTCGCCGATCGTCAGCACGCCGCAGCAAATAGAGGTTGGGAGATACCTCCGTGGTGCCTGGGCTGCTTTCGCCAAGAACCCAACCTCCGGTCTCCTTCAGTTCAACGGCAACCAAAGCTGGCCTAACTATCAAGTTGATGGCAGCAACGTCAACCGCATTGGATTTCAGGACCAGACAGCCACAGACCTAGCCCCAGGGTTAGCCTTTGACGCATCGTGTGTCTTGGTGGGCATTCCGGTGCTACCTTAAGCGCCGTTCTCTTATATTTCATTTCTTATACAAAAACACACTGGATCACTCGTCTCACTTTCTTGATTCCCTGTCACAATAGTAACAAAGCCCATAAGTAGACGAGCTATATGAGTAAACTTTCACTTTTTTACGCGAACAAACCAATGTTTACATTCCGTGCTCTTATCCTCTCACCGCACAATAATTGCTCAACTCACACAGCTAACATAACCGGATATCAGCAAAGAGACCTATTACGATATATTCTCAATATTTGTCTGCCACCAGGCAGATTGGCTCTTTGAAAAAGTCTGAAGCTTTCGTCAGCCTCTCGGGGATTAGTCAGATACATGCACCTAGTCAGAGCCAGCCATGAGCATTGTTGGTGATAGGTTCTTTAAACGAATTCGTGATGCGGTACCAGAGTAAAATTGAAAGTTTATATGGCCTAAATGCAGACACAGCGATGTATCTCTGCAGTAAATTGTTTAGAGATTAAAGCAAGGTAGTTGTCTCTTGCTTGACGAGTCGCCGTGTCCAAGGGTGGAAGCCTCACCATTCATGGTTGAGCTCTGTAGAGAGAAAATAAAAGAATAAGAAAGTAGCAGAGAAATTAGAGAATTACAAGGTGCAACATCAGATGGTGTTTCCGGAGCGCTGAAGTTGCACGACGACTGCCAAAAGATGGGCACGAAGATCATAAGTACAGAAATCTACTGCCCATGAGTGAGGTACAGTTATCGCTGGACTTGTGGAGACAACCGGCAGAGAGAGTCGACGTCACTTGCTTAGTCATCGTATCGAAGACCGGTGAGCCGGCCTCAACCGACGCCAAGTTTTACCCATCTAATAAACCTTACTCAAGACAGCTTCACCTGTGGGGGACGATGAGCAGCAACAAACAATGACGCGACGTCGTGATGACGACACTGCAGATTACGATCCGTACACCGGCGTACTTCCCGTTCTTCCGCCTGGAACAGAGTTTCCGGACAAGAACCCGCGCAGCAACGCCGCAACAGCTGCCTCTGCCGCCGGAGTGCGTGCCTTGAGCGCCCAGGCCATCGCATTCTACTTCCGAGCCCCGGTAAAAGCATTCTTCCGGACCCGTGTCGACTACCTCGCCTACGCACGCAGTGTGCATCAGGCCCAGATCGACGCACTCGCACAGGCTGCTGCAAGAGAGCCATCGTCTAGGTTGCGGGCGACTCTCCACCAGGCATGGTTCTATCTGCGGGGCACTACCCCCGGCGTGCTCACCTCCGCCGTGAAGCAACATGGATGGAGCGTTCTGCCTAACCAAGTTCTTCCGCCGCTTATTGCAAATGTGGGTGTTGGTGCTGTACTGTACACCAGCTACCTCACAATCCTCGGCAACTTGCATGAGGAAAGTGGAAAGTCGAGAAAGACCGTCTACCCACCGCCACATCCGACGCAGACCTTCACCGCCGGGCTCCTCGCTGGAAGTCTTCAAAGTTTCATTGCAGCACCCTTGGACGCAATTCAAGCCAGATATGACCATCGTGATCTTATTACTGCCGAGGGTGGGAAACCGAGAAGCATGTGGGCTTTCAGCGCCGAGAAACTACGAGAGATAGGCATGCGCGGCATATTTGCTGGCTGGGGCCTGTCCCTTATGAAGGATAGTTTTGGTGCCGCGATATTCTTCAGTGTCTTCGAGTATGTGAAGGCTCAAGGATACCACCGCTTCGTCTCCTGGTATTACGGTGGACTGGAAGAGCATATCGTCGACTTTTTAGCCAGGAAGCGACCGCCCAAGAAAGACACATCCGACGAGGACGATAAGCAGCCACTGATCATCCGGCCTCACTATGCCATCGAGCCGTTGTTTCTGCTGCTCGGTGGTCTTAGCGCTTCGTTTGCCCAGCAGATTGTACTCCATCCGTTGACACACGTGCAAGTTGAACACTGGGATCGCCTAGAAGAATTAGACGCCAAGGCGGCTAAGCTAAGAGAATTCCGTGGGGCGAACCCGGGCCAGCGACGAGATGAATGGAGGATGTTTAGGGCCTACTACCGAGCATACAAGGAGACGTGGTCGGAATGTTGTGCTGAGGCTGCAAAGGAAGGACTGAGTGTGAGGAAATGGCTTTGGCGTGGCTTCTGGTGGAACACGATCCGCCAGGTTCCCAGTACAAGTGCTGGATTGATCATTTTTGAATTGGTTCGACGCAAGTATGGCCTGGGCAGCGAAGAGGTTCGTATTGAAGGAGATGGGTATGATATCCTGCTTAACTAGAGCATTTGGCGGGCGTGCGGGTGTTTCTAGATGGGCTTGAAGTGCTCGACCCCATTTAGCATTACAGCATCAACAAATAAACCTTCGTCCCTTCCAGTGGCTGAGCTGAGCTGTGCTGTCTGCCGTAGCGGGTTGGCTTGTGGCTTGACCCGCATATGCCTTATGCATGGCCGTGCCACCTTTCTGACATGGTTTTCCCAGTGATGACGTTGCACCCCTCCCAAGTTCATAGATAATGAAACAATCCCTCCTTCCTCTACTCTACAGGAATCATCTCGTCTAATTCAAGAGAACAAAGCACAAGTCTCAAAAATGACCAACATACCAGAATCAGACAGCGTTGTGCGTGTTAAACTTATTGACACAACGACCGCGATGGTCGGCACGGCCGAGTCGTTTGTGCAGCCGGTAATGCCAGGCCACGAAGTCATAAACTTCTGCTCCTTAGCTTTCCTTGTCGAAAACGAGAAACTCGGCAAGAAAGCCATGTTTGATCTCGGTGTCCGCAAAGACTATTGGAATCTGCCGAAAGCCGCTCAGCAAGGGGTCTTGGGTCCCGAAAGCGTCATCTTCGGGATCAGGGTCGAAAAGGGAATCGACGAGATCTTGCAAGATGGAGGCGTTGAGCCCGAGAGTATCGGTAAGAGCTCATGAGATAATAGCAACACTTCTTACTTACAAATATTGGAGATTTCTGCATCTGGTCTCATGCACATTTTGACCACAGAGGAGATGTTTCCGTTTTCCCAAAGTCGACAACCTTAGTCACAGGCCCGGGATACTTCTCGTCGAAGGGACGACCGGGGGGGCCAGACGACCCTCAGGCAGTCTCTGAGTTCGAAGGCCGGTTACTGAGAGAGGCAGATTTTGGCGGCGGGCTCATGGTGGGCAAGTTCAAAGCACAAGACTTTTTTGGCGACGGTTCTCTCTACCTCCTCGAAGCCCCTGGGCACCAACCAGAACACATCTGCGCCCTTGCGAGAACCAAACCCTCATCGGCTTCCGGCGGAGCAACTTTTGTGTTCCTCGGCGGCGATATCTGCCACTTCACAGGTGTCTTTCGCCCAACCAAAGACACTCCGTTTCCAGAAGGTATCCCGGCTTCGGCTATTACGAGACGCTTGGACTGGTCCTCAAAGGCAGCTTGTCCTTGCTCGCACTTTACGCCACATCATCCAAACGCGGAAGACGGGAACTCAGCTCGTACTACGCCGTGGTACCAGCTCCCCCGCCACGCAAAGCATCCAGTCTACACGGACCTCAGTCTGGCGATAGATTCGGTGTCAAAGATGAGGGAATTAGATGTCAAGGACAACGTCATGGTTTGCATTGCTCACGATGCAAGTCTGCTAGATGTTCTCCCCGTCTTCAACAAGCAGCCCAATGAAGACATCAATGAGTGGAAAGCCGAGGGTTGGAAGTCAACTACGTACTGGAGTTGGCTCAACGAGGTTTCCGTAGAGGGTAAGACGCCTCGACCACCTGTTGTAGAAGGGTTCTGGAGAGATGGCAAGAAGTGGGACTACGCTGCTTATCTGGAAAGCCTCAACTGAGCGCACGATATCTAGGTGGTTACTACACGCGATCCTTGGTACATTCTAAGCGCGAGAATATGGCCGAAGCTTGGAAAACAAGGGCAGAGATAGGTAGCATATTGGGTTAAGCATAACCAAGGATACTGATTCGGCACAGTGGGATGTGGCGTCATGAATCAAATTGCTCGCGTTGAGCGTATCAGTAGCTTCCTATGTAGTATCGTGTATAAAGCGGCATTAATCAGCAATTCTTTACACGGACGGAATGATTTCTTGTCGTGCGTTAGCTTAAGTGGACAGAGTGAGGATATAGAGCCTTCACCAGCAATTTACTATTGTAAATAAACCCTCATACTATTCTGATCGTAAGCCTTTTCGTTTACCATGTACCATCCGTCCCTCAAGATAACTAAGCACTCCATAAAAGTGGAATGTTGTGTCTCTGCATCGTCCAATCGAGGTTCTCGGGATTTCGCCGAATATAGTAGTGAACAGACCAGTAATTATTGTTCAGTGATCATCCGCTCATCGGATCAAAGCATCAAAATTCCATCGCCGTCTGCTTGGTTACCCTTCTCGCCCTGTCTAACGTTTTTGACCTCAACGATGCGATCATCGCCGTTCTTTCCATCGCCCGCCATTGAGGTTATCACACCACTGCTCGTCTCCTCATCTGCAGAGCCTGTGACTTTACGTTTGTCCATCTTCAAGTAATAGTACATGATCCAGGTGAACACGATCAACGCAATCGCACATCCGAGACAAAATGAAAAGCCTTTCCTATACCTTGGAGCCTCCACTGTGGGAAATGTAAGCAAAGGTGTCCAGGCAGTGGAGCTTTGCGATAGCAGATTAATGAGCACGAGAGTGAAACTGCGCTCCTCAGGACTGTCCCGCAGCAAGTTATTGACCCAGCCGTGAAAGACGGAAGACAGAGCATTTGACCAGTACATGGTGGCAAATCCGAACCATAGCCCACCTTCAGGGACCGTCCATATGGTCAGGAAGATGAGACCCATTGCATTAAGAGCCGAGCAAATCGTAATTGCCCACGCTGGGCCGAGAAACATATCCGAGGCGAAACAAGCAATCAGTGTGTACGCTATTCCTAGCGCAGGCGCAATGGTTCCCATTTCGTTAATCTTCGCCGCGCTGTACCGACCAAGACTTTTAATCCAGAGCAGGTAAGAACCGGTGGTCTTATGAATACCTGCGTTCCAGAATAGGACGTCGGTCGTAATGACGAGCCAGAATCTGAAACCGAGAAGGGTTCGGGTGATGTGGCCGAATTTCATCTTTCCGTGTACTACATGGCCGTGCTTTTCTAGGCGTTCGCGAGCGATTACAACGTCTTTCTCGTTGACGCACCATTTGTTGGGTTGGTCGACGGTGCCAGGGATGACAAAGAAACCGAGGGTGCCGACGGGGATTGTGATCAAGGCACAGATTACGTACATCCAGCGCCAGCCTTCCATGCCTGTAAAATGGAATCAGTTAGACAGGGTTCGTTCTAACTGACAATATGATGCACCAACCACGAACACCCTCTAGTGAGCTAGATGCTCCGGCTTGGATGAGACCGGCGGTTAGAGTACCAGCGCCCAGACCAGTGTAGAAGATACCTCCACGTCGAGCAATCTCGTGGCCTCGATACCAGGAGCCTAACGGCTCGTTAGCGATGAGTTGTCATAAAGTGATAGAGTCAGTGTACCAAAGACGTAATGCATCGCTGGGAAAAACGCAGCTTCAAACCAGCCGACCATGAATCTGTAAGCAGCCAACTCGGCATAGGAGTTGACACGGTATTGGAGCAGCGTGAATATACCCCACATAACGTCGCAGATCGGAATGAGGTACTGGATGGGGACATATGTCATGATGAAACTTGATCTTTAGTTAGTAAAGGTCTGGTAAGATTGCGAGCTTGGGTCCTACAGGAAGGGAATCTGGCCTAGCACCGATCCTAGGGTGAACAAGGTCTGGAGCTGGACGAGTTCGTTCCCGTAGAAGCGAAGGTCTTCCTTCAATCCCGCAACGTATGCATTGTTCAGGTTTGATTGATCAATATACTTGACCCAATACCCTTGATGGATAGTGCATCAGTTGGAGGACTCGGGCTTTTGTCACGCCGAAACATACCGAGGACCGAGTAAGGTACCAAGAGGAGATCAATCTTTGTGATCAAGCGTCTTTCTTCCTTTGTATCTTCAGAAGAGAACCATCTCCATTGCCACCATTTGTCTCCTGGTACAGACTCTTTAGAAGAAGAGGCCATGTTTGCAAGTGACTAATAAGTTGTTCTGCAGTTACAACCTGACAATCACAAACGAGGTGCAAGACAGTCAGTTTTATACAGCACGTGTATGACTGGTGTTTGTGCCGCGCACACAGCTTTCATCTATCCTAGAACCCAATAGGAAGGTTGCCCGCCATTGCGCCATTTCTACAAGAGTACAGCAAGATAGCAAGTAAGAGGAGACTTCGCAACGAGTCTCGGCAGATGGCCGACTGTTTAAAATGTGTGCTCGAGGAACTCGAGATCATCGAGGTCGGATGGAAAAGGGGGACTGCGGCGGGGGTTGGCAGATACGATATCGGTCGCACAAGACTAAAAGCCAAATACCGAAGGTAGATGACTTGTCCTGATTGCTGTTTGGGGTTCTCAACGGCATGGCCAAGCGATGTTGTGCTGAGCCCCCCACAATGGTGATAGACAGCCTTGCTTTCACGTCTTCGGATCCTTGTGTCTTATTAACCAATCCAAGTGTGTTCCGATCCGGGCAAGCCTTGCCGTAACATAATTTGGCGTGGTAAGCAGTAAATGACGGGACTAGGAAAGAGTAAGGTCGGGTCTCATCTCTCCAATCACTGACGATGCGGGACGCATCCGATTATCTTAGTTCTGCACTGCTCAGCGAAGGACTGACGTATACAGGTGGCACAGTCACGACTTCGGTCGCGTTCATCTTGCCGCCCCTGAAAGCATACGTGAAGGTCCATCCAGATCCCGCACCTCCATGTTCCCCCTTGTTGTTGACAACCACAACGCCACTCGACACTGCCGGGTATTTCTTCACCATGCGCACCACAGCGTCCCTCGCAGCCTCTTGCGGGCTCATACCTCGTCTCATACTCTCCACAGCTTGGTAGCAGGGTAGAAACCGCATCATGATGTCGCCATCACCGGTGGCGCCGCAGGCACCGACATCCCCGTCGACATAAGAACCCGACCCGGTAATCGGGCCGTCGCCGACACGCCCAGGGACTTTGAAGGAAGCACCGTTGGTCGAGGTGCCTGCCGCCATAACACCATTTGTGTCCAATGCCATCATTGAGATGGTGTCATGAGATGTCTGGGCGGAATTCGGAGCGATAAGGTCAAAGTAGTCTGGAGATCTCGAGTCAAGCTTGATGTGCGTGTAAGGACCACAGGCTGACTTTGGGTCGGGCGTGACGTTTTGCCTGTAGTTGGACTGGCAGTTGTTGCGCCGCCACTCAGCACACCTCGCAGCCGAAGCCTCTGTCGTAAGGTCCTCCACCGGGAAACCGTTTTCAATGGCGAATTCTGTTGCCAGGTCGCCAGCCAACATGGTGTGCGAGGTGTACTCCAGAACGTGCCGGGCTACGCCAATCGCGTTCTTGACGCGGCGGAGCGCCGCGACGGACCCCGACTTCATTGTCACGCCGTCCATAATCATGGCGTCGAGGGTAGTCTCGCAATGTTCGTCGGGCGAACCGCCGAAGCCAACGCTGCCGTCGCACTGGTTGGCCTCACAGGTTGCGCAGCCGATCTCGACGGCGTCAAGGGCTGAGGCGCCTTTCTTAACCAGAGCCTGATATGCTGCGTCGGTCGCAGCGGTAAACGCGCCTCCCCACGTGTTGATAACCATGGGGAGCCCCGGAGAAGACTGCGCGAGAACGACGTGCCCGGCGAGAAGGGAGAGGAGGAGTGGGGCGAAGCGGGGGACGAGACCCGGCATGGTGGGTAGCGGTTCCGGAGGCGACACCAAAGAGGTTGCTGAAAGAAGGGAGGGAAGGAGGGAGTTAACGCGTTGAGTTGCTTGGCAGCTCGGTGCAAAGAATGAATGACGATGGCGTGAGAGATCAGAGATGGAATTGGTGGATGGGATAACGACGGGAGTCTCTAATTAAGAGCACGGTCGCTCTGCTATCCGCCGCGCCGGTGCTGTTTACCCCGCGCGATAGGCTAACCCCCGATAAACAGGGGCTCAGGGCTTCTGGGGTTTATCAAATAGGTACGACGAAAATGGAGGCTGGGAAGAGATGGTTCATTACATACCACGTTACTTTCGGATTTGCCAAGCCAGCTTGGTCGTGCGTGTTTATCAACCTTCCTGTCTGAGCATTGTGGCAAGGACCCGGATAAGGCCCGAAATCGTGGGATGATTTGGGGGCTCAAACATCCCCCACCCTCCCTCTCTCTCTCTCTCACACACACACACACACAGAGAGAGAGAGAGACACACAGAATGAGTGACAGTGAAACTGGATGGGCTTGTGTAGGAACATATTCTACTCATCTCCATCTCTATATTGGGCTTTTGATTCATCTTTTGAACTCTTTCGCCGACATACTGGTACGCATCGCGCTCAAGCAGTGTAAGTGCAGAAGCTGCTTTCCATCTCTCCAAACTCTCACAAAACCTCGGCGCAGAACTCTTTGACAGCGTCAAGCACACGGCTGATGTGCTCCTCCCCGTGTGTGAGATTCAAGGCCAAGAAGCCCCGGTGGCCGACATAAATCCTCTTCGCGAGGAGGTAAAAGAAAAAGAGATCCAGAAGTTTATTCGCCAACGGTCCGTTGAAATGCACACCAATGACGCTTCCAAACCCGGTGAGTGTGACGATGGACGCATCCTTTGATGCAAAGGCTGCCGCCATATCGCTGCGGAGTTTATTGCCCAGCTCGTTGTTTCTTTCGAGAGCCTCTCTCGACAGCAGCTTCGTCGCAGCGATACCCGCCGTCATTGAAAATACGTTATTGTTCCACGTACCGGAGTGGAAGAGACTTCGCGGCGACTCCGGGTCGTACAGGTCCATGATCTCCTTGCGGCCGCCGAAAGCGCCGAACGAGAAGCCTCCGCCGAAATGTTTCCCAATAGTCGTCATGTCAGGCGTAATGCCGTGATGCTCTTGTAACCCGCCATATTTGAGCCTTGACGTGATGACCTCGTCGAAAATGAGGACGGCGCCGACCCGAGTCGCTTCGTCTCTTAGAAAGTTCAGGAACTCTCTTGACCCCTCGAACATCCCGGCGGCACCTTGCATTGGCTCCACAATGATGACGCCGATATCGTCGGTGATTTTAGGCCGGGTAAACTCAATGTCATTGTACCGACCGTAGATGAATTCATGGGGCAAAATGAGGGGATTCCCATGTGAGAAGGAGAGGGTTCCGCCGTGGTAACCATTCTCACAAACCAGAATCTGGTTAACATTTATGTGTAAGTAAGGGATCTCGTTCGAATCTAGGACGCAAGATATCTCTTTTCTTGTGTCACTTACCTTTCTTCGCCCGTTAAAATGCAAAGCTGTAGCGATCGCCATCGTATTGGCCTCCGTCCCTGAGTTACAAAACCTGATGGCATCGATGCTGGGGAACCTCTCCACGAGCAATGCACCCAGTTCGCCCTCCTTGGGCGTCGGTCCACCCAGCGTGAATCCGGTCTTCGTTACGCTCTCGACAGCAGCGATGATTTCCGGATGCGAATGACCAAACATTCCGGCGCAGTATTCAGATACGAAATCCAGGTACTCGTGGCCGTCCATCGACGTCAGGTGGCAGTCGTGGCCTCCCAAGAAAGCCAGTGGGAAAGGTTGGTAATGAAGAACAGACCTGGTCGTCCCGCCTGGTAATGACCCCGAGGCGCTCTTGTTGACTTGATGCGATTTTTCATTTTCTGCAACATACTTCTTGATGTAATCATTGAGTTGCTGCCCGATTTTAGACGCTGATAGGTCCGTTCCAGCGGGAGGGCAAGGTTTGGCTGTCACCTCCATTTGTTGGTTCTTAGACTTGCAGTTGGTTTCTTAGTAACTTAGTGTTGGTTCAGGGCGATATAAAAACCCGCGAGTGGGACGATTGGCTTTATTCATATGCCTTTCCCGCGGGAAAGCTGTGACCTGTGCCGTTGTAATGCCAGATAAGATGGACCCCGCTCGGGTATGTATGCGGTATCCGGACGGAGTCTTCTGCCACATAACGCTCGGAAAAGCTGACTGGTCGGAAAGCCGAAGCCCCATCATTCGCGCTAGGATAGAGACGTTACTGCTCTCAGGTATTCATAAGTCCTCGGGCAATATTGATTCTAAGCCAATTCGACTTAAAACAATAGTCCGCGATCAGTCGCCGAGGTGAAAGACGTTGATCCCAGGCCGCTGTTCAGTGCGTCAACCTACAACACAATTCAGTGTCGCTTGCATTATCAATGGGAAGTGAAAACTAACCAATGGTATTACACGAATCCCATGAGACCCATACGATGCAGCCATGCAGCTCTTCGTGTAGAAGACAAGGGCTGTGTTGGACAAGTTCAACTTTTGAGGTTGATTAGTACCTACTTGACTTGAGTGCAAAATGCCGTTTTGTCTATTCGTGCAGATAAATCCGGAAGTGCTCTATTGCCAACGAATCGTGTTAGTTTCCCTCGCTTTTCCTTGATTCAAACTGCGACTAGCCACCCATTGCCTTGTCTTCTCTAGCTCTCTCATCAGCTCCCATTCTCTTTGCCCTCCACCCTTGGCCCCAATACCAATGGGCCACCGCCAGAGGGCCGGCTGCAACTGTAACGAGTGCCAGCCCCAAAAAAGTAGCACCAGGTCCATTCGACTCGATCAACTTCTCTACAAGTGCAACGCCGACAGCTCCGAGTCCACATCTGACAAGGTTGTTGATGGCAGTGGCGCTGGCACCCTTTCCTGGGCAAATATCGGTGACGAGGGTCTGGTTCAGAGCAAAAATGGCGTTGCTCGTTGCGGCGATCAAGAATTGTAGTACGAGAGGTAGGGCGATCCAGCCCCGCCGGGAAGTCAAGGAGGAAAAGTTGAGAGACATGCCGTAGCCCGCAGTGGCGGCGACGAAGGCAAGAGAAATCCATGGCAACCGCCGTAGGCGGGCCTGCTCTATTGGGAAGTCGGCAGGTAGGTTGCCCCCCGAAAATTTCTTGGAAGTGTCGCATTTGTAAGATGCTTTGTATGCCTCCTCAACCGAAAGATAGTCTCGCGTCATCGTCTTGCCAGCAATAGCTGAGCCAATTATCGTTCCGAGTCCTTGTAAGAACCTGTCAGCAATGATGCTATCTCCGCCAATTCACGTTCAACATACCGTTAGGTAGAAAGGCAAGACCAATTTCGAGATCGCTGAGGTTGAAACGCTGCTTAAAAAGAACAGTGGTGCTTGACGTGACCATACTCCATACAGTGTACACCACGCCGCCGAAGAGAAGGTTGATTAAAATGTCTCTTTGAATCAGCAGCCGCAGCGGCTCGAAAAAGGTCATTAGTGTAATCTTTTCCCGCTGAATGGGCTCTTCGGGGTCCTCCAAGTAACTAGGCTCTTTCTTCAGATATAAAATTAGCGGCTTATAGACGCCCTCCAGTCGCAGCGATCCGTTTCCGGCAATGGTACGCATAGTCTCGGGAAGAAGGACAACAATAATCAGCGTGACGATGGAAGATATTATCAAAAGGAAGATAAAGATGGATCGGAAACCGAAGTAGTTTGTAAGCAATCCGCCGAGCACGGGTCCGATAGCAATGCCGAAGTTTCTTACTGCAAAGAAAGGTTCGCATTAGCCAACCTGACATCGAATGACGTGAAGCCGGGTATGATACAACTTACTCGCCTGGTATAAGCTGACGAACGCCCCCCTATCTGCTGGGGGGGAGATGTCCTGGATCACGCCATTACCTGTTGGATGCGGTTATAACCAGTTCAAGATGGGGCCACAGTAGTCAACTCACCAATGCTAACAGTCGAGGCGCTTCCAGCTGCTTGCAAGCCTCTAAAAAGCAGCAGGACCGCAAAATTTGGCGAAATGCTGAGGCCAATGTTGGAAAATATGTATACTGCAAAGGATGCCATGTATATGGGCCTTCTTCCTAGAGTATCTGATATCGATCCCCAGATCAAGGGTGAGATACCTTGAATTACAAGATATGAAGTGATGGTCAAGGCTACCATCTCGTGGCTTACTTTCAGGTCCTGGAAGAGTTTGTTTGGCATTGGATCAGATACTCGAAAGGTTGGGTGGGCCTACCTGGGAGATGGTGTCCAGTGCTGGAAAGTAGATGTTGGAGGAAAGCCCCGAGAACAGCCCAGCAGCACCAATGATGAGAATGACAAACCACTTCTGTCTCCTTGAAAAGACATGATAGGGCGATTCTATCTCCAACCGAGCCTCCAAATCCCTACGGTACGAATCATCGAACGGGTTTCGATTTCCGTCGGGAACCTGCGTCGGCAAGCATGGATCGATAGAGGGGCTGCAGAATTCGGCGCCATGGCTATCATCGCCCCGTGATATCGGAGGCAAAGACGGTGTCCTAGCTAGGAACCCCCCTGATGAAGCGGCGCTTCCTGTACTGGGACTACCAAAGTGGGAAATTGTTTGGCTCTTGGAGGAGGCTCGCGTGGGAGATATGTACTCGTTTTCGTAGCCGCCCTGGAACAGTTCTACTTCGCTCGTCAGGAGCCGGAGACTGCCCGACGCTGCCGAAGACAGGGTGCGGCGTAAACTATGTAGTGGTCGAGGCGGCGGCCGGTTGTAAGCGGCCATCTTCATTGGTATTCTTGGGTCCCGTCGGTCCACGGATGCATGGTACTCGGGAGGAATACGTAGGATCTTAGCTGGATATAATAATCATGTAATTATGACCCTGCAACCAACAGCACCGCCGGGAGACTGACTGATTATACCCAACACCACTGATGAAAGACGATTGATCACGCCGAATTCTACTTCCACGCGGCCCTGTAAGGCGATTCTATATAACGGATACCATCTGATATGCAGACACGCTAAACGAATCACTGCAAACCCTATCAAAGGCAGAGCATCATGTTCCTGCGGAAAATTTCCATTCCTGGCCTCCCGTAGAGCCCAGATATAGCAGGCGATGGTATGTAGGATTGGATGGTAGTCAAGGTTCTGGTCAAAGTCAGCTCGGATCGTATCGCAAATGGCCTTGCTTGAGCGCTGTCTGAAACCGCCTGGGGCATCGCCTCATGTTAAAGCGTCTGTTCCCCCTTGAGCACCGTATCATGTCAGGGCAGTTGAAAGCTTCAAGATTTCAAGGGCAGACACTGCCTCGTATGTGCCATATAGAGCAGAAGTCTCCTTTAACAGGTTTCCCTCGGACGCAAACTCCAGTCCACTTTTCGCCCGAGGTTCTGTGATTGATGGCCTCGGCGCTGAAGGCGTTAAACCGCATTTCCAAGGTGGCAAGGCGTTTTTTTCCGGCGACTTAATTAAAGCCAGGTTTCTGACATTACCAACAAGCTCACATGGTAATATAGCACACCGAATCTGTGAGGCAGTGTTCCCCCATTCAGACACTGAGAGAAGAGCCTCAGCCCTCAGCTTACCTATGTGAAGTCTGGCTCACATCCTTTTAAAACTATACAGACGTAAGCGGATGGTTTTATAAGAACAGTTAAAGAATGAAACATCTCAGAACGGGATAGTTCGTCTATCGTTGGTGGGGAGAGACACCTTCCAAGTTAAGCCTTGACATCCTTCCCTCATTATCTGTTACAGTAGTAGGTCAAAGGTCTAGCAACAGCAAGAAGAACAACCTAATTAGGAGTCATAGAAGGGACCTATCAGTTTAGGGTCACTTGTTAGGTGCCACAACAGGGCACCAGGGGGCGCTAGGGTAGGGCTAGACATAGATAAAATATTAACCTAGGGCTATATAAAAAAAGAGTTCTATAAGAATCCTAGGGGATAAAAGGGGTAGATAGGAACAATTATTATAATTAAACCCTAACTATACTAATTATCAACTCCTTTACTTCATACTATTATAGCCTTTAATATTACTTTATAGTGCACTACTGAAGGACGTGTCTTACCACCTTACTGTTGCTGTTGATTGGGCTATCCTTGTTGCTGTTGCTAGACTTTTAACCTAGTACTATAGTATCACAGGGGTGGTGATCTAGGTCGTTTGGGTGACGAATAATAGGGGCTAAGTGAGTAGTCTCTGTGATGCGTGAAGAAAAGAAGCCATCGCGGCTTGCTTTGATGAAGGTGGGTCAACTACCTACTGCCCGGGTGGTGCAGTGGGACAGTGGTGGGCTGTATCGGAGGTAAGCCCGTTATCGGCGATAGCGATGTCCAACATGGCTATTACTTGTGGTCGGATCTGATCCTGGCAGTAGATCGGTGTCTTCTCCGTTGCCCTGTGGTTTTACCACTGCCACGGCTATCAGACCCTGCCTGATTCAGCCACTGGCAATGAGAAGAACAGCAGATCATTGATGTCGTCGATTTCGTTCTCAATGGTAGTGGGTGGCGAAACGTCGATGCCGTTGAAAATTCAGACATTGGAGGGGACCCTTGAATGCAAGCGGGTAATATGTTGACTGCGGTAGGCGGAAGCCTTCGAGAAGCAGCCCGAGTCGAAATCACGAAACCGGCAAGATCCATCATCCAACGAGAAATAGAGTCGATGCATGTGCAGCACATAATTAATCACGGTGAATGGTAAGGCCAGAGATTTAGATAGAGACGGGGGAGGGGAAGGGGGGAGGACTGGCGATGTTTCGCTCGAAGCCCGGAATTGCCAAGACCGTGGGGAAAGTTCTGGCGGGAGTCTCAAAGGCGAGAGTAGATGAAGCTGGTCTGATACTTGACACTTGAGAAAAAGAGAATGGGCTATATGAGAGAGCGTCTGTGTGATAATGTTCCAAGAGTTGATGTGGTGGGGTATCAATGCTCCGTACGCCAAGCTTCCGTCTTCTTGTTGAGTGTGCACAAAGGCCGGACGGCCGAAGAGTGGCGATGTTGGCTACGATGGTCCTCGAAGAATCACGTCTTTGAGGTGCTAGGTATTTTACTAGGTATCGCGATTTGCCCCGTACCTGAGGAGTACCGGTATGCCGGTGACCGGGATGAACAAAAAGATGTCGTCTCGCCTTCCACAGTGCAGTGGACGACGGAAGGTGGGGGGGGTGCGTGACGTCGTGCACTTCGTGAGAAGCCCCACCCCCGGTCGGGTCCCATTCTCATGCAGTCGCGTATATATAGTTTAGGAAGGAAGAAGATGGTAAGAGACTGGGGGATGGCATGGGAAGGAGCAAAAACAGCGTGTCACCCCCTTCTTACTGCAGAAGAAACGGCTGAGGGAAGACCGATTGCGGGGGTGGCTCGACCAATGGAGAATTGCTCATTCCAATTGACTGATAGAAAGTCGCAACAAGCCACTGGAGAAGGAGGAGACACTGTGCATGCCTTTAGTTGCATAGGGTTGCATCGTGGAAGGCTCGGAGCTTTGCGCACACTCCGGTCCCGCCTGGCCGATGCCACTGGCCTAGGTATTGTTGCTTATCCCGCCAGTTTCAATTGGACGCAAGGGTCGCTTAAGTGCTCTGCTGTTGTTGTCGATCAGCAGAACTGCTACCTATTGTTGCTTCTTCCCCGGCCTGGGCTGTCTCCAATTCGTACTATACCGGTAAGTCGTGAGTGGATGCATGTACCTATTACACTGTACTTACCGTGCTTACCTATCTGCCTTAGGTAAGCACGTCTCGTAAGTACAATATAGATGCCGTACCTCCCGACCTTACCGGGGACCGCCTTGTAGCAGTACCTCAGTACCTGAGTCTCTCCCCAGATAGCTCCAGAGACACAAGGGTCGGTCAATGGTCCTCCCCGCACGGCATTATGACTCAGGTGGTCTTCCCTACCACCAGCCTACATACCGGTAGTACCCAGCTACATACCTACCTCCTCCATTCTCTCTTGCTTGGTGCTTGCTTGCTCGCCAGTGGAAACATGGTCCTTGATACCAAGCCGCTAGCTACCTAGAGCTGGTCACGCAAGTTCACGGTATTGTTGCATCTTTTGAAACTGTGAAGTTAACGCACCAAGGTGGAGTGGCAACCCCTCTGAACCTCTGCTAGGATCTCCTCGAAACCATCTGAATGTCCGCGTCATAGCAGCCAAGAGCCTTAGTAAGGCCTTACCAGCTCGATCTCTTAACGCTGCGAGAACTGGCCTCAGGGCCTTCATCGATTGTGGCCACCACTATTAGACCGTAGCCACTAGCTCCCCAAAGCTGGCCGGCGTGGTCGCGTCTTTTCTCGCTAACAGAGCGACTTCTTTTCTTTGAACTTGGTGGGGGATGAGGCAAAATCTCAAACACGCAGCCCAGGTACACTAACTGCATAGGTCGTATGTTTTGCCTGCGTTCTCGAACAAGTTCCAAAGGACCCTGATGTACATCGTATACAGACACATACTTCTCGCCTCCCATCATTTGTCATACCAAATATCGTCCCGGGCTACTATCGGCCAACCCCTCCCCCACCCACTCATCCACGATCAGTTCGGCATAGCTCTGGCTGTCACAGGTCAGTGCAACATGAAAAGAAAGGAGATGGGAGCGCACTGTGATTCTTACTATGCACCCTCGGCCCTCGATCACACAGCACACCCCCCTCCAGCCGCCAACAGGATTTCGGCCATTGGTCATGCAGTCCATGAGGGGTCGGAGTCGGGGAAGGAGGAGACCGTGGCATAAAACGCGGGGTCGCTTCCTCCCCGTTGCCGAGGGCTCTTGCCAAAATACTTTTTCCTCGTCTAGCTTCCCCCTTCTCTCTCTCTATACGACTTTACGAACGATTGACGATTTTGGGCAAAAGGCATCAATTTCATCCCATATACTCCTCAAAGAAAGCTATCCAGCACCAAAGACAGCATACAGTCAATCACCATGGCCGAAGAGAAGTGCCCCTTCATCCGGACCATGAACACCGGCGGTGGCGGCACCAAGAATCGCGACTGGTGGCCCAACTCGCTCAGGCTCAACATCCTCCGCCAGCACACTCCCGTCACCAACCCGCTGGGCGGGGACTTCGACTATGTCTCCGCTTTCAAGGGTCTTGACTACGACGCCATCAAGAAGGACCTCACAGCCTTGATGACTGACTCCCAGGAATGGTGGCCCGCTGACTTTGGCCACTACGGTGGTTTCTTCATCCGCATGGCGTGGCACAGCGCTGGCACTTACCGTGTCCACGACGGACGCGGCGGTGGTGGCGAGGTACGTTGGCCTGCCTTGTTGCTCATTCACCAGCCATCTTTCTAACCACCTTCTCCTACAGGGCCAGCAACGATTTGCTCCTCTTAACAGCTGGCCGGACAATGTCAGTCTCGATAAGGCCCGCCGCCTTCTGTGGCCCATTAAGCAAAAGTACGGCAACAAGATCTCTTGGGCCGATCTCATGATTCTGACTGGCAATGTCGCGCTCGAGTCCATGGGCTTTAAGACCGCCGGTTTCTCTGGTGGTCGCCCAGACACTTGGGAGGCCGACGAGTCTGTCTACTGGGGTGGCGAGACCACTTGGCTGGGCAACGATGTTCGCTACTCCCATGGACACCGCGGTAAAGCCGATTCGGGCGTCGTGGATGGCTCTCAGTCCACAAAGTCTGACATCCACTCTCGCGATCTTGAGTCACCCCTCGGTGCTGCTCACATGGGTCTCATCTACGTGAACCCCGAAGGCCCTGACGGCAATCCTGATCCGGTTGCTGCCGCCAGAGACATCCGTATCACTTTTGGTCGTATGGCTATGAACGACGAAGAGACTGTCGCTCTCATTGCTGGTGGTCACTCCTTCGGCAAGACCCACGGCGCTGCTCCCGATAGCAATGTCGGCCCTGAGCCCGAGGCTGCTGGTCTCGAGGCACAGGGTCTTGGCTGGCACAACAAGCACGGCTCCGGAAAGGGCCCCGATACCATCACCAGCGGCCTCGAGGTGACCTGGACCGCCACGCCCACCAAGTGGAGCAACAAGTACTTCGAGTATCTCTTCAAGTTTGACTGGGAGCTTACTAAGAGCCCTGCTGGCGCAAACCAGTGGGTGGCGAAGAATGCCGAGCCCATCATCCCCGATGCCTACGACCCCAACAAGAAGCATTTGCCTACAATGCTGACAACTGACTTGTCGCTGCGCTTCGACCCCGAGTATGAGAAGATTTCGAGACGCTTCCTCGAGAACCCGGATCAGTTTGCCGACGCCTTTGCCAAGGCTTGGTTCAAGCTGACACACCGTGACATGGGCCCGCGCTCCCGCTACGTCGGGCCTGAGGTTCCTTCCGAAGAATTCATCTGGCAGGACCCCATTCCCACCCCCAACCATCCTCTCGTCAATGAACAGGATGCTGCGTCTCTGAAGAAGGAGATCCTTGGCACCGGCATCGACCCCTCTAAGCTCATCTCAACTGCTTGGGCTTCTGCATCTACCTTCCGCGGCAGCGACAAGCGTGGTGGTGCCAACGGCGCCCGCATCCGCCTGGCACCCCAGAAGGATTGGGAGGTGAACAATCCCAGGCAGCTTGCTGAGGTTCTCAAGGCTCTCGAGAGCGTTCAACAGAAATTCAACAGCTCTGCGAGTGGTGGCAAGAAGATCTCGCTGGCTGACCTCATTGTCTTGGCCGGTGCTGCTGGTGTGGAGCAGGCCGCAAGGAACGCTGGCTACGATATCACCGTTCCCTTCACTCCCGGCCGTGGTGATGCTTCCCAGGAGCAGACTGATATCGAGTCTGTCGACCACCTTCAGCCCTTCGCCGACGGCTTCCGTAACTACGGCAAGTCGACTGACCGTGCGAAGACGGAGCACTACCTTGTTGACCGCGCCCACCTGCTCACTCTCACCGCCCCTGAGCTCACCGTTCTGCTCGGCGGTCTGCGCGTGCTGAACACCAACTTCGACGGGTCGTCAACTGGTGTTTTTACTAGCCGCCCTGGGGCCCTGACCACCGACTTCTTCGTCAACCTGCTTGACATGGGTAACGAGTGGAAGGCTACCAGCAACGAGGATGTGTACGAGGGCTACGACCGCAAGTCAGGCAGTAAGAAGTTTACCGCTAGCCGTGTCGATCTCATCTTCGGTTCTCACGCCGAGCTCCGCGCCGTGGCTGAGATCTACGCCCAGGCCGACGCTGGACAAAAGTTTGTCAACGACTTTGTCACTACCTGGAACAAGGTCATGAACTTGGATCGTTTCGACCTCAAGAACAACAGTGGCAGCGTAGCCAGCCGTCTTTAAATAAGATGAAAACGGTGAGAGAAAAGGGAGATCGAGTCATGAGAAATGAGAGACTGTAAATTTCGCGCATGGATATGTCCGTTGTTGTCTTGTATATCTTCAGATAGGATTATTCATTCAAGTTTGATGACAAAATTCTGGCTTTTATCCAGTGACTGAAGCAATGTGCATGGCTCGTCGGTGTGGCATCTGCATCAAGCTGCCAACCATGTATCCCACCCCTCGCCCCAATGCCACAGCCAGCCACAGCCAAGTCTCGTACCCAGTTGTTCACGCCTTGGTGACCAATGCTAACTAAAGCAGGCCGGACCAGCGTCGTGTGCGGCGACACATTAGTAATGCGGTTTACTCAACTGACTCTTAGAGGGCTTATGGGCGTACAAATTCCTGGGGATCATGCGTTGCCGCGAGGAATTGAACATTACCTGATACCACACATTTGTTGAATCACGGTTTATCTGAGCTGCCCAGAGCCCGTCACAGCTTTCTTGGTTTTATCAACTCAATTACATGGGTGCTTGGGTGGCTTCGTATATGCCCCCCAAGGCCTAATGAATCCAGGGTTGTAAAGCAACTCGCACAGCCCGCAACTCATTGCACCTTGTGACGTACCGATATTATGGCTTCATTCAAGTGACCACGTATACTAGGTTTCAACGTTAACAGGGTTTTTGTATCATTTTCTCCACTCAGTAGGAGAATTGTTCGTGATGTGCTTGTGGTTCGGGAATGGGAAACGCGAAGTCTTGTGTTCCACTCACTAACCAGGTACATGCGTTGGTCATACTGCCTTGTAGCATATATCAAGCTTTAGAAGCTTCAACCGCACCTCTACTATGCTCTGGTGTGTGCTCTAACTTGTGGCAATGTCCAAGTCGTCCTTGGCCATTTGCCTAGCGTCCCGGAAGAGTTGTTCCTCGCCCGCCCCGGAATATCGAGGACATCATGTGATAGCAAAGTGCGCCCTATGTATGCCATTTTATTGTTGGAATTCAAGATGGCCATGACTTTGACATGTTCTGCGGCTTTGTTGCGTGTGACGAACTGACCCTTGGGCATATCCGCCTACCTGATATGGCCCGGGGCTGTAGTGCCTATTAAGAACGGGGGACCTGTTTCTGAACTCGAATTCAGGAGCCAGATGGCAGATGCTTCATGCTCTCAAATAGTGCGACTAGTTTTCATTTATAGGTTGGGTCTTTAGTTAGAATTTTCCTCATGTATCGTCTCGCTCTATATGGACATGCAGAACACTTTCCCGACGCAAACATTGATTCTATGAAAATCATCCAGTCATCTCAGACACATTCGCGCAGGTAAGTAGCCGTTGTAGTATTCGCCTAAATCGCCGCCCCTGACACTGATATTTGGGATCAGGTGACGCTGCAGGTAACTGTATAGTTAGGTTATCGGGATTTTGCGGGAGGCACGGAAGCATTGGGGTCTCTGTATCGAACTCTATCAATTTTGGAGCTCGATCTGCTTATTCGGTCATCTTGAGATTGCTAATGTTACGATCTAAGATGCTTTTTGACGGTTGACGGCTGACGATGTGATCCAATCAATAGCTGAGAGAAAACTACAAGCCAACTACAGACTAACTGCTGCAGACATGCTAAGCTTTACATGTCAATTCTTACTTGTTTTGCGTTCCCATTCTCACAAAGTTGGCCCCGTGATTTACCGCCATGCGTACACCCTTTTGATGCCTAGGGGTCGTGTCTCGTAGCGACTCTTAGCTTCGTCGAACCACGAGCTCCTCAGCTAGAGTATCCTTTTCTAGCTCAACAAAGCACAAGTCCTTTGGCAAATTCAGTTGAGGTAATTGATCAACTGGGAACGGAGAGGTTTCGCCCGACTTCTTGTACCCGCAGCGTTCGTACCACGCGATGAGCTTCTCGCGCGACGAAAGCGCATTCAGCCCGAAAGTCCTTAAGTTCCAGTTCCGGGCAAAGTCCTCGGCGTAGGCGAGGACCCGGCGCCCGATGCCTCCGCACTGCTGTTCCGGGTCAACGGAAAGCATGGCAAAACGAGCAAGGTTGTCGTTGCATTTGATGATCCCAATCGATCCTAGGAGCACACCATTTTCGTCCGAGGCCATGATGATCGCTGCGTCGGGGTTGTTGATAGTTTTCAAGACTTCCTCGACAGAGTATTGGAACGATCGTCCGAGTTCCATGTCCGCCGTCCAGTCTGCCCGGCTGTCTTCTGCGCGAAAGGCGGCTTGCACGAGTTGTTGAATTTTCGGGGCATCCTCCGGCTTTGCGACCCGGAAGTTGAGGGGTATGATGTTCGCCATGCTTCCTGTTCTAGAGTAATAGGCCTTGTATTGTCGGTATGTGATTTCTAGTTGCGGTTAGTGGATCGATACAGCTAAATATCGACTGGAGTTGTTTAAAGTCGTATGGAAAATCTTTAGAGCCACTTAGTGAGTGACATGGACCAAAGGCGCATCATGTAAGGGGAAGGGCGCCAGCGACCCACAAATGATAATCATAAGCCTGGTTCTGCCTAAACAGAGTGGAGTGAAATTACTATGGACATGGATATAGTATGCTCTCTTATCTGGGCTGTAGATATGGTCTCCTCCTACCTTGAAATTATGAGAGTTTCTCCTGTAATATCACCCAGTAGTGCATACCAGATACTAGATGGTTGCAACGGGATATGGGAACACATCTTTGCTTCGGAACATCGGCATAAAGGCGGTGCGACTTCGGACGACTCGACTCTTGGTCGTAGTTGCGCTATCGGTCGTCGTCACTAACTTTAAGGTAGGGGAAGACCCCTCACTTAGCTAAAGCCGCCTCTGCCGAATGCGGAGAGCTGGTGCACTTCTCATGAAATATAAAGGGCACTCGCCCTCATATTGCCTCATCATTGGCCCTATTCATCCACGGCTCCTGCTTCAAACACGTCGCATACAACAAAATGAATTCTGAGAACACCAAGAAGCTGCGCGCTGAGTTGTTCGAGGCCGGGCTTCAAAATCGTCGGGAAGTGGTCGGGGAAGCTTACGTTGAAACTGCTATGCGCAATGGTTCCAGTGAATTTGCCTATTCTCAGCAAGAACTGATTACAGAGTAAGAATGTTGCATATTGTCACAAAACTCTACGAAGCAGATTCGGGAGGGTACGTTTGTTTCCTGTTCCAACTGATTCTTTCTTAGGTGGGCTTGGGGAAACATATGGTCACGTCCAGGCTTGGAACGCAGGCAGAGAAGCCTTCTTAGTAAGTCATTATCGTGAAAGGGGGGTTTATCTGTCCCGTATGGTAGGAGGGCCCGCTTTCTGACAATTTGACTAGATATCGGTATGCTGATTGCTCTTAAGAGCTGGGCTGAATTCGGTACCCATATACGGGGTGCTATTAGGAACGGGCTTACTGAGCTCGAGATTCGCGAGGCAATCCTACAAGCGACGGTATACTGTGGAGCGCCTGCCGGTGTTCAGGCTATGAAGGTGGCGGATTGCGTCCTCGAAGACATGATCAGCAAGGGAGAGCACAAGAGGCAAATGGCAGAAGTCTCGCCTAGTTACAGAAAGCCAGAGTAGAAAGTGATGAAATCAGGTGAATGAAAGAGTGACGCAGGGGCCTTAATACAGTATCAATCTAACTGCTTTCGAGAGTGGTTTGATCCCTCATTCTTGTTTTAGATGCGATAGATACATAGGAATGTCGGAGATGGTGATGAACAGCTGCTAACGAGCAATATTCACAGCAAGTCTGCGATATTAGCCGTCGCTGGGTCACTACGCATAACTGCCAAAGCTTTGGGTTCAGCTTGCCAGCCGCACACATCGCATCTGGGTTATTGAAGATTAGGAGGACGCGTCAGAAGGCGTCCAAGCACGATGTGGGTTTTGCGGTGCACTCGCCTATAACTCTCAGGGGTGGTCCAGTTGCACTACCTGTTTATTGGCGGTCTATCTATTATTGTTGCTTCGGCCTAGGGCTTTGACTGAGTTTCTTTGCAAAGGTCGGAAGTCAATATCATCTTGAGATCTGTGGGCCGCTTATTAAGTTGCACCCAATTCAATGCGGGACTACCCTCTTGCTTATAGAGGACATGGGAAATATTTTGAAGGACTCGTCATGAACAATCCTCAAATAAAGGTGCTCTGACGGCATGCTGAATGATGGCGCATTTACATTGACGTCAGCCTGTGCGCTGACTGTGCGTGCGATGCCAAACTGCTCGAGAATTTTGGAATGTTACGAAGTACAGGACCATATTCAGGTTCCCAGGTAGTCAGCCTAAGTGGCGGTGGTTGGAAAACTTTGGGTTTAAGGTTTTGACTGATAGGGCACAATCGAGTTCCCAGAAACCAATCATCAAGGCATAGGGGAAATGGTCAGAACGTAACTTTGGATTGCCCAAACTGGAAAGAATCATCCGGAGATCAGTGACAAGCCTGTGCGATCTCCTGCGACCGCAAGTCTTCTGGAAGGTATAAGAACCCAAAGCACCCGTTGCCGGTGTTTTTTGTATGGAGCCCTCTATCACCGCCCAGGCATTCGATATCTCAGTTGTACGATCGAGTGAGATTTCCAACATGAAACTCCTTTTTCCTCTGATTCTTTTCGCGGCCGTTGTCACCGCGGCAACCCCCCAGCTCCTGGCAAAGCTCACACGCGACTTGAATAGCCGTGCTGTGTATCCCCAAGATGGCCAAGTCTGTTGCAGGACTAATGGAAGTGGAAAAGAATGCGTTAGCTTACCTCCCGTACACGGGACACCCTAGTTGTTTGGGCTGTGCCAGCTAACCAACTATGCAATAGATATGCGTTGCCAACTCAAGAGATGTTCGTATCTTCATGTCTGTCAGAATTCGCGCATGGTACTCAATCTAAATATAGGACTGCAACCGAGGTATTTGTGTCAGTTAGACCGGATTTATCGGTTTGGCAAGTAAACAATGTTGGTTGATCTACATAGGCATAGTAAGTGTCAGGAGACATCGAGTACGGTGCAGTCGTATCTTCATGCAGATAATACAGAGCTTTCCGCCGCAGCTGATGATCCCTGTTTTTCATTCTCCGTGTCTCGGGTCCGAGTTATTCTAGTGTATGCAGGATGCTGTGACGGACGCATTGACCCAGGGTTCCGCTCAAAATAAAAAAAAAGGTCCGAGCCTCCCTGTTTCATAACCACTCGCGAACGCGAGTTAAGTCTTACAACGGTATCGGGCCAAAGTTTAACCCCCTCGTCAGGTAAATGTGGCCGTGCTTGAGTCTCTCGTTCGTGGGTCACAACTCCACACTACCTGCTAGGGAGTTTATACTTGCCCATCATACGTAGTAGGTTTTCCGTGCGCCCTTGGGCTTCCCCCACAATCCTTCGGCCGCCGCCGTGTCAACCAGCACCGCGACTGGAGTCGACCCCCGACGTTTGATCGCCAGTCAAAAGGATACCGAAAACTCTGAATAGTATGTACATGGTGTTTCAAAACGCATGACTCGTCCACTACAACTACTTGCACATCGTCATTGCTATTGGCCTGTAGACTTGTAGTCGTGCGACTACGATGACATAGTGCTTGAAGACCACCGCTCTGCAAGCTCAGTCAACATTGCATCCGCCACAATGAATTTTTTGCGGACTTCTTGCAATAATTCCTTGACAAGGCACTGCTGCCATCTCTGCTTCGCTCGTGCTCCAGCAATTCTCAATGGAAATAAGAACAACAAGGGTGATAGGCTAGAGGCCCTCATTGCTTCCTTAACTGTTGAGATAATGACGTCGAAGTGTTTTGCAATCTCCGCTGAGTCCAATACTTGCACTCCAACCCCTATCGCCTGCCAGTGAGGCAGATCATAGTCGTAATTTCCGGAAAGATAGATACTAGTCGCCGAATAGTAAACATTTGACAAGAGCATCTCTTCGCGCCTCTCGGGCGGGAAAACGGCAGAGCCTTTCCAGCTTTCAAGAGATTCACGCAAATTAAAACCCTCAGTTGCAAGGCTCATGGCTTCCAAAAAGCGACCTTCCACATTCGGGCGACCCGTCATGGATTTTATAAATTCAGCTGTACTGATATTGCAAGAGTCAGCAGTCTTCAATACATGCAATGACCAATGCTTTGCTACGCTCTTGTGGAGTGGCACTCACCGAGCCCGCAATGCTGAACATAGTACAATCAGTTTCAAGAGTTCGTCTAATGAGCCTCGAGTCATCGCAACACTGGACCTTGACCAATTGTCTGTCAAATCGATCCACTCGGGGGCTGCTAGAAAGCTGGTTTGGTTGAAGATGATAGACCTGCAGACCTCAAAGCTGCGTGCCTGGACAAAAAATGCCCGCATGGTCCCGGAATTGCATGCTGCCGGTCCACTTGCAATCAGAGCCTTCGAAGTGCCGAAAACCATGTGTTGAAGCCATCTTTGGCCGGAGGCGTCTTGCATCAGCTACAATTATGTGTTAGTTACAAGCCATCAACTTAGCTCATCGCCCCAGCAAGAATATTTCCGGCAATCACGGACCTCGAACAGACCGAGAAACAAAGTTGTCCAGAGTATAACGTCTCTCTGTGACGACGAAAAACTCATGACAGCTTCTCGAAGTCCAGCAACGGACTTTATATACGATTCAGTCGCGAACCGCAAACCAGTTTGGTGTTCCAAGGCGCCTATGAGCGCTGCATGCATAGCACCCAAAGCTAGCATTGCGTTGAGTAGGTAGGGACGCGGATACCGTTGTATAGTGTCAGAGCTCTTTACAGCATTTTGAATGTCGACAAGAAAGGATGGTTCTCTCCCTGTGAAGCTATTCCTGCGCACAAACAAATCAAAATAGAAGAGATATTGTGTTGTCGCATGTGGAAGCGGTGCACGAGGATAGGATACACTTGGAACTATGAAGTCCCTGATCGTATGTGCTTTTCCCTTATCCAGCATAATGGCATGTTCGTTTTCCGAGGGCGGCGATACTGGAAACACGCATCGTATGCTGCGTTTCTGGCATCGCATGCAGGGGACACAGCCGGAACACTCGGTTTAGTCAGCGAGAGCCGTTAAACAGTCACATTTACCTCTGCTTGGAGGGCAGACTATATCAAGAATAGATTCGCAAGGGTGACGTGCGTACCTTAGAGTGGCTTGCCGCGCAAGTTATGCAACGGAAACGTTTGGTCCGACGGTCAAAAGGGCCAAGAGGCATTGTCGAGCGAGCTCCTATATCGCAACATGAATTAAAAAATTGCACAGGTCTTTCAGGTCTGACATCTCTTGGACTTCGAAAATGAGTAGAACTTAAAAGCTCTTTAGTCAGAATTGATGCGCAACGGTAGCCGGCATCGGACATGTGCTGATCTTGGGAGCAACAGAGATGACTCCTAAAGTGGACCGAGCTGTAAAGCACTAATCCTAAAACGGAAGCAATCGGGCGACGCTAGTGATGCACCCTGGATGGAATAAGTGCTTGGCTGGTATAGGCCAATCACAACTCAAGTTATGATGAAAGCTGAAATGGGTTTTGAAGGGCTTCAAGACCCACTGGATACTGATTCCGTAGCCTCAACGTTGCGCGGCCTCTCTTGTAGTACACTTATCCCGAAGAGGAACAATTCGTGCGAAGAACGATTTACAAAGTCTTGGACATTGGCGATGCCGTAGTATAAGATGGACCAGTCTCTTCCTCAAATTTCCCGCCATCCTCATCAACCACAGAAGTAAATCACCTTGACATTTCTTAAATCAGTACAAATCACGATTGCAAGCATCTGACAATATGATCTCGACTCTGATCCTTGGGGCGCTGGTCTCAGCTACGCAGGCTGTCCTTGTGTCGCCGCCAACCGGACCTTACGCGGTTTCTATGACCGTTCAAAGCCTCACCGACAGCGCCCGACTTGACCCCTACGCCCCCAAGAACAAACCTCACTCTCGCCAAGTCATGATCTCAACTTTCCTCCCAGTTGACAAGGCCAAAACTCCTTGCTCTGGTTGGGAAAGAGTGCCATACATGACGCCTCTCGTGGCTAGGGCATACGACGAGCTTGGGATCGCTGTGGGTCTCCCCAATGGCACATTTTCTGCGTTCGAGATGGAATTTTGCCAGACGAGGGCTCGTTCATGCCAAAGAAGTCGCTCCAAGTTTCCACTTGCACTCTTCTCGCCCGGTTGGGGCAACCCGCGTTTACTTTATGGCGCCATGGCACGCGACGTTGCAAGCCATGGGTTCGCTGTTGTTACCATCGATCATCCTTACGATCCTTCCTTTGTTGAGTTTCCCAATGGTACTGTTTACCAGGCGGTGAATCTCGACCCAGAAAACACAACAGTATTGGAAACCCTTACTCAGGCAAGTCATCTAGTTAAATCAATTCGACTACATACATACTGACAGCAGGAAAGGTCCGAGCTGAAGACACGTCCTTTGTTCTGTCACACCTTCATGATAATCCTGTACCCGGAGTCGACCTTGATCGCACAATCATGTTCGGTCATTCCCTCGGTGGCGCTACAGCCGCAGCTACGATGCTAACTGACTCTCGCATTCGAGGAGGCATCAACTTCGATGGCAAGCTTATCAATCCTGCCCTTGGTGTAGGTCTTGATCAGCCTTTTGCTCTTGTGGGAAGGCCTGGACATATTGAAGAAGACCCGACGTGGGACGAATTCTACGCCGGTCTACGGGGGACAAGTATTATTCTGAGCGTCTCCGGAACCACTCATGCGAGCTTCACAGATTTTCCAGTTCTCATCGCGTCATTGAATTTGACTCTACCCGACGAAGCGAGATCGCTTCTGGAGGTTGAACTGGGCACTCTAGAGTTCGGTAGGGTAGGAAATGTGGTTTCCAGGGCTGTTGAGGCTTTTTCCCATTTATCGCTGGATAAACAGGTTGAAGCGCTGTTCACCAAAGGGGGAGATGCAGCATTCCCTGAGGTTTCAGTACAGCGATTCAGTCTTTGAAACTTTTGGGTTTGCACTAGTAATAATAGCGGTAATATCGGCCAATAGTTTCGTACATATTAACCATCTGTCGTAGAGGCACTGTTCGGGTAGGGAAGACCATAGGGAAAACGGCTTAACTATCTACGGTGTAGAGATGGGTGGGTGATCCAGCTCGAAGAAATACGTATTCTTCGAGTGGGTCAGCTGTGTGGGGACGAGGCTCGGTTAGGAACAACCATTTCTCCGGTCCGGAGAAATCGGCCGACCGGAGCCGGATGCGCGTGATGCACATGAGGGCATCACGACACCATCAATGCCTACATGTTGCCTCACCTTTTGGATTTACCTTCTTACGTCGTAATTAACTCACGAAGCTAAATGTCAAATTCAAAAGGGTCAATCACGTACAATCAAGCGCTGGATTACTTACCATACAGCATGATCCAAAGAATTGCCGCATCATGTGTTTATAATTAATGCAGTATATTCAACGTTCCGCTGGAGGGCGAGTACGAGCATCTTGGTTATCGATGAGATAAAAGCTCCGTCGCCTGGAGAGAGGAAGAGAACATAGCAATATGTCCTGCCCTGATAAGTCTGGCTGGATAGGTGGTGGTTCAGTTTCGAACAATAGAGTCGAAAGGATCGACCGGCATGTCAAGTTTTAGGGCTTTGGCCTGTGTTTTTGTTACATATGAGCCTTTATGAGAGATTGTTTGTACCGCGAGAACAATTTCTCAGTGAGTGAAGTTGCGAAGCGGCTGAGATATTGTGACGAAGCTCTTCTGAGATGATGTGACGATGGCGCCAAAGTAGCCCCACATGCACAGCAATTGGAGCTTAGCATCACAGCACGAGTTAGTCTGATCAGACCCCACTGTATCTGTGTTTACCACGCGTTCAAAACACGTTGTCAAAGCTTCTACTGAGACCGAGGCATTGTCTGCCAGCTTCCAGATAAGACAGAGACTTGCGCTCGCAACCAAGTCTAGAACACTTTCGACATCAACGCCTGGAAGTCAGGGAATGAGTTCTCGAGTCTCTCTTTGGTCTTACTCTTCGTTCAACTGTGCAAAGTACAGAGAAGTCTTACAAAATACCATCTAGATTACATGAACTATGGCCCTCGACCCGATCCTGAGACATGTGGCACCCTTGCTGTCGCCGGCGCATCGTCATGTCTGGATGGTGACCCGACAGACCGGATGGCGACCCGAACAGACATTCCGTCTGGTCCTCGCTTGTCTGTTCTGTCATCCAAAGGTCTGCAGCAAACCGTTGGCCTCTCACAGACCAATGTACCCCACGGACCATGTTGACAGACTAGAGCTAGCGCTGTTCTTTACCGGCATGGCTACCTCGATCGGTAATACCACACCCCATGGTTCTGCACATCATGTCGAGGTTTTAGTTTCTCGGCAAGGCTAAGCGCATCTCTGGTTGTACCATACGATCTTCTTCGCGGGACGATCCACGCCAGGGGCGGGTGATAGATTACAGTTCGCACTTGGTACAAGTCTCGACCGGATCGTAGGTGGAATCTGAGTGGCTCGTAGTCTTGATTCTTGAAGAGACCCCCTCATGCAACCTTACATTGGTGACAGAATCAAACAGGGGGTTCAATGTTCCACAACATCTAGCTCAGTCATATTTGGGTAACTTCTGAAGCATTACAAGGTCGCCCTGGAGAAAGCTTGCCTTCTCCACCAGCAATTAAGGTTCTGTCTCTCTGCATTTTGACGCCGGCTGAGTACCGAGCCGTGTCTGGAGCCGTTGTCTTTCATGTCTGAACCTAGCGCTTGTTTGTGTTCTAGGTCCATAAAAACGATCGCCAAAGCCCGCCGCTTGGTACGGAATCAAAACAAACAATCATCCAGAAAGAATAAAAAGTGAAACCGAGACACACCCGAATAAGCAAGGAACTCGCACAGGACCAAAAACCAGGCCCGATGGTGTGGTGGCTGTTGAAACCCTATTTTGAATGACCCCTGTAAAGGCAAAATTCTGGTTTTTCTCACGAATGAGCCTCAAGCCCCTGGTTCAATTCACCATTGACGATTGGAAGTATCTGGAGAAGAGGCCTCCGTGACTATTGATCATCAGGCGGGCAAGTCGCTAGTATCATTAGCACAGTATTGTAAGGAGCATGCGCCATAGCCGCGTTAGGTTTGATCAATGCATTATTCACTGTGAAAGTGGGCATTTTCAACGAGGGCTAGATCTCAAGGTAACGTTGACGGATCATGGCGATCATAATCGGGCAACACGAAGATCCGGTCATCGCTGACGCGGGAGTGCGAGAGGGGCTCCGGAAGTTGTCTCGGATCACTCAACTGGAGGTGGCTGAGATTTATTCTTATGAGCGAATCGCATTTCACGGTTGAAGCTGAAATCCACTTTTACTATCATTCAGAAGTTGATGGCCCGTCTTCCCGCCCTGTCAGGCCCTGTCAGGCCCTGTCAGACCCGGTCAGGGATGAGTTCGAGAGTCAGGGGTCACAGGGTATGATGAGGCATCTTGTTTGGTACAGGCCCCGTTGTAAGAGAGCTGTCATCTAGGAAACACAGGAAAAAAAGAAAGGACCATCCCAGTAACATTCGACATGTCAAAATCCTTGGATACCGATTGGCTCGTCAGATTCACCACCCCCTTGAGGCTCCAATCTTTTAGACTTCGGCCCCGCCGTCGGCCAAGATTGCAACATGAAGAAAAGCACAGTCAACCAGAGAGATACAAGGGATTGTTGTATTCGTACACGTATGTACACTACGATGTCTGTTGCAGGAGACTATTCTCCGCGGCTGAAGATGGCAAAGTCAGTACACGACCAGAGAAATCTCTAGTAATTTACTTCGTGGCCAGACAGCGCTGGAAACTCTGTGTCGTCGATCCAGTTGGCTCTTCGGAGGGAAACACGGTGGCATCATCCTCCGCGCACGAGCACAAAATTTCAGATATAGGTGGTCCCGCAATATGTCACCCTGGTCAACATAGGTGGCCCCGTAATCCTCTGTATATCACCCTGGTCAACCGGCGGTGCCCTTTCGTGTTCTCCAGGAGAATATGACACGGTAACATGGTCTCCACGTAAGCTGAGGAACCAATCGCATTTCAGCAAACACAGCTCATCCACCGGTTCCTTCGGCACCCCAACTGTTCGTGCTGCAGGACCCCTGGCAGAAACTTGTCGAACATCAATGTCAAATACCTGACAGCCAAAACGCTCGGACGTGGGTCCCTAATTTGGTGATAGATCTGCCCAGATGGTAAAATGTATAGCGCAGTTGCCTGCCAAAGGGTCTTTGGCATACTATAGCTTGATGACTCCGCCGCCGTGGGACCGCCCACGGTCGTCCTCAACGGAAACCATGCAAATAGACCCGGCGTTTGGGACTGCGATGTTGCAGCCAGATTCGGGCTATAAGACCTTGTTTATATGACTTGCGTGCGGCGCATTTGCAATTGTCAGTCCGCATCGTGACATACATAAACATCATCGTCGATCCAGCCGCTGCCAGATTTGGTCCCCTTCTTCAGCAGCATCTTCCACTCGACTTTGAATAAACTAGTCAGCACTTTTTCCTACTTGATCATTGTTTTACAATTCTCAGTCCTCATACATCAAACACCATGGAATCCTTTGTCGACGGAACCACCTACACTTATTTCTCTAATGTCGATAACACCTTGGATTACACATTCGACCCTCAGTTTATCCCCTTCCCATCAGGGGATGCACTTGACAGCTTTCTCTACCCTTACTCATTCCCTTCATTCCAACCACCAATGCCCTTGTTGGATACTTCCTGCACATCCAACCTGGACGCCAGCTACAACACGCTCAACGTCCAGTCAGTGGCGCCTTCTCCACCTTCAGCTTTCTCGCCTGCCTCGACCGAATCGTTGGACTTCGCTTCATCTCCCAGCAGTGGAGTTGCGTCACCACCATCTCCTCCCAGAGAGACGGAGCCTGAGAACTGGGGCCCTGCGGACTTGCATCAGATGGGCTATCTTGACGTGTCCGGCAACTGGCGCTGCCGGTACTCTGGCTGCTGCTCCTCTCGCGTTTTCCTCCGGGCATGCGATCTCAGGAAGCACTTCCGCGGCCACGCCAAGTATTTCTTCTGCACCGAGGAGAAGTGCCAGCAAGCGGGTGTTGGTTTCGCGACCCGCAAGGATTTCCAGCGACACATGGGATCACACAAGCCCGCCGTTCGCTGCCTGCATCCTGATTGTGATCGGATCTTCAGCCGCAAGGACAATATGGTAAGTTTCTGTGCATGAAAACATGCTCATCTTTGACACGAAAGCTAACGACGCATAACAGAGGGAGCATTATAAAAAGATTCACCAACGTCAGAGGAACAACCTCTTCCCGCGCAAATGCCGCGAGATTAAGATCAGAGAGTATTTGGCTGCTTCGCCACAGTCAAATTACGGGGCTTACACCGTAAACTTCTAAGCAAAATCTCGCCCAGGAGCAGGATATCCCGGTCTGATATGTGGCACTGGTCTGCCTTAATGTTTTTAATGCATTTGGGTTAAGCGTTGTGTTTTTGGTTTGGCATTCATTTACGGTTACGGCATTGAGCGACCATACCCCTTTGGTGATGGAGGAACTTTGGTCCATACCACTCTTTTTTTTACATTCACAATCATATCATTAGCCATGCATTTTGCACAATCCATACACAATATGGCAACATGAGACATCATTATGCTACACATGCTGGCCCAATCGCATTGAAGCTTGCAGTGGCAGGTGAGACAGATTGGATTGTCTATCGTATGGAATTCGGGGGACCATTCGGTTCAAAGGCTCGTTAATTAAGCATCTTTGATTTAACGGCTGTGATCTCTGTTTACCAAGGCTATACGGATACAAACAAACAACAGCCATTACGAAAGTGAGGCCTCGTACCATTTACCCTGCAGTCACGGGATCCGTGCACGTGACTCACCGCATACAGCAGAAAGGCCTGCCCCACCACTCGGGGGGAGGGATATCCCCTGCCTTGGCACTTCACTTAGAATAAACAACACCAACCAACCCACGAATATCGTCACTTTGCAAGAGTGAAGCTATTCAGGATTAAATCATTATATCTACGAAAAACCAACATACCCAAGAGGAAGCGATTGCATACAGACGGTGTTATGGTAGTAGGTTGAAGTATTTAATAGAACTCAACTGACTGCAACATAAATAATAATAATACTTATCTAGTAAACAGGAATTTTGGATTATGTTATACTATGTGTTATCAGTCTACAGTGTCGTCTTTCTTAGCCAGTAGTAGTGGAATATAGACTGCAAAAAAATCAGTTGTTTCGTGTTTTGCAGAACGTTCAAGTGACCATGCTTTCCTGTAACCGGAAATTTGGACTTCTACAACCCTGTGCAATGCTTTCACTTCCTTAGTTGAGGTGTGCTATTATTGGGTGCTGTAAAATGATAATCTGACAAAACCCAATGACTGCCAGCAGACATGAGATGCCGCTTCACTGAAAGATATTGACTCTGTTCTTCTACGTTTTTGAAATGGGGCTTAATTTCGGACTTGACAAGCGCTTGGATATGAGGTTGATCTGAGAAGGCACAAAGTTAAAAGCAGATATGTAGGCCAAACTGCCTTTAAGCATGTACACAGTGACCCAAACGGCAAGCCTGCTCCCATTTTTCAGCCGCTACCGCTGTATGTTACTTCCCAATTGTATTTAGGCAAAGCCTCTTGAGACAAAATGTAAAATCTGAGGCGGTTTGCAGAGTCTGCTCAACGTGCTTCCCAACGTTGTGTACGCTAACGTGCATACAGAAGTGTGTTGTGGAAAAGAAAAGGGGCAATGAAGCAAGACTAGTGTCGCAAAAACGACGCCGTTAATTACGGGCAGTAATTAACGCCTAGTATGTCCTGTGACAACTAGGTTCCGGATTTGAAGAATTTGGATCAAGATAGAGACTTTTTGAATTGGTTAAGACGGTAAAAATGTCTTCGAAGATCGTGATCTTCTACTGATCTTCGGATGCAAAATTATCCGGCTCTATCTGTCATCGCGATAGAAGCTAGACGTGAGTTCGACCATCCACTAGTCACTTGTCCGACCAAGACGAGAATTCCTACTCTCATCCGCTGAGAGCGCCGGCAACATTTGCGTAAATGACGTCGTCCTGCCTTTGGGTTTTCACAAGTCCGCAATAGGCGCGAGGCAGTTCCTTGAATCTCCGAAGTGTACATGCGGGCTTTTCCTCTGATCCACCGGGGGTTCCACTGGGGTGCTTCCGTTGAAGGCCCGGAGCAGCTACTGGCCCCCGAAGTAGACAGTTTTCTCGGCCTGATTCGGCGGACCCGTTGTTCCTGGGACGAGAATACGGGCGAGCATTAAGTCGGTGGAATCTCTCGTCCCTGGAAATGCGCAGTACATACGTCATATGTGGAGATGAACAAAAGTGCCCCGCGGTCGGTGAGTGAGGGGCTCACCGACGACACTCGCCAACCGAAGTGTGATGCGTACGACAATTGATAATTTGACATAAGACAAAGTACCTTCTTAATGGGCTTGGCATGTATCTTACACTCAAAACTGTTTACTATCAACGAAGATGTTAACATTTTCCTATGCAGTTGTCTCATTGTCGTCGTGTCGAGGCTTCTTCTCCAAAAGGCGTCACCATCTGTGACCAGCCGCCACCAGCCGGAACGGAGTCCACTCCCCCGTCATAATTCAGGTTCCTGAGTAAGCCCGGGCCGCGCGGGAAGCAGACGCAGACACCAAGTTTTTATGGCTCATCCCATTAATACAACATCACTACCTCGTCCCAACGGACCCTGCGTCTCTCAATGTTCTGGACCTGCGGTACAACTATCAGGGTCTTAAGATCAACAGTCTCATCCCTCCGCTCTTCTTCTTCCTCCTCCGCCTCGAACTCCATCTTCCGCAAAGCCTCAATCACTACCCCGCCAAGCCTCTACACCCGCAACATGTCCGCCGCAGCAGTCTCCCTCGTCGAGACGGCCAAGAAGGCTGCCGCCTACCGCGCCGTTGACGAGCACCTCTCTCCTTCGGCACGCTTCGTCGGCATCGGCTCCGGCAGCACTGTCGTCTACGTCGTCGACGCTATCGCTGCAAAGGGCCCTTCCTTCCACTCCAACATAACCTTCCTTCCCACTGGCAGCCAGTCCAAGGGCCTCATCCGCGCTGCCGGCCTGCGCCTGTGCAATCTCGATGAGCGGCCCCTGGGCGCCGACGGCAAGCTCGTGCCCATTGATGTCGCCTTTGACGGCGCCGACGAGGTCGACGCAGATCTCAACTGCATCAAGGGCGGTGGCGCATGTCTCTTCCAGGAGAAGCTCGTTGCCATTGCCGCTAAGAAGTTTGTTGTTGTAGCTGGTGAGTAACTATGATTCACCGAGGCTCTTATCAAATGTATGAAAAGAAGATGAGCTAACACGTCACAAAGACTACCGCAAGCTCTCTTCGAGGCTGCTCACCAACTGGAAGGCCATCCCCATCGAGGTCCTCCCCATGTCCGCCCCGGACGTGCTCGACAGGCTGACGGCTCTAGGCGCCGTCAAGCCCCTCGTGCGTCCTGGCGCGCCCGGCAAGGCTGGCGAGGTCGTCACCGACAACGGCATGTGGCTGATCGATGCGCCCTTCCCCCAGCTGCTCCTGCCCCAGGACCTGACAGACGCCTCGTCCCAGCAGCTGGGTCGCAACTCCGCCGGCGCGTGGGAGGTCTCTGCGCTCGCCAAGGAGCTGCTCATGATCCCCGGCATCGTCGAGATCGGCATCTTCCACGGCATCAACGGGCTGCAGGCGGCCCAGGCTGGCAAGGAGGGTCTGGCTCAGAAGCCGGTCGCCGCCTACTTCGGCATGGAGGACGGCAGCGTCAAGGTTACGGTCAGCCCATAGGTGACGAGTGAGGGCGTTTTTATGATTAATTTGGAGCGAATTTTGAATGGTAAAAGCTGGGTCCCTTCGTAAGACTACGGCAACGCATAGTATTTTGGCGACACTCTCTGCTGTAGAGAATGTTTCGTTACCCGGAACAGGGAAACGACAAATAAAGTGATCAAATTTGACGCACCCGACCACCCACAAGAACGATAGCTCCGCTAAGAGCACGGGTGCAAAGACATCATCGACCTTGCTTCAGCTAACTTGCAGTAGATCAGTCCATACTTGAAATTACTTATCCCAAGGCTGGTAACCTCATTGAGTTGCATTAGTCATTATTATAGACATTACTCTGAGCTAACTGAATATGTAAGCGGTATGTAGCAGAAATTTGTACAATCATGTCCAAGCCCAACACGAAACACGATAGTGCCATCATCGCGGCGTCATAACCACACTCAGGCATCGAGAACTTTCCAGCCTCCAACCAAGAGGTTGGTATAAATCCTCAACGGGTCATACTTGGTACGGATAGCCTTGAGCTTCGCGAGGTTCGCCGCCGGGTAACTCTGAAATATCTTTTGCCCCTTGCCTGCATCGTTCAGGTACATGTACCCGCCCGCGACGCCTCTGGCTTCCAGGCCCGCTTCCATGTCGGCCGTGACGGTGTCGGCAAACGACTGGGCCGCCTCGTCGTCTTTGGCCTCCTGCCACGTTAGATTTTCGACCACCCAGAAGTAGGGGGCCTTGGCCGGGTCCACACCCTGCGGGTTGCCACCCTGGGCGATGCCCTGCTGGATGAACTCCTTGGTGATGGGCTGGAAGGTGATGGAGGCAGAGAGACCGACGATGCCCGTGAGCTTGGAGCTGGCGGCGGCGAGGAAGGCGTTGTGGACGTATTCGACGGCGTCGCGGTCAACGACTAGAGACAGGACGCGGAACCTTGGACGGGTTAGCTGGGGTGTTTTGCTCCATTTTGTGACAGAAAGCGGCTTACTCTTGACGAAGACCGGTCGGCTGCAGGGCGTCGACGGCACTGACATAGTTCGCTAGAGGCTGCAGAGTATACGAATCATTCACGGGCGTGAGGACAGGCGAGGTGAAGTTCTCGAATGCCGTGGCTGAGTTGGTATCGGAATCGTAGAAACGAGCTGCCGCGTAGGCGGTGATGTTGTACGACGGGTAAGTAAGGATGGTGGGGATGATGGCCGCCTTGCCGTCCGCCGAGCCGTATTTGCCAAAGTTGTACACAGCGTCCAAGTACTTGGCGCTGTCGGGCTGCGCGTACTGCGAGATGCCGACCCAGACCTTGGGGGACTTGACAGTCTTCAGGTCGAAGCGCGTGACGATGGCGAACGAGTTGCCGCCGCCCTTCAGGGCCCAGAAGAGGTCTGAGTAGGCGTTGGTGGCGGTGGCCTCGATAATGGCGCCGCTCGACAAGACTGCCTGGTAGCAGACGACGTTGTCGGCAGCGAAGCCGTACTGATTCGAGTAGAAGGAGATGCCGCCCCCGAGCAGCAGGCCGGAGACGCCGACGCCGCCGATGCGACCCCCGACAGCGGCGAGTCCCGAGCCTGAGAGATAGGAGTATACGTCCCTCCACCTGAGGCCGGCGCCGACTGAGACAGTGTTCTTGTCCTCGGAGAGGGCCAGCACAGTCAGGTTCGAGGTCGACAGCAGGACGCCCGACGAGCCGATGCTGTTGTAGCCGACCACCGGCATATGGCCGCCGCTGCGGACCGCGAACTGCGTCAGGCTCAGAGTGAGCGTGGCGACGGCGAAAGAGGCCTGCTGGGCGTTCTGGGGCACGAAGACGCAGGCCGGGGTATCGTAGGCCCTCGCGGACCAGTACTGGGTCCGCGTCTCGTACGTGTAGCCGTCGGAACCCGCGAAAAAGGTTTGTCCAGGGTATCTAAAGCTCAGCAGCCCACAGGCAACTTTTTCTGAACCACGGAGGCTGGACACGACGGCCGACGTGGCGGCAGTGTCGGCGTCGGCAAGCTCTCCGGCTGCGGCCGCGACAGGAGCTGCGACGACAGCCAGCAGCTGCGCAAAGAAGGACGAAAAACGAACCATGGTTTCTGATAAATTCGGTTCCAGGCAAAAAAGTGAGACACTAAGCAAGCCACAAGGAATACAGTAAGCAGGACGGAGACATATTTCTATTGCAAAGATTTGAATGGAAGTCGTGGCGATGCGAATTACATTAAACCCGTATCCGTACCATACCCCAAAGGGGAGGGGCATGAACCTGCCTGCATCGTTAACGGAGTTCGGCTGGGATCATGCCGCCTTCTGCTGTCGAATGCAGAAATGTCTCCTCGCATTGTAAGCCTCTCATTGGCAGCCCGGCTACATGCTCGCTGACCCGAGATGAGGTTCGCGGGTTGGTGGCTAATCCCCGTCGTGATCCTTGTTCTCCCCCCCTCCCGGAATCCGCCCCCGCGCGCCCGAGTCGGACTAGGCTTCCAATAAAATGAACAGAGGACATCTGATATTGCGTGGTTGGCTGGTTGCTTACACTAAACTCTGCCTCCATGGCGGATTTCCAGCCGTTCCGTCTGGCGCAGAGCTGTATGCAACAAGATGTAACCCCAGATGCGAAAGGATTCGTCTCAGCGCAGCTCCAACAGCTCGGCACACGCGGGCTAGGGGAAAATGCCAGAATAACAGACATGCCCCATTAGTTCATTCATTCCCATTCATACACTCATTCTCTTAAGGCCCGTTACGGCCGCCCTGGGGGCTAACTGCTGCGTCATTGAGACACTCTGCATTTGACAAAAGAAGAAACGAGGAACATTATCCCCCCCCCCCCCCTCAACCAACCAAACCGTGTCAGTAGCCGGGGAATGAGATAAGAACTCGCATCATGGCACAATCAGTGATGGGCTTCAATGAGATAATGGTAAGCAAAATCAACCTCCGGAGGCCGGCCCACTTCCCTCGCTTCGTTCGGAGCGTGCTCCGGTGGATTCCCCTTCACACTAGCTAGCCACGGCTACCGAGCCCCTCCAGCCGCCTTTTCGCTAACGGGTTTTTCTCCATCGACAAGGCTCTCGTCTGGGTGCTGTGGGCGGCCGCGCTGGGGATGACCGTCTTCCGGGGCAGTTTCCAATGGATCCTCCAGCGGCGGCTGTACGCGGACGACTACCTCATCATTGCGGGCCTCGCCACGCTGACGGCGTTATCCGTCGTCATCACGGCCATGCTGCCGCAATTCTACCTCGCCGGCGAGTACACCAAGGTCGCTGCCAAGGACCCCTTGGCGCCGCTGCCGCTGCCGCCCGACGAGTTCGTCGCGAGGACGATTGCAGCCCTCAAGTTGATGTTTTCGCAGATGCTGCTGTTCTGGACCACTCTTTGGGCGGGTACGGGTTTTCTTCCTTTTATAGCGTGCAAGCGAAGCGGTGCTGGATGCGCTGACGCAAACCCGCGCGCCCCCTCTAGCAAAGTTCTCCATCCTCTTCTTCGTTAGGCGGCTCATCACCGGACTACCGAGATACATCCGCGCTTGGTGGGCGTGCTTCGTCGCCGTCCTGCTGCTGTACTTGGCCTGCATTTTGTCCAACTTCTTGACGTGCGCGCCGTTGACCAAATACTGGAGTGCAAGTGAGTACGGATGGCCCGGTTAGCAACCAGAACTGACGTGTTGGGATCCAGCCGGGTGTAGCGCGCCGGAGGATCTTGTGCGCGCCGATGCGTCCATCAGGTTCGCGACTGGCGCCGATATTGCCGCGGATTTATTGAGTGAGCCCCCCGCCACTACTCTTGGGTCGGCACACCCTCTCATCCCGACTGAACTAACGCGGCTCACGCAGTCATGGTCCTGCCCCTCAACCTGCTGCGCAAGCTCACCATCTCGCGGTCCCACAAGCTCGGCCTCACCGTCCTCTTCTCCCTCGGCGGCGTCATCGTCGCCTTCGCCATCGCGCGCCTCGTACAGGTCACCAAGGCCACGGGCGACGCGGCCAAGGACCCCACGACCGTGGCCAACGGGCCGGTGCTTCTCAGCATGTGGAGCCACATCGAGTCCTCCGTCAGTGTCATCGTCGCGACGCTGCCGGCCTTCCGCTTTCTCTTCAGCAAGAACAGAGATATGGCGAGGAAGACAACGAACAAATACGCCAGCCCGATGATCGGCGGCCCCGGCGGCGTGTCCCTGCGGTCGATGAGGCGGCAGAAGGGCGCGGTCCGGTTGGACGGCAGGGACAGCGATATGACCATCTCGGCGCAGGGCAGTGAGACGGAACTGCGGCCGTTCAGAGGTATCGAAAAGAAAGTTGTGTTCGAGGTTGAGCACTTGCCACAAGAGTCGAGTTTGGGGGAAACGAAGCGCAGGACACAGGAGCCGTTTGCCTGACAGGAGGGGACAAGGCTTCCTTGAGGTAGATCCGCTGAAGAAGAGGACGGCTTCAACAAAAACCATTCCTCGCATGAGTACGCGAATCATCTCCTTGCTGTATCCAGGGGTCGCTCTTGAGTGAGCACAGGCCATGACTATAGGAGATGTGGTTGAAGCAGATGTCAGAGCTTCGGGATAGAAATCGTGCACTTATTGCTCCCTAGAAGCATTCAGAAGCAACCACCTCTCGCGACGTGAAGATTGTTATTATTCGATACATTATTATGCATTCATGTGCCCCTCGTAAGACATAAGAGTTGAGTCAGTCAATATATAAGACCTTAAAAGGAAGCCCCCTGAGCACCGAAATCCAGCCCCAAACGCCCCAATTGGTTATTTGAAAGTTTCTATACGCATCCGCAACATGGTATCTGTGCTCAAGCCAGGAAGCCAATAAATAAATAAAAAGCTGGGATCATCCTTGGGCCGCTTTAAGCAGCGCCGGTCAGGTTCTTGGTGTTCAGCTTGTTCCACCTCGAGCCGAGTGACACAAGGAAGGCGACGCCAGCGCCGGTGATGGCCAGAGCGAAGGCGATTTTGAGACCCTCCATGTAAGCCCGGATGATACCTGGGACAACCTCGGCGGGGAAGGCAGTGCGAATCTGGGTAGCACCGGTGAGGGCAACTACGGCCGGGTCGACGCTGGGCAGGTTTTCGGCGACTTCCTTGAGGATAGTGATGAGGAACCCGGACTGGGCAGCGGCTACGTAGAAGGCTCCGCCGACGGTTTGGAAGACTAGAGCATGGCTGTTAGTGATCATTCTTCTAGATTGGTTGGAGGGCTGGATGGACTTACATAGGAGGACGGCAGTGGAAGAGGCGAGGTCATCTGCGCTGACGGTGCCCTGGACGGCGATGATGGGGACCTGGAAACCAGCACCCCACGCTAGGCCAGCGAGGATTTGGTACCCAATCCACTTGTCGCTTCCAGTGCCGACATCGAGGGTGTAGAGGAGACCGGCACCAACAGTGGCAATGGCGGCGCTACCGACAAGAATCGGAGTGTAGATGCCGGTCGCGGAGATGGAGACACCAGACACGATGGTGGCGATGGTAACAGCAAGGATCAACGGGAGGTTACGAACACCTGACTGCGTCGGGGAGGCGTTGTCGACGGACTGAAAGTAGATGGGCAGGTAGTACACCAGGATGAAGTAGGCGCCGCCGAAGAAGAAGGCATAGACGGAGGAGATGAGGACAGTGCGATCGCTGATCAGGCGGGGCGCGATCATGGAACGCTCGCCCTGGTACCACTCGAGAATGATGAAGGCGATGAGAATGACGAAGAAGCCGACAAAGAGGCCGATGACGGTGGACGAGTTCCAAGGGTGGGTGTGGCCTCCCCACTGCAGGGCAAGCAGGAAAGAGATAGTGGCGCCCATGATAAGAAAGGTACCGATGAGATCCATCTGAAGGAACTTCTCACGCAAGCTGGCCTTGACGGGAACGGCATGGGGTGGAGTGGTGAAATATAAGAGGATGATGGCGACGGAGACGCCTCCGATGGGGAGATTGATGTAGAAGCACCAGCGCCAGCTAACGTGGTCAGTGAAGGCGCCGCCGATGAGGGGGCCAATGACGGAGGCAATGCCGTACGCGGCCCCGACGATGCCAGTAAAGGTCGGTCGCTTGTCGGGCGGGGCAGAGAACCCAATGATGGTGTAGGCGCCGGAGGCGACGCCGGCGGCGCCGACGCCGGCGATGGCGCGGCCAATAATGAGGGCAACCGAGTTGGGCGCGACGGCGCAGATGAGGCTACCGATTTCGAAGATAAAGATGGAGAGCAGGAAGGACGTCTTGAGCGGGAAGTACTTGTATGCTTTGCCCCCTGTTTGTGCTCATGTTAGTATCGTGACTAGTGGAGTGTGCTCAGGGGTAGTGACTTACATGTCGACTGGAAGGCAGCGACACACATGAAGAATGCGGAACCATACCAGGCAACCTGGTCCAAGCCGCGGAACTCGTCGGTGATCTTAGGGATGGCGGTTGCGACAATGGTCATATCCAGAGCGACAAGGAAAACGCTGAGGACGAGGGCGACGATAACGAAGGTAAGCCGGATGCCGGTGGGGTAGACGGCCTCGGTCGCATCCGTAGGTTGTGTTGAGCCCGCTTCTTCATCGGTAGCGGTACCGGTCTCTTCCTTCTTCTCGACGGTATCACCCAGCACGGACGGCGAGGTGGTGGAGTCCCGGTCCGTCTCCCCCTTCTCGCGGGCCGGTACGAGGGTGCTCGCGGGAGAAGTCATTGCGTTGACGGTGGTGTTGTATCCGGATCAGACTCTGACGACGAGAAACAGACTTTGATATCAGGAGAAAGCTATCGTTTCTCGAACCCTAGTAATGTGTTGGGAGTCTGGGGTGTATAGAATGTGGTTGACTGTCTCTGTACTGCGTGCCATAAGACAGAACTGGGCCCAGAACCGGGAGAGGCCAGGCTCCCTTATGTATCTGGGAGACCGTCATGATTGACAAGTGATGCGGGTCGGACTTTGGGAGTTGCTAACACCCGGTGGGCTGCCCACCGCTCGGAGCTAGAGTGAGAGACACCGGCAAAGGTACTTTGGCCAAATGCGGATGTAGTGAGCTGGGCGTCTGACGGCGATGACAAAGATGGCGGATGGCATGATTGGATGCACTATCCCACGTCGGAGACATTTTGGTCTGTATTGCTCATCGTGTGTGGTGTAAAGCTCATATTGCACAGTAGCACAACGGGAGATGGGCCCGCCCAGCACGTCTGGTGGAAGCATCAGGTCCGAGAAGGGTGCATTAGGCCGGGACGATACGGCGGTACGCGACTTAACTCAAACCGTGATATGAAGGCGCCATTGGTAGGCCCTACGCAGTACGGAGCGACACAAGACCAAAACGGATAATGAATTAAAGTGTGAAGGCTCGGTTGCACAACCCGGGCGTCGCTGCTTGGTAACCAAACAGCACGACCTTCATCTAATCTCCGCCTACGTGCCGCGCTGAAGGTCATGATTTTTTTTGAGGCAGCCCCTTGGCTAGACTGCTCGGGCGTTGGTTGTGAATAGGCGGAATGTTTGAAAAGTCCGCAACATCCCTTGCGGATGTGTGTGTGTGTGTGTGCCCTTGCCTCGCATTGAGGCTGAGACAGGAGACAGACACAATAGGCTCGCCAACGGGGTGGCATTGCTTACGGTACTTCCTTCCAGCCCTTGTCTCTCTGCTGGCGTGGCGTGCTTGCATGTCCGCAGCGTGCAAGTGCCGGTTCCGCCGATTCGGCGGAAGTAATGGACATAACAGCCTATTTCTGCGGACTTTGGACGGGGGCCAAGCAGAGGTAGTCAAACCTGACGCATTTCCTAGCTTTCAGGGGGTCGGGTCGATCTGAGCTCCCGCACCGCACTTGCGAGGAACTTGGTTTATGCCGTTTAGGAGTAGTCCCAATTTCACAAGCAACTTTTTGGGTCTAGACGGATAAGGCTGCGCTTGGTGACCAGTCGACGCCGTCACATCAGCAAAGGCTGCGCCCGCCCTGTATCTCGGGCCAATATTGAGCCTTCTGATTTGTAAAGCAACTTTGTACCCAATGTTTCGCCTACCGGTGACTCGTCATCCAGTGCTTGCTTTAGTAATGGGCATGGTTGAGGCGACCAGATATGCAGACGAAGCAATAGGAAAGAGGGACAGAGCCGACGCAATGGAACCCACAGCAACAAGCCTAACCAGACCAACACTCTCGTTAGCGGCGGAGCAACGATGTGGAGAAGTACCTTGCTAGGTAGGTAGTTAACGTAGGTACCTAGCTGTGGCTGGCTAACGGATACATGTCCCACCGAGTAAGCTTTTGAAGGGTGAGTCCGTTAGCAAGATGATGCATCCGAAGTTCAGACATGACGCAGCCCAGAGGACAGGACCCATGTTGCACAGCAGCATGTCATGTTCGGATGAGGGACAACCTCCGTCTCTGCTCGAGTAAGTTGTTGACGCCAAAATACGGTGACATGAGTCACCCAATCCTTCGGTTTCGGGCGCCTAGGCAAGAAGGCGCCTTCACGTAAGACGGATTCGCAGCTGCAGCCCAAGGTCAGGTCAGCATGAGCCCGTTCCGGGGTCTCCGCTGCCTCCATAGCGTGCAGTTTGGGTTCCAGTCCGTTGTGAGATGTACTGCCCGTAATCAGAGGAACGCCGTTGGGGGAGAGGAAGACGGTCAACAAGACGGGCGTGTCAATCGTTACACTGAGGATCAGGCCAGCAAAGCAAGTCCGAGATGACGCCAAGGGGAAGCCTGCTCACTTGCTTAAACGCTTGCTCATGCAAGGCAAAAGAAGGTCTTGGGTGCGACCCAGTGTTGGTGTTGCACGTGTCTGGCGGTCTTGAGATTGGCTTTTGTCAGATTTACGAGTGCTGCAGCTAGCGAACATGATTGCTCAATGAACGGTGGCAGGATCAGGTAAATTGATAAGCAGGTAGGTACCCTACGCTACGCGCCCACCTAACAGGTAGGTACCCTACGCTACGCGCCCACCTAACAGGTAGGTACCGTAAGTTTGGCCGAGCACGGACGAGAGAATGTTGGAATATTAGGTAAGAACGACACACGCTGTCGCCCATCCGTCCACACCTTGTGAGGTAGGTACGGCACTCCGTACCTAGGTACCCAGAAATGTCACCCCCCGGAATAGGAAGGGACGAGTGAAATGCTGCCCCCTCCATCCACACACACGTATAGGTAGTGCACACTACGGATAGAGAAACCACAATCCCGTCGTCCTGGTACCGGTCATTCCCGTATGGCCAAACGAGGGTGTCCTGATGGCACTTGATCCGCCCAATCGGAATGCCATGTGCCAGGTCGAGCACGGTTACTGTGCAGTGTACCTAGGTAGGTCCAAGGTGGCGGGCGCCCTACTTGCAGCTGACGTGGACCAAGCATCCCACAATTATATCCGTCCGGAGTCTCGGTCGAACTTGTTCTTTCCGCAGTCGACCGGATATCTCGGTCGAAACGGCCCAACCGTTTACATTCCATCCACCCGCCCCGACGATCAAATGCCGAACCTCAGGCCGCATTGGCAACCCGGGTCGTGGACGAAGCCTCGACGGCCCGCCCCCTCGATAAAAGTGAGAACCGAGGTACTAGCACAAGGCGGTCCCTCGTAAGGTCGCACAGGTACACAACACTAACCATAACCTATTTCCATGTGTATGTGTAGTTGTTTGGATGAATGTTGCTAGGAGTATTGTGGAGGGAAAGCTACTTGTAGTGACCTCGTGCCTTCCGTAGTGTGGCTTACCTAAGCAGTCATAAAAACACAGGATAAAAGTGAGAACACCCCCGATGCAGCGTTTGCGCCGGCTTCAGGGCCCGGCTTGCCTTCGCCCATGCCTGTCGGCCCCAGGCGGCCTGCATTTAATGGCACGACTCAGTCATACCTTGTCATTCCTGACGTGATGTGATGTTCTTGATCCCAGTTCATCGTAAATTTCGTCGTGCAACTCTAAACTGACCTCAGGCCTCTCTTAACATTGGCCTCAGCCCGCCCTGTACCCCGTTGCCCGCCAATCTAGTCGCTTATCTCGACCAAAGCCGTTCGAACTTCAAAAAAGCCAAGGCTTAATTACATATCTCTCATCGAGTACTCGCCATTGGCCATTGGCCACGATATCGCCAAGGAGACCTTAGTCTGACTGTATCCCAACGGCCTTTACCCAAGATAGAGTCTATCCATTACCATAAGAATTCATACCAATTACGGCGTGACAAACAATCTACTTACGTGAGATGTTTGTTGTTGGCTGTCTACGGGAGAAGCCCTGGAGAGCAGCGTCGAAATTTAAGGCTGGTGCCCGGGGGTCCTACCGGAGATGCGCTAAAGCCCCCCCCCCCCAAAGATGTTTAATATTTCGACAGTCCTAAATTCGCGACGTCTAGCGGACGGAAACGTCCACGGTTCCGCACTGTGATGTCACGTTTGTATCGCGCTAGAGCCAGTGCTTTTCGTGTGGATCAGGCAGAAACAACGTGCTGCTCTGCCGCTAAAGCACTGTTTCCAAAACCCTCTACGTACTGTACTCTTTTTTCCCACCGTCTTCCTTGGTCCAAGCTGATGTAGGCAATCGCATCACCACCAGTCAGTCAGGTATGGACCTGTTGTGGCCCTCTTCATATCACATTCCTCCCGCCTAGTGATCGCACATCGGCCACCATGACGGACGAAGTGCCGCATCCCAAGTCCATCCTCCGCGGTCACAAAGCCCAGGTCCACGCTCTCGCGTTCGTACGCGGCAACGAGAGACTGGCCAGTGGAGATGCAGAAGGTTTTGTCGTTCTCTGGGACCTCACAATCTTGCGCCCAACGGCGGTATGGAGACCCCATGAGAATGCTATTTTGGGCATCGAGGGCTGGGGAGACGACCGCATCATCACGTAAGCCTCGTCTCAACTTTCGAAACAGTCGACTGCCTCTTACACCGCGTGCAGCCATGGCCGGGATCACAGGCTCGCCGTTTGGCAATTGGGTCCTAAGGACGAGTCACATCTTAGCAAGAAGCTCCCGCTCGATGAGACGCCTGAACCAAGACCTCAGCCCTGGCTGCTACACCTCATCGGGGTCAACACCATGAATTTCTGCTCCTTCGCTTCATGCGTTCCGCTGTCTGAGGGCGCGTCCGAGACTACGAATTTGTTGCTCGCCGTACCAAACACGTTGGCTTCGGAGTCGGTTAGTCCAACCCCCTTCCGCTATCTCCGGCTCTAAAGCCCGAGAGCCTCGATTACTGCACGCGAGATCGGGACTAACCCGCCCCGCCGTGATAGGTCGACGTGTATGAGTTACCCTCTAAAAAACGTCTTCACACCGTAAAAACCACGGAAAAGAACGGCATGGTCATGGCCCTAGCCCTCCTGTACGTCGACGGAGTCTCCTCGACGGCGCCATCCGCCAATAGCCAGTTAACCCTCGTTGCCGGGTACGAGAATGGCCTGGCAACGGTTAGGCAGTTCGCTGGCGGCACATGGAACACCATCTACTTGTCCCAAGTGCACAACCAACCCATTCTTTCGCTAGCCGTGGTCGCAGACCAGGGTTATTTTCTTACCTCCGGTGCGGATGCAGTAGTGGCCAAACACCCTATCCCCGGCCCTAACCCCGCTGTCGACGGGAATCTCGTACAACAACCGTTGAAAATACTGAACACCAAGCACTCAGGCCAACAGGGCCTACGCATCCGCGACGACGGCCGCATCTTCGCTACCGCGGGCTGGGACTCGACCATTCGCGTATACTCGGCTAAGACCCTCAAGGAGGTGGCGACGCTAAAATGGCACCAAGTTGGATGTTACGCCGTTGCATTGGCCAATGTTAAGGCGGCTCCTCGAGCTCATGAGACCCGAGGCGCCTCACGCGATCTCATTTCTCATACGGGCCAAATCAGTGTCAAGGACAGACGCATACAACAGGCGCAGAGTGCTCACTGGCTGGCAGCTGGCAGCAAGGATGGCAAAATATCCTTGTGGGATATCTTCTGATATACCTCTCCGAGCAGATCTACGTCCCAGCTCCCAGCCATGGTACATCTAGCGCGGAACCTGGGCGTGCGTACCATTTTTTTCACAGGATTCACGGCTCACGCCACTGTAACTGGTCCTCCAAAATCAGGAAGATTCAGCCGGCGACAGTGCGATTATGAACAGGCATCAACCACCTCATATCGAACCGCGCGTCACCACTTAATCGCGCCCGCAGGCACGCGTTCGATGCTTGATGTCGCCCTCTGCTGAACCAACAAGGACGATGTAACTACCAAGTACTACGATGTGACATAGTGGCCAAAGACACGATCTGATGGCAGGGGCTAGGGACCTGATCAGTGAATACACGAAGTGGTCCGCATTTCTCAAACGCCTAGTATCTGACGTGAGAATAAGTCCACTACGGATCTTTTTGCTATGCTTGCCTTCCAGAAGTTAAACTCCGTGGCCGGCCCTTCCACTGACAGCCACGCCAATCATGTCCTTTGAGAAAACGAATAATCATCCATTTGGAAGGACAAAGCCTCGCCCTATGTGGAGTTCCTACAGGGCGATAAGCAGGGGAACTTTGTGGGGTCTGGTGATCCCTGAAGTTGCACAACACGGAAGCATGCAGCGTGGAATTTGATGAACCATATGTATATAAAAGGGGGTTCTCCAACTGTCTGCTTCATCCGTGTTACAGCCATTTGATTCTTGTCTGCGTTCAGAAAGTGCCTCAAGAGACGCCTTCCAAACGCCTTCCAAACATACATACTTCTTTGCCAAGCCCTTAAGAAAAGCAGATCATCATCATCATCATCATGTCGATCATCGGCGAAGAATACAAGAACGTTGCTACGCTGGGCATGAGTGCCTATGCTGCGCCCTCGCTTTTCCAACCTCACAAGGCTCGCCAGGCCATCCGGGATGCTCACAAGAAGAAGATCCCCCCATTGATGTGCTACTATGCTGGCCTCAGCGCTATTCCCCTGACGCGGTTTCTCGCTCCCATGGGATACGATGCCGTCTGGATTGACTGGGAGCATACCGCCTGCAACGTCGAAACCATGACGACGGTATGTTACTGCCAAGAACACCATATTAGGATACGATGGAGCTGACAGTTCCGCAGATGGTCCATGAAGCCATCTTCATGAGCCAAGGGCGCACCATTCCTTGGGTCCGGTAAGGACCATCATATACCCGAGCAATGTTGGTTGCGAGCTAACACACCACGATAGTGTCCCTGGCCACGACCACGCGGCCATTGGATACGCGCTGGATGCTGGCGCCAGCATCGTGATCCCGCAGGTTGAGACGGTGGAGGAGGCCAAGCACGTCATGTCGTCGGCTAAGTACGGCACCAAGCAGCGGGGCACGCGGTCGGCGCCACCGTTCCGCCTCATCCCCTTCCTGACCGACACGCCGTACGACCCCAGCCGTGACCTGCATAAGTGCCTCAACGACCAGGCGGCCGTCATGATCCAGATCGAGTCTGCCGAGGGCGTGCGCAACCTCGACGCGATCCTCACCGAGTGCCCGGACATCGACGTTGTCTGGTTCGGCACGCTCGACTGCCGCGTCAGCATGAACCTCGAAGGCAGGATGGGCGGGATGGGCGCTGAAGAGCCCGAGTGGCTCGCCATCTCTAAGATCTTCTTCGACACGATAGACAAGCACGACAAGCCGTACGCCGGTTTCGCGTTCGGCGCGCCGCCGTACGGCAGCCCCGAGAAGATTAAGGAAGCGGCCAAGAGAATGAGCCTCATCGCCGTATCAGCCGACGTACTCCATCTCGGCGCGCTGGCGGAGGACCTCAAAGTTGCTAGAGAGGCGGTCGGGCCGGTGGGACAGAAGATCGGCATCAATGGGGCTAACGGAAATGACACCGAGACGACGAATGGTAAGGAGTAAGAGATGAATCACGAGGGTTCACCATTGAAGACCGGTACAAGCATCCTCTTTGAGGAAGAATAGCAATAACCAATTTTCAACGCTCGTACGACGCGACGCGGTCGCCGTTGCTTTTCTTTGGGGTGATTGAGCCTGGAAAAGAGAGGTGCTGTTCTGTACCTCTCCGATCAACCACCAGGCATCTGGATAGGTAGGCAGACATGGCTACGTGCCATACCGCAGCGTGCAGATGCAAGCAATTTTTTCCGATAAATTCAGGTAGGTAGGTACAAGGACGAAAAATGCGACAGCACTATGATAGATAGACATAGCTGTTGCTCCTACAGCATGGGTATTCCAGGATTTCACCCCTACCTTCCTACTATGGGAAAGGAAGTCGAGTACGGATACCTAGGGTGGAGCTGTCTTTCCCCCGCTCCTATTATACGCGCAGCGATCCTTCCTTCCTTCCCACACCGATCTTCAGTTTCCGACCTTGTAAAGACAGGAAGGAAGGGGGCTTCCTCCAGTGTCGTACTTCGTCACACGGCGTACCCTCCTGCGTCTTGCCTTGACTAATCCATGTTCTTCTTGGTGCCCTGTATTTACTTCCCCCTCCTTTGCCCTCCGGACTTCTCTTCTTCCACATCATGGAGAGGCCACCCAAAACTCTTCCCCATGATGCGTCTAAGCCCCGTCCCTCAGGCATGTCAGGGCCGCCCAAAAGGCCAGACAAGCCATTGCACAGAGGCTTACTCTGTCTGGGACGGCGTTTTGTCGTTTTGGTCCCGGCTTTATTTTTGCAACCATCTTCTCGCTTACGCTGACTTCTTCTCTTAGACTACAGCTACGGTGGTGCTACTCTGCCGCCGCTGCTGTTTTCCGTTGCTGTCGTCGTTTTTGTTACAGTTTTTGGGATCTAAATCCTTTATCGGTTCCTTCAAGCTTTTTTTTTTTTTCATTGAGCTCTATTTCATTGCAGGAGGCTCGAATAATAGAGCGGTATGCTTAGAAGATGTAGAAGGTGCGTGGTTGGCGGTTGATGTTAATGCTGCAAGTGGCAGTAGCGCGGCATGGCGGATTGCGGCTCATTCACATTTATCAGCATTGATGCAATGTTCTAGAGCAGCGAATCAATTGCACATAAGCGACATTTGAAAACCACTTGGCTTGCTTGGCAAAGCTTCATTCAAATTCAGATCAAAATGGTGGCTGCCAACCCGCTCCGGGCACCAGTCCTACGCGGCAGATATGGCCATGACTGCAGCTAGACCTGCAACAACACTCTCCTCCAGTGAGCTACAGATTGACCCGAGAAGTCCGACGACTAGGAGAACGCAACAGCCTCAGAACACTATGAAATGTTTGAAGACAGTCGAGCGTCGGCAAATCCCAGCGATTTGTCATGATACCTGCACAGGGGCAACAATATGACTCCTCGTTTCGATGCAAAAAAAAAACCCGGACGTGGAAGGCACCGGCTCGATTACTAATTACTAAGAAATCCCGCCACTGGCGGCGATCAAAACTCGGCACGTGACCTTTTTTGCTTTATCGATAAGAGACCCCCCCCCCCCCCCCCCCGCTATCCTAGAATTTTTTTTGGGATGGACATCCCACTTTCTCGTGATACCCCGCCATACACATACATTGAGAGCCCAATCCTCCTAATATACCCCCCTTGCCGCCCTACACGCACACTCTCACTCAAAACATCGACAAGGACGAGGAGGAAAACCCAAAACAAGAAACGGCCAGAGAGAGAGAACAACGCAATGACGAACGCCACGATCCTCTGCTGCAACTGCGGCGCCCCCATCGACGGCACGACTGCCGCTGGTGCGCTCTGCTACGACTGCATCAAGTTGACCGTCGACATCTCCCAGGGCGTACAACGCGAGGCCACCCTCAACTTCTGCCGAGACTGCGACCGCTGGCTGCTGCCCCCAAGCAGTTGGGTTGTCGCCGCCCCAGAATCCCGCGAACTCCTCGCCCTCTGCCTCAAGAAGCTCAAGGGCCTGAACAAGATCCGTATCATCGACGCCTCTTTTGTTTGGACGGAACCTCACTCGAGGCGAGTGAAGGTCAAAATCACCATTCAGGACGAGGTGCAGACCGGCGTCCTACTGCAGCAGTCCTTTGAGGCCGTCTACATTGTTGCCTACCAACAATGCCCCGACTGCGCAAAGTCGTACACGGCGAACGTCTGGCGCGCCTCCGTTCAGGTCCGCCAAAAGGTCCTGCACAAGAGGACGTTCCTGTTCCTCGAGCAGTTGATCATGAAGCACGGTGCACACAGGGATACACTCAACATCAAGGAGGCTAAGGACGGTATCGACTTCTACTTCTCGGCCAGAAATCAAGCTGAAAAGTTCTGCGACTTTCTAAACTCGGTGGTGCCCTGCAAGGTCAAGAAGTCGCAGGAGCTGATTTCACAGGACGTCCACACTTCCACAAAGTCTTACAAGTTCACCTTCTCAGTGGAGCTGATCCCCATATGCCGTGACGACCTCGTGGCCATGCCCATCAAGCTGGCCAAGGCGTCCGGCAATATATCTCCCCTTGTCATCTGCCACAAGATCGGGACCTCAGTATACCTCCTCGACCCCAACACCCTCCAGACTGCCGACGTCAGCGCACCCATCTACTGGCGTGCGCCCTTCCACTCCCTCGCCGACGTCAAGCAGTTCGTCGAGTTCATCGTCATGGACATCGAGCCCACCAACATCACAAAAGGCAAATGGCGCCTCGCTGAGGTGCAGGTCGCTCGGGCGTCCGACCTGGGCGTCAACGACAAGACATACTTTGCAAGGACACACATGGGCAACCTGCTGCACGCGGGCGACTCTGTCCTAGGCTACATGCTCACGGGCACCAACTTCAACAATGAGGAGTTTGACGCCATCGAAGAGTCGCACGCCTACGGCTCAACGATACCGGACGTCATACTCGTCAAGAAGCACTACCCTAACAGGAGGAAGCACCGCAACCGCAACTGGAAGCTCAAGCGCATGAACAAGGACGAGGGCGAGCTTCTGCCGAAACAGGCCGACCAGGACCGTATGAACGAGGACTATGAGCAGTTCCTCCGTGACGTCGAGGAGGATGAGGAGCTCCGCGCAACGATGGCGCTCTACAAGGCCCAACAGCCCGCAAAGGTCGACCCCGACGCCATGAGCATTGCCGAGACAGAAGACGAAGGCGTGCCGCGGGTAGACATGGATGAGCTTCTGGACGACATGGACGAGCTCCAGATCAAGGAGTAAGTGGATTTTCTTGTCTCTGAACGGAGGGTTGTGTGGGATGGTTTATGGGAAGCATGATGTGCCCACTAGGATGGTCGTCAAGGTTAAGTGGCCGTCTGCGAGGATAACGTTGTCTCGGTGGGTTTTTTTTTCCCTAGGCACAGCAAAAGAGAGCAAGGGTATGTCTTCTTTTCACAAAACAGGATGGGACGGTTCAGGGATGGCAATGGCGTGTATGCATCAGATACCTTCACGCTCTCGACAGGACTCGACGCAAGCAAGAAAGGGCGTTGCCTTTTGTGTCAAGTTGGGAGGAAACAATCATACTCGGGTCACCACACGGCTCATGCGTGCCCACTCTGTTGAAGTCTTTACGAGTCGGTCTTCCGTTTAGCCGCCTATCACCATCGCCGCCATCGCCGCCATCGCCGCCTATCACCATCGGCCATGTGGTATTTCAACCAACCCCCGTGTACCTGTCGGCGATGTTGCGGAAACTCTATCCAGACTGCTTATTCATGTCCCGTCCCATCGAGGCTACCCGAGCCCACCTCACGTACAATCAGCGGGTATCCTTTTCTGGGCATCGACTTTCTCAACCAAGTCCAGCGTCTGTGCCCTATGCTCCCTCACTCCCACTTTTTCTACTACCCCCGGTGCCTGTCACGCCTGGGCGCACTCGCAGTCTATGCCGAATGGCATGGTCGCTGAGGCATGCCGGCTGACCTGTTTCCAGTTGCTGATCTCCGATGGCCGGTGGATTTCCGGCACACTCACTCACCCGTACAAGACACACGATGCGCTCGGCTGTGGCCTGTGTTTGCAGGGTTGAGTCCCGCACTGAATACCCTGGGGATCTTCTCATCCCGCCCTCTGCCGCGCCCCTTGGCCTGCTTTGGGGAAGTGGGGGTCCGTTTCTGGTTCACGATTCCGATGAGCTTGCGTTCCCCCAAAACGTGATTGTTAGTGTATCACTAAGAGGAACCACCTTGAATCTGAATCCCCTCAAGACGTCGCTCCAGACCGCACTCTCACCTGCTGTTATCCACATATTAAACTCTACTATTCCAGACCCCTGGCTCAAATAAGCACCTGTCAATTCTCGCCCCCGGGACACAATTTCCCATCTTTCCAACACCCAACCACCAACTCCAGTTTCAGATAGGCGTCGGGCACCCTCCACCTCCCTTATACTTTTCGTCCCAGACGCTCCCGCATAGCCCGCGGCCGTTCAAAAAACTCAATACACCGCACCCTACCCCCTTCTCCGCCATGGTGGGCTTCTGTCCATCCAACTCTGCCAAGTATCTGCATAAGGCCGCCGGGGGAGGGGGGGAGGCATCTTGGTCCCTGGGAACAAAGAGGCTGCACAACAGGGACAGGTACGGTATGATCTCTTGGTGCCCTGGCGGCATTTTTCAAGCCTTTGATGGTGGGGTCCAACGGGCTGGACGCCGAAGTTGGCGGCGGCGTGTGAACTGTTTCACAGCTGCGTCGTTTCCACGTCAAGCCTGCTGCCTGCCATCCGATCGAGATGGCATGGGGGGACACTCAAAGATTGCAGGCGGCACAGAGCCGTGACTTCATCGGCGATGTTGATGACGACGGCGTTTCGTGTCGATGTACCATGTGTACCGAAGTTAGTGGCGTGGGGGAAGGGTGGTCGATGGCATGCGTCAGCAACCTCGGCAGCCTCAGCGATCGCAACAGGCTTCTTCTCTTGAGGTTGGCACAACTTCACTTGTTCTACCCTATCAATACCGCGAGAGAAGGTTTTTCAGGCAGTGTCATCTTGGATTTTTCCAGACCACGGCATAGCATGGGTGGTCTAGCATGGCCGGTGTACATTGGCTCACTGTAGTAAAGTTTCTCGCGTCTGCATAAACGTTACCTTGAACATGAATCACTTGCATCGCAAATGCATGTAGATGTGCCGCACCGGAATATCGTTACGCTGGCACAGGCGGGAAACGCAGTGCCTACGTTATGCTATAGACAGATAATGCTGTATTTCTATTCCGGGCGCACCTCGCCAGTACTACCGGGGACATGATAGTATCACGGCCTTCATGCCACGCGGCTAGCTCGTTACGACGGCAGTGATATTGCCCGAGCTGCAAGATGGCATACCGGCGCTTGACAAATTGAGGGTATCTTCATGCTGCGACAGTACAGACGATACGCAGCATCACAAAGCCCAGTGTTAAACCTTCAAACACCCCCCCCCCCCCCCCCCCCCTTCTTTTCCCTCTCCGGATTTCCAAGTGCGGATAGAGTCGTCTGTTCGGCTGAGGGAGGGAGGGAGTGAGGGGGTGTAAAGTAGCGTCATATCCCTAAGCGCCCTTCATGCCATGCTGTCCAGCTGCCATCTTGGTAGCTTCGCAACCCGTGCAGGCATAACATCTCGGGGAGGTGGGTGGCCCGGAAACCTTCGCACCCGCTGTCGCCGACGCAGCTATCTTCGTTCTCGCTCCCGCCAGACAATCCCGCAGATACCGACGCCAGGGAACCTTTTCGTCCTATGAGGTCTTTTATTTATCATCCTTCGGTTGAGTTGACGATTGCGATAAGATTTCCGAAAAGAGGGATGCAGTACACGTATACACACATCACAACGTGCGCATATGCACGCCGCACACCACCTTGCTCAGAAGATCTTCCCTAGCACCCGCGCCACATCCCCAGCCGGCTTGCCACCCGAGGATGTATCACTCTTCCTATCCGCCAAGGGTATTTGCTTAAACACCGTCCGCTTCTTGTCCGCTTGCCCGTCATCCACGCCCGAAGCCGCACCCGAGCCGGAGGCAGCCCCTTCCCTGTCCGCCGCAGCATTGACCCCCTGCTTCCCACTGCGCTTCGCCTTGGTCGCCGCAATGCCGTCCATAACCCTCGCCCTCTCGACGTTGCGCACAAACTCCTTGTTCTCCTTGCTGGCCTTGCTGATCTCGGCCCGCATCCTGCTCGTCCGCTCCGCATTCTCGGCCGAGATCTGCTCCGTCAGGTGGCGCCACTTAAACCCCTTGAGATACTTGAGCGTCCAGATGTCATCATGGTAGTAGCTGCCCTTCTTGCCGCCGATCGTCCGCGCGTTGAGAAGCTCGCACATGGCCTTGGCATCGCGCTTGCGTAGAAACTCGACCCAGCCCTCCGTGTACGACTTCTTCTTGTTCCCTCCGTTCTTGACACGACGCGCGTGTGCCGCGGGGTCCTCGGGTGCGAGGAAGATGCGGTTGATCTTGCCGTAAGGCTCGAGCAGGGAGCGTAGCTTCTGGGGCTTCATGAAGGGCGGGATGCGCGAGATGTAGACGACGCCCGACTTTTTGATGGCCTCCTCCGTCGCGACGAGGTTCTTTTTTGTAAGGGGCTTTGAAACGTCCGGGAGATCCACGGTCGTGTTGGGTCTTGATTGTTTCTTGCTCGAGGTTGAAGCTTGTGCTTCCTCGTCTGCGTCGCCATCCTGATCGTCCGATGCGCCGCCTGCCTTGGAGGCATCGTGCTCCTCGTCACTGAAATCGTCCTCGTCTTCGCTGTCGAATTTGCGTCTCTTGGCGCTGCGACCTCCCTTGCGCAGCTCCTCGGCCTCGGAGTCGTAGCCCTGGTCAAGGTCGTCGTCGTCGCTGTCTTCCGCCTCGAGGAACTTATTCCGCTTTTCGGGAGCCATGATGGCAAATGAATGGTGTGGTGGGGTACAGTTAAGGATATCAAAGCCTCAAGTTCATACAGTCAGGCTGCAATCCAGCGGTAGCCTTATTCGCAAAGGTGCAGTGCATGTGCCGTTGTAGATACATACAAGAGACCGCGATCCAGTTGAGTAGCACTTTGCAAAAGTTTTAGTGGGACTCGGCGCAAAGCCCAACGACGAGACGTCTTATCGCTGATGATTACCTCATCACAGCGATACCGCGCTTATCTCGGTGCGCGGTGCGTACCCCTCCGCGCCGTTGCCCCTCTGCCCCTCAGGGAATGACGATTCATGAACGAAATCAAGGGGATATCTAAGCCGTGTGCTGCCTCTTAATCATCACAGCAATTCAATCACTTTTCATTTTCCCCCCTCATCTTGATCATAAGCCTATACCCTGATAAACGCTGTCAAGATGTCTGTCGAAGTCCTCAAGACCATCTCCCCCACGACGAACGAGCCTGTCATCACCCGCAACGGCGTGTCCCAGACCGACTTAGATGAGCTCCCTACCACCGCCACCAAGGCATTCGAGTCTTGGAGCAAGACTTCCCTGGCAGACCGCCAGTCCATCGTTAAGAAGGCTCTGAAGCTCCTCCTCGAGAAAAAGGATGAGTTGGCTGAGGAGCTCACCGTCCAGATGGGCCGCCCCATCGCCTACACCGGCGGCGAGGTCGCCACCGCGGTAAAGCGCGGTGAGTACCTCCTTAAGATCAGCGAAGAGGTGCTCAAGGACACCGGTGGCGAACCGGAGAAGGGCTTCAAGCGCTTCATTCGCAAGGTTCCCGTTGGCCCGGTTCTCGTCCTCTTCGCGTGGAATGTGGGTTGTCTCCTTTCTGCGTGGCAGCCCGGCGCGTGCGCCCGGTGGGGACTGTGATCCGCGCTGTGATGCGTGCAACCGCCCGAGCCGCCACGACGATCCGCCTGACTCTTGCTAACATGGCACTTCCAGTACCCTTACCTCATCTTGGTGAACTCCCTCATCCCTGCCCTGCTGGCGGGAAACACCGTCATCCTGAAGCCGTCGCCGCAGACGCCCACGATCGTGGAGCGCGTGGCTGAGGTGTTTGAGGAGGCCGGCCTCCCCACTGGCGTGCTGCAGTACTTCCACTGCGGCTCACCCATCATGATCGAGTCCATCGTCCGCAACCCCAAGGTGAAGCTTGTCGCCTTCACCGGCTCGGTGGCTGGCGGCCTCGCCGTGCAGCAGGCTGCATCAGATCGCATCGTCAACGTGGGGCTCGAGCTTGGCGGCAAAGATCCCGCTTACATCCGCGACGATGTCGACATTAAATGGGCCGCGGAGGAGATTGTCGACGGCGCCGTCTTCAACTCTGGGCAGAGCTGCTGCTCCGTCGAGCGGGTGTACGTCGCCGACAAGATCCACGATGCCTTTGTTACGGCCGTCCAGAAGGTCCTCGAGGGGTACAAGTTGGGCGATCCCTTTGACAAGGGCACACATGTCGGCCCCGTGATCTCCAAGCGTTCCAAGGAGATGATCGAATCGCACATCAAGGACGCCATCGCCAAGGGCGCCACCGACGCAACCCCCGCCAACGAGACGTTCGACAACCCGCCGCCCAAGGGCAACTTTGTCAAGCCCACGCTCCTGACGGGCGTGAATCACTCGATGACGGTCATGACTGAGGAGACTTTTGGGCCGGTGATTCCCGTTCAGCGGGTCAAGAGTGATGAAGAAGCTGTGCAGCTCATGAATGACAGCGAGTTTGGCCTAACGGCCAGCATCTGGACCAAGGACACGGAGAGGGGCTACGAGCTCGCGGACCAGGTGGAAGCGGGTACTGTCTTCGTGAACCGCTGCGATTACCCCAGCCCGGTAAGTCATGCACACACATCTGCCACGTCTGCCGTGGCTATCACCCGATCCGATCCCATACGACCACCCCGATTATCCCTCCGTGCTTTTGGCCCCGTTCCCCATCTTGTACTCCTGATCCACTCCGAAATCGCGCCGGCCGCCTAAAGTCAACAAGTCCATCGGGTTTTACCCGGCGCTTGGGGGCGATGACGGCACGTCGTTCCTTTGTTGCCTTACCCTGCCTTTCCTGTCTGTCCCTCTTACTTATCTGCCCGATGGGGTGGCGCAACACTTGACTTGGATTTCTTTGCAAACAACTCACTGGCCCATCTGGCATTCAAGCCGCTTTTGCCGTGCCCCGCCCCAGAAGCTCATCGACGCTAACAACCCTTTTAGGACCTGGCATGGACGGGATGGAAGAACTCGGGCAAGGGACAGACTCTAAGCCGCTTTGGTTACGATCAGTTCGTCAAGCTCAAGAGCTACCACCTCAAGGACTACCCCAAATGAATGGGGCAGCACGGAATGTCTCGCGAAGCAGCCGCAGTAGCCAACATGCGCCCGGTACACCGATCGGGTGGAAGAGCTGTTAAAGCAGGACCTGGGAAGGGCATGATTGTGCGAGAAAGAACGGTTGTTTCTGGGGGGATGGGGCGTGGCGGCACTGCTACATATCGCGTCTCCGTCAAACTCAAGGCCCCCGATGAAGCACGGCGGCATGGTTTGATTTTCTTGACACGGGCGCACGTCAGGGACGGCGTTATCACCGCACGGGCACCCGCTGTTCCCCTGGCTTAGGCGTCTTCCCTTCCTCGAGCTGGTTTGAGATGGAAGGGGGAAGCCCGTGGATGCTTGATGCCTGGGGGGGGGCTTGAGTGGACAGCGCGGGAAGCGTAGGGCGATGCGCACGAACAATGAGTAGATTATCGGTCTATAACAGAAACACCAAAAGATATCTCCACAATAACGATTGAGCCGGTTGTGACGGAAGGGCATGCCTGTCGAGACGTGCGAGGCAAACCAAATGTATGGATCGATGGCCTGATCAGCCCAGCCGTCGACGTCAACCACCACGCCAGCGTTGCGCACGCATGTTAACCGTTGGGTACCATGATGATCTCATGACCAGCTTGACCTCGTGCTTTTGTTTCGTCCGTGTCCACGACATTCCCGACGGGCTACATCACGTTGTCGAGCTGTTTCCCCCCTTTTCCGGCCTCTGGTTTCGGTTGCGCACGAGCGGCGACGGAAGCGGGAGGAGGATGGGGAGAAGACGGATGCGTGACTAATCGTCTGAACAAGGCCGAAAACGCTGCGGTGAGTGGTGGGTTTGCGATGCGCATGTAAGTGTGTAAGTGTGTAGGTATATGTGTGTCTCGTGGGGGCGAGGTTGCTTCTGGGTGCGCATGCTGTTTCCGTTCCTGGCGTGGTGGCCCGTGTGCCGTGGGGAGGTGTGCGGAACGCCAGAGGGAAAGAGAGAGAGAGAGAGAGAGTCATACGCACCGTCCCCACTTGTTTATTTCTTGTTCTGACGCCGCAGAAACCCAGAAACAGAACAATTAAGCTCAACCGGCGAGACGTCGTCTCGTGTTCCTCCGCGACAGCTTTCAACATCTCTTTCTCCCCATGCATTAGATGAACGGAGAAATGAAACCAAACAAAAAAAAACCCTGACAAGAGTCACAAGAGTCACAACCGGGCGGGCGACTCGCGGTACGGGGGCAAGATTGCAGCGAAGGCTCAAGCAGCCAGAACCAGGACAGTGCAAGAGCCCTGAAATTCGACTGGATTTGACGATAAAACGGCCTTCTCCCCGAAAGACTCGGATTTAAACTTTCGGGAGGCATTCATCCAAACCACACACCTACACACACGCACACACGCACACACACAGAGACGCCGACACCTGACACTTGACACACAAAGGTGCGATTGGAAAGGGGGGGGGGAGTGCAGAGTATACGCACGATACTATAAACAATGTCTCATTGCAATCCATTGTCCAGAAACGTGTTCGCGTGGAGGGTGGGTTGGCGATAGAGGCATGTGGAGATGGGGGCCGAGGAGGTTGAAAGGACGGCATGGCAAGGACCTTGCTCCCTGCCCCATGATTCGTGCCCGGCGCCCACCGTGTCATGGACTATGGGCGGGCAGTGCCGTCCATTCGGCCCATCACGGAGGTTTAAACATGGGTTTGGGGGTGAGTCGAGGCTTGCCCCTTGAGGAACACTGCCGAAGCCACGTTTTACGGACGTACATTGCAGGGCTTGTGTGGCGCAGGAGGGTAGGCGGTCCTCTGGCAGGAAGCAAAGGGGCACGCAGCGGAAGGCATTCTTGCCATAGAGCGGTCCTGTTTCATCAGAAACAACGTCCTTCTCACGCGGCAAACCGTTGATGCAAACAGCACACTCGGAGGGGGGGAAGTAACAGATCCGGGGCGGATAGAGGCGGGCGAGGGACGGTGAGTGAGGACTGTCGGCCGATGGAGAATGCGCCGTGGACGGCGTGCGTGAAAGAATTCCAGTCGTTACGGACGCAGTAGCGGCGGACGAGGGAGCTTGCAACTTTTCCCTCAACGTTGGGGGGAGGTGGGAGGGTTCCTAAAACCCTGCCGCAAACGGAAGTATCGTGATGGCCTCTGGTGTGCAAATATAACTGCCGACAAGAGGTGAGAAGGTCAAAGGTCGATAGTGGAAGCTCGCAACGGCAACAGAGCCACGACGAACTGCCGTGTTCAGCCCCCGAGAGAGAGAGAGAGAGAGAGAGAGAGAGAGAGAGAGAGAGAGAGAGAGAGAGAGGCCATCGTCATCGTGAGTGGGGCGCTCATGTCGCCTGCATCGGGACGACAAAAACCCGGTGCACGCCCCATCCCTGTGGGCGCGCTTGGGCGAGCTTCGTAGAAGATGACGGCCGGATCCGGCGATTTGGACTCGGCTTGGAGAATCTACCCTCAGGATCCGTGCTCCTGGCGGACTTGGCGGGAAGGGCGGGTCCCTCCCTCAAGCTCGAGGAGAACGAGCACCTGTACTCGTAGGGCCACGACTAGCTACGAGCAAGCGCTGCGCCTCTGGCCGTAGCCTGTGCCCCCCGCACGGCAGAGCCTCTCTATACCCGCAGTCCTTCGGCATGTCTGTGGGAATGGCTTCTCAGGTTTGTAAGGTAGGACCTTAGACCCAACCGAGTATCACCCCTCCATCTGCCAGCCCAAATACCGGTAAACCAGCTTACCCAACTAACAGCAAAGTGCACGCTAGCTCACTCTCCTCTCTTACTTACTAATTAGAATATCGTATACGTGTACGGCTTGGGGGTACTGGAGATTTCGGCCCACCCCTCCTCCCTCCCTCTTCGGCCTCACTCCATCGGCCGTATCTTAGCTGGCGGTGGACCTGTTCGTCCATGGAACGTGATGCTTCCGTGACGCCCCCCAAGCCTCTACCGCAGACACGCCGTCTATGGTCCAATGAGACAGTCTGTCTCCCATTGAGGCTGGCGGACACGGCGACGGCGTCGATAATCTGCCTGCCGCACACCCCCGGCACCTGAATCTCTGTTTCCAGCTGGCTGGCATCTGCCCTGGCCCATCTTATCATTTGGGGATAGCAGCGACAGCCAGAGGGTGGAGACAGGCTAATGTTACCCGACTACCTACCTACTGAACTGCCTGGGCCGGACCGGCTGAATCTGAATTGGGAGGCCCTGCTTGTCATCGCTATCTGCACGGGTTTGGGGCTATTGGATCGAGTCTATTGGATCGGGGCTGAGATCGTACAGGTAATTTGCAGGATTGGATTATATTGCTCCAAGTCTTGGATATGGGGTGCCCCCACCCACCGCTGCGGAGAATAAAGCAAACATGGCAAAACCAACCCCTACCACTCACTAAATCACACCCCTCTCCCCTTCCCAGCTGGCATCAGCTAAGCCAGGTACCGCGCATTAGGAGAGCAGGCATCATGATCCTGTGATGCTCTCCCGCGGTGATCTCCCCCATTACCAGATGTGCGGAACGACATCTTGGGTCTTCGATGGGGAACGAGGCTAGCAGGGCGAGCACGCATCCGCTTCCAAATCACTAGCTTCACTCGCCATTCGCCAGGTCATCATCCCGTCATCCCATCACCCATCATCACCGGTATCGCCATCGGGTCGTCACCGTCTCACCGGTCCCGCCAGCTTGGGTCAGGAGACGTGCGTGATAGGTAGGTAGAGTGATCGCGATCCTAGTAGCTGCATCTCTCTCCCTCCCCCGACTTCGTACCCCCACTACATCTGCAACATGCCGTATATATCCGTACTTGTATTGCTAACGAACGCCTACTTGGAGCTTAGACCGGCGCCCGGAAAGGTAAGGTAAGATTCATATGCAAGACGTGCGAAATGACGATCTGCCACTCGCTGGGTATTCGGAACAAGCCCAACATTGATCACTCCCAGCAGCCCGATGCCATCTTGTCCCTCAGGATGAGGCTTACGTCGTACGCTGCTGTGGCTGCAAGCCGTATCCGTACAAGCTACTATATGTGAAGCCCTCTCAAACATGTCCAAATGCGGAAACCTTGACCGGCCTATTTGGGCTTGGCGGGTTTGATGCGCGGCGCCCAATTAGTCAGTCAGCCAGGTCACTTTTACCCGGGTCTTCTCGCGCGCGAAGCTGGTTTAAACGCCGCCGGGCTCTTGGCGCGCGATGCTGGGCAACGCCCTCCAGAGGAAGATGCAAAACGAAACAGTTCTGCTGTAAGGATTGGCACTATCCGGATGGGGCAGCGGCGGACGGCAGGTAGGCGGGGCCGGGCGGCCCTGTGAGGCTGTATTCGTCACGCGGATCTGAACATTCAACGCAGATGGTGCCGTTTCTGGACAGAGGGGTCAGGATTCGTAATGGGTCGTGGTGATGATGACGGCGGATGCCTTGGGATACGACGATGGCCCAAACAAGAACAATCGTCGGTGCCTGAAAGCCCGGGTGGGGCAAGCGTAACTTGACCGTCGTCGCGGGGTCTTCTCTCGCGATCTAATTAGCTTGCGGTTGCTGCGGGATACGACCAGCCCTCGCTTGAGTTTGCCTCTAGATAGAGGGAGGGAGATGCCAATCTAACTCTGTAGAAGGGAATTAACCTCAAAGTTCCCTCTGGCAGCTTCGGGGCCGAGCCGAATGCCACGTCCTTTTGACACGGCGCCGGATGAGCTGGAGATACAGGGACCGCCGGTATGGATGTAAACTACAGAGTATCAGGGACTCATACTCGAAACCTACCTCCCCTCCCGCCGGGCTATCAAAAAGAGAAGCCCGGCCTTGACAAGGCTACGAGTACTCTAATGAGCATGCTCTGGGGTTTGGCGTCCAGCGTTCAGTGAGGCGTTTTGACATTTGCTAGGCTCGGATTCGCGACGCCACCATGGCCGCCGTCGTCCACACCACCCCGCAGGCCATGCAACCCGGGCCTGGACGGCGTCGCGATCTGGAGGTGCCAATATCGATGGCATCGAGTTCGGCGTAGTGATGTAACTGTTCCGATGCCAGGAAACCCCTGGTCTCTGTTCCCCCGTCCTCCGCCAAATGCGGCACCCTGCCGCTCCCCCCCCGGAAGATATCGGAATATATCGCAAATACCGCTTTCCACGAGCCAAGCTCTTGTGTGCATGCCCGATGCCGATGTGGCAGCTCGACTCACGCTCGCCTTGTGCTGCCTTGGAGGCTGCAGGGCAACCCCACTGGTCAGGCTTCGTACGCGCAGCCGGCTGGCTGAAGTTTGGAAACCATAAACTCGCGGGCGGCGCCGTCGACCAGACCAAACCCGCCGGCCATGGGCCCCCCCCCACACCGGGAACCGCCGACTCCGGCTGTCTGGGCTGGGCCAGAATGTGCGCGCAGCGCAGGCAGGGGTGGTTCAGTAGGCAAACCTATAGACACGGTACCTACCGCACGCGGGCGGATGACACGGCCCAAAAGGGGATACAGGAAGGGGGAAAAGTGTCACGCACGTTCCTTGCAGACGAGATCTTCACGCATGGGTAGGTGGGAGGAGAATACCTAGTATGCCAAGTCGACGATCAGCGACGTCGTTGCAACCCCATCCTCCCCAGCTGTGTGTGTCTCTCTCAGGGCATGATCCGCATACCGCATACTGTATCGTCTGGTGCCCTCGGCCGGCGACGCACACGCAAACACGCGCTTGGTGGTGGAAAGGGTGAAGGGGGACTGGAAATCAGCAAAAGATCGAAACAGAATTGTCAAACCACAACCGGCCATCTGGGCAACCAGAACAGGACATGACCGGGTCGCGGACCGTCGAGTTATGACGCGCTGGAAAATGGCGTGTTGGCGATGACCGAGTAGCTTTTTTCAACGTCCATGAACGGCATGTATGTAGGTATGGAATAGCGGGAATGGAATCCTCGACAGTGCGGCGGCACAGCGGACCTGCACGCAATGCGCTCGCTCGCTATACACCGCAGTGCCTGTGCGTCCAAGTCCAAAGCGGCGGCGACGGACAACGTTGTTGCGCACCCGCGCACCCGCGCGTCCGGATGGCCCCCTGGGGAAGGAAGTCAGTTAGTCAGTCAGTCGTTGTGTGCCTGCAGCAGCTGCGTTTATCACCCACCCAAATTCATGAAACAATGTCCCACCTGCGGTCGTGCAACCCGGCGCCGGGTTTCAGAAACTCTGTCTCTCTCTCTCTCTCTCTCTCTCTCTCTCTCTCTCTCTCTCTCTCTCTCTCTCTCTTTCTCTCTTTCTCTCTCTCCCCCCTTCTCTCGGGTTTTCCTCGTTTTCTTCTTCTTTCTTTCTCTTCTGTCTCCTGACCATGACGGAATGTAACCCCAACATGTATGAATGCAGTAGCACTGGAAGAACCCTACTCTCTTCAGGGCTTTCCTTGATCGCATATCTACCAAACAGAGTCTGCCTTTCGGCACCGGCGAGGACGATGCACGACAGGCAGCAACACCCCACCCCCAGTCTCCACCCCTTCCTTCCCTCCCTTCCCTTCCATATCCAGACCCACATGACCCTTGTCCTGCTGCGCTGTTTGATTGGTGAGGTTCCCGACGTCCCCGATCCAGCACGCTGAGTCCAAAACTTTGATAGAGTATCCGTATCCGTAGAGCAGATACCTAGAAGCAAAACGAGGCAGCCTGCCTCATTTTTTACCTTGCTACCTCTTTCGTTTTTCTCGGTCGCAGCCGATCCAACCACCATCATCAAACCTTCCTTCAGTTGCCACGTATGCCGAGCATAATCCCACAGTCAGCTATGCCTCCACTGTCATGCCCTCTTATTCATACCCCCGTCAAGTCGGCCAGCTTGTAGCGCACTCCATCACTTGTATGCAGATCGAAACACATCGTCTCTCTGTTCATTACCCACGCCGGACGAGACGGCAAGGCACGGGTTTAGAATTCGCCCTAGCCCTTTGATCGACTCGTTCCTCCCCGTCCTCCTTGCCTCTACGTCCGTTGTAACAACGCCATCTCTACGCGCTAAACTCTGTTCCTTCACACCACACCCAATCCTCCCTTCACCTAACCTTGTTTCCAAATCCGTGGCGCTCGCTGGCCGACTGACGCACGGAGACACGCCCTTTCCTTTTTCCAATTGTCTTCATCTCGCTATCTCTCTCTCTCTCTCTCTCTCCCACACCCTTCTTTTTTTTTCACCCCTTTGCTACACATGCGATGGCATGCGTTGCAAAGGGTGGGTGTGTGTGTGTCTGATGGCTGCGCTTCCAACTCATCCCTGCCCCCTCTCTCCCTCGTGTTATCCACCACACACCTCCCTCACACCCGACACCGCCCCCCCCCCCCCCCCGACTATCGCTCTCTCTCCCTCGCACCATTCGAAAGCTACCCCATGGAGGGACGGGGAGAAGAGAGAGGGGGCGTGTGCGTGTGTAACCACAGCCGGGGACGCACACACACCCCCTACCACGCACGTCTTCAATAAACCCAACCCTTGGCTCGGTGCTACACACGACCATTCTACACCCTGCTTGTGCTTGCGTCCACCGATCTGGGAACGGGATATATCAGTTTGACCTTTCCCACATCCTCAACCACCTTTCTTTTTTGGAACAGGAACCCCCCAACGATCAAATCAGACATCATCCACTTCTCGATCTAACTAGATCCCCCCAATATCTCACTTCCATGTCCATCACTATCACACCAACCACCACCACCATTGTCTTCCTTCAGGGCTGAGCCGCAAGGATATCCAAGAGAAGGGAGCTGGACCCGACAATCAAACTGCTGGAAGAAAAAGCAACGGACAGCGTACGAGGGAACCGCCTCGCTTAGTACCATCCTACGTGCGGTTTGTCGACGAGACGGTCGGAGGATATATCAAGAGCCTGTCTCTCCCATATCGATTATCGAGATCTCCGCCGAAGAATCACATCACACCATCCCTTCCGAATAATTCATTCATCCCTGTGTATCAACCGCGGTGCTGGTAAAACACAACAGTCAAATAAACACCACCACCATATATAAACACCATCTCCCACCAACAACTCACGCCCACACCAACACCGCCGCAATGCAGCACGACTCCGCCATGCACTCCAACGACGGCTTCAAGGTCTTCTTGAACAAGATGATCCGCCGCAACAGAAAGGAGGCCAAGAGGAGCATGGAGATCTCCGCCCCCTACAACTTCCAGAAATGCAATCTCGATATCGCCGGCATTAGCGCCGATGAGTAAGTTCCCTTTCTCTAGGCCACGACCAAGGACTTTGACTAACCCAATAGCCAGAATCGCCCTGCTCAAGGAACAAGCAGTTGCTAGCCGTATCGGCATCGCCGACTTCGACTCCTCCGAGTACCCCGCCCGCCCGCTTTTCTCCATCCAGCCAGTCGTGTCCACCGCCTCCATCTCCACAATCCGCAGCTCCTACAGCAGCTGATCGGCCTCTCATCCGTCACCGAATCTTCCTTTTGTCAACCAATCAACTACTACCGACCAACCGTATTACCGTAATCAGAGATGGAATTTAATTAGGACTGTCTGCAATCACATCACCCAGGCTGGTGCTGGATCAAGAAAATTGCATGAAGAGCAGGGATAGTGAAAGCGAAAACATTTCAGCGAAGCATGGTGCAATGATATCCTGGATTATTGGGAACAACATTCCTACTTTCAGCAAGCGACGGCGTTCTGGGGCGAGCGAACTACCGCGACGACGGCAGTCGTACGCACTATTTTGTTTTTCTTATCTTTTCCCCTTATATGACGGGGGAAGAAATGGTCGCTCCGTCCAGGGAAATGGCAACGATACCACTAGGTACACAAGGAGGCTGCAAGCAAGACGGACTGCATCGCCGAGGGCGGTTCCGAAGAGATAGCAGCAAGGGCCAGACTTACAGTCAGGCCTAACACAATAAACTAATGAAACCCAAACAATATTATCAATCATGCCTTCGCCCGGCTGTGCCGAAAACGTAATAGTAGAGCGACCCAATGCGAGCGTCGGCCATTTCAGCCTTGTGGCATCCCATAGGCGCTGGGGGGGGACTCTCGTTCCTTTGTCCGGCGTAACTTGATGCCCCACCACGGAGCCGCTTGGCGTGTCCGCATTGGTGCATGTAACGCGAGTATGTCCAGTTGACGGCATTGCGATGCTACGTGATGATACGCAAGATGTACAGGGGTGACAGGGGTAAGTAAAATACCCCTATGATGTTACCCCCCATAACCGACATTATAATAGAGGGGGAATATTCACTAAAAGTGAAGTTCTGCAGTAGGGGGGTGGACGTTAGTTACCTAACCGGGGTATACAACTTCGGCCTGGTACCATTGTATTTTGCTCATGCGTACACGCAGCTGGACCGGTACCCATGCATGGGAGTTATTTTCCACATCCCACGTGCGATAAAAATAAAAACCAAAAGCCTGAGAGGTCAAGGTTGGGAGTCGACTAGGTACGGACGTCGATCCTCCACAATCCACACCGAGGCTCCGAGCCGAAACAGACTCGGTGACGTGCGAATGCCAAGAATAATTCCCAGCCACCCAGGGCAGCATGTTGCAGCACATCAGCGGGCTGAGTAACACGAAAATCAACCCACCCACCCCGCGCTTTCCCACGTCGCCGGGATTGACGTGATACATCACATAGGCGAGCAGATCTAGATGAGCTCTTGGAAAGCGATGGGCCCACGGCACAACGCCGTCGGTGACCGGCAAAGCACGAAGGATGTACCTAGAGGGCACGGGGATAAGTCCCCCACTGTCCGGTCACAGGCGGAGATAAACCGGCTCAAATCAGAAACCCGTTCCTCCGAGTCTGACAGATCGCAGATTGCGAATTGTCCCGCGAACCCAGGAGGTGCGCGTCGTCGGGTCTGTGGATATCCATATTTTCTGCCGCAGGAAAAGGTGGTGCCTGAGCGAGATCCTGTTTTGGAACCTGCGACACAGCGGGACTGCGCCGTGTCGCAGAATGGAAGGCGGCTCTTTTTCGTGCAGGATGCCCTCGTGATCTGAAAATGGGCAATGGGCGCCCGCTCCCCACGAACTGACGGAAGCTCGGTTGCTCATTCGGGGGCCCACGGTCCGAGGGTGATGTGTGCCAGGCCTCCCAGCCGTCAGGGACGAACAGGTTGCCATGGAATTGTGGAGGGCTAGGGGACCTCGTGTGTGCTTGTCCCGAGCGCGTCGCGTCTGCTAGGGCACGACGGCATGGCTTGTTGACAGACAGTTGGCGAGACAATTGGCAACGAAAATCTCATCGCCAACTCCGACCCGTGGGTAGTAGTGTACTCCGTAGCTGTGTAGGTATTACGATCTCAGAATTGCGGTCAGTGACCCTGAGTTCCTGGGCGACCCGAGTCCCAGGGATACATTGGAGGGGCAGAGCAGATTACACCGTCTGTTTGAGCAGGCTGCCATTCGTCCACGGAGGCAAGGAAGGGATGATGAGAGACAGGCCTCCCCTTGGAATATTGGGATAGGGGAGTGACAGGGCTGCTGAACGCGATTCGGATTTTGGTTAATGATTGAAATTAGATGTTGCAGGTTCGTTTCTTTTTTCTATTTGTGTTCTGCGTTGTTCATGATGACGATCCACGTCAATCATCATGGAAAGAAAGTTTAGTTGCGGCTGGGAAACAGAACTAATCTCTCGCCAGATGGCACAGCAATGCGAAGCTGGCCCACCCTACCGTGGATTAGTTCAGGGACGTACTTTGACTTTTTTTTTTCTTTCCTTTTCCTTTTCCGAATAGCTACAGTCCATGGCCGAAGGCTCAGTGTGAGTGAGACCCGTTGGACTGTCACGGCTCCCGCTTTGGTGGTGAAAAAATTTGCGAGATTACCAATGGCAGTGAATTACCGAAAAATGACGACTGCCTGACAGATGCTAGCGAGGAGGAAGTACCGGTACCGGATCGAAGAGCAGATTATCAGCATGTGCTGCCACGGGTGGGTACGGAATGGAAATGCGGGACGAGAGGCTGCTTCCCGACAGGACGGAATCCAGTTCGTGACCCCCCCTTGGTCCTTCCCCTTCCAGAAAGTGGCTCTGTGTGTGGTTCGAAATTTGGGTCCCTGGCAATCCCGCGCCTTCCGGCTTCTGCCAGCATACCATACCACGTATCTGATTGGTCATTGTCCTGGCCGTCGTCCATCCACGTCCACGACCTTCGACTCTGGCTGACAAGGGAGGAGCAACAGTCCGCCGCATTTGGATTGGATAACGTGAAGGGAAACATCGGGGGACGCAGGCAGATGCAATCTGGCAAGACACCTTCCGGCCTTGAAGCCGCCCCATGCAATCCAGTGCAACGGTGCCGGTTTCTTCTCGCTGGCGCGGGTGCCACAACTGGTGGGGAGGGATCGATGTTCAGACATCAAGGAGTCATCGGCCTGGTTTGGCAAATGTCTGGCCTCGTGAGCCACCGCGCTGTCGGATCTTTGCCCCCCAGGACCTTGGATGCTACTCAAAACTTCCCCGTGTTTATTCTTGATGTTGGACCTTCTTCTAGCGCCGGGCTGCAACGGCATCCAAGCCTACACTAGCCCTGTACCTGCTGCAACGATGATCAATCTTGCGTTTCCAGGCGGCAGACGGAGTCGTCATCCCGTATGGTAGCGGTGGCGGTGGTGGACATGCAAGTACCGAACCGGACACACAGTAGCTCGCAGGGATGAGGTTTCAGGGCGTTGTGAAAAGTACCCGTTTGCCCACTCAACCCCAAAAAGGCCTTCTTCCTCAGGGAGAGGCATTTCGCGGTAGTGTGCAAAGGACGGCATCGGTTTCGATGACACGCAGACCTCGACACTCGGGCCTCGGGGAGGGGCGCACGCTGAAATCCCGCCCCCGTCTGCGACGTCAATCCATCCCGACTCGTCAGTGACAGCGTCACCTGCCACCTTGCGAGCGAGGCGCAATCTGATAACGGAAGTAGGCAGAAATCGGGATCGCCAACCATCGAGGCCCTTCTCGCGCTCGTTGTGCACACCTACAAGTCACTTGGACTCTGTACCTCTCTGTTGCATCGTAGTGTACACTTCTCGCACATAGTCCGATATAGCAAATGTTTTTTTATTCACCCCTAACTTTTTCTTCTTTTGTTTTTCATAAACCCTCCCCCAAACACGACAAGGTTGTAACTGTGTGAGCCACAGTAAAACGAGGCTAGAGACCGTCATGAGCCACTCAGAACACGCGAGAGCTAATGTTTGCTTTGCTGCCTGAGTCATTTTCCTTCCAAGAAATCAGTACGTACCTGTACCTTCTAGGTATTACACGTGTAGAAGTATGGCGAATCCACCCACAAGGGAGTTGCGAAAATAAGCCAAACGGCGTTAAGGAATAAAGTTCCCGAATCCACCCTTGGTGGCCACGTACCCGCTTCTCTCCAGCCAGCGCGTGTCGTGAGTGGACGGCAGTCAAGCCGTCAATGCAGCAGCTCCGAATCCACACGAAAAGTCACCTCCAGGTTTTTCGCATTCCAGTCGAGTACCACCAAAGTCCCTCGAGCCTGTGTGTCTCGAGTAAAATCTTTCCCTCTGGAGAAAAAAAAAAGAGTCACTCGCCCTCGCCCTGATTCTTTCCCCCCTGGCCCTACCGGTCTGTCCCTTGTCTAGCGCTTGTCCTTAGCTGGGCCCCTTTCTGTTCCATTCTCCATTTCTTCCAGAGAGCCGAGTGAGACTCGGGCAATTCGAGATATACCCGCACCGCGGATGATCCGTAGCTGGTAACTTGGAACTGCAAAGGTGCGGCCCCCCAGAAAGTACACTACTATGTACACACAGTCGCAGCAAAAGGAGGGAGGGAACTCGCCTGTACGCCTCATAGACTCCGTCCGATCTCAAACCTCCCGCTCTCCCGCTCGTCCACCACCACTGTCATTCCTACCTTCTGGTACTACAGCAGGATAGCCCTGCCGCTTAATTTTCTGCCCTCAATCCAATACTTCTACCTGAGGCCCCCTTCACCTTCACTAGACACCCTTCCTTCTTTTTTCTCGCTTTTCAATCCTCCAATTATATACCCTCTTTTTAATCAGATCGCGCGTTTATTTGACGGCTACGCTGCTGTCAAATGAACCTGCAACGGACCCTTCATATTTACCTCTGTAAGTTTTGTCATCTAGTCGCCCTGGTACAGCCTGTTCGCCCGGACTGTGTTCCCCCTGTGCGCTCGACTGCTCGCCGTAGTAAAACATCCCAACGGCTTAGCTACATCCAACCGGAGTCCCCTCTGTCGTCTGAACCCAGAACAAAACTCGGTCCAAATATTATTCATCAATGTTTACGCAGCACCTTTCGAAGCCCCGCAAGAGCAAAGAAGAAAAAAACAACACCAACTGACGATCTGTGCGATTTAGAATCCCTATCCGCCGCGTCTTCTAAATGCCCACCATCTACTCCTCCCTCTACCAGAATTTTATCCGTCAAGGATTCGCAAAATCTTTCACTCACGGCTACGCCCAGTCCGTCGTAGCTGCGACACATCCTATCCTCAACACTCAGAACCGGCCTTCGTTTGCCCGCCGGAACACGAATCGCTTTGGCCGCCTCCAGTCTCTCCAGCTTCAGTCCGCTTTCCACACCGCTGAGCGGACAAGTGCGGGTCTTCCCCAGCATCACCACGAGAAGCTCGACGAGAAGCTCAAACATGGAAGTTTAGACGCCTACTTCGAGGCGCTGCAGAGCCAGCAGGCCTCAGAGGAGGACTTCGAGAAGGAATGGACTCAGTTCCAGTTCCAGCGACAGATTGAATGGAAGCCCACGCCCGCGTCCGTCCTCGTTGGCGAGGCCAAAATTGCCGAGGCAGAAGAGCATGCCGCCGCACAAGATGAAGAGACACCATCAGCCATCACTCCAGAGGCCCAGGCCGCCCTGGCTCAAATAGATGCGGCTCTAGAGAAGGAGATTGAGTTCAGGAATCGCATGGAGGCCTTGGAAGAGGCTTCTGAGCACTCCGTTCGATCCATTTCTCATGGCGGCTCCGCAGCACGCTCCTACCAGTCTCCAGCCATTGACAGATCATGGTCACCTCTCAGTGTAGCACGAACCGCTACTCCTCCCTTTGACCCTCAGTCTCAGGTTTACGCCGACCACCTCCATAAGCTTTCCGAAGATGGCCGCTACGCCGAGATCCCGGCCGTGTTCGAGGCCATGCTTGTCGCCAGTGTGCAGCCCATCGCCAGCGCCTACAACGCCCTGCTGATGGCCGCCATCCACCTGCCGACTGCTAAGAACGAGATTGTCACCAAGGCCCTGGATGTGTACGCCGACATGCTCCGTCGCAAGATTGTGCCGGACAGCGACACCTATAACATCCTTGTCGGCCTTCTCGCTGCCCGCTCTCTGGAGGTCGCTTCGTTGAAGAAGAACCTTCAAGAGAAGCTTGTCCGATTCGGCGGAATGGATGAGCCTGGGAAGTTTATGCTCGCGTCCCACGAGCTCGAGAATGCCATTCTCTCTGAGGATGACAGACTAGATCTAGCGATGGAAATGTTTGAGAAATCGGTTCTCTCCCAGCGAGCGGATTACTCGGCTGAGTCTTACCACCAGCTCATTTCTGCTTGTGCCCAGGCTGGACGCGTCACTGACATGCTGCGTCTGTACGAGCACATGGAGCTGAACCGTGTTACTCCTTTCGCCGCCATGTTTCCCCGGATGGTCACTGCCTTTGCCACTTCCGGAGACCTCGTCAGCGCTGTCGAATGTTACAATGAGTACAGGGAACTCGCTATTGCTAACGATAATGGCGAGTCTACTCTTCACGATCGATTGGACGCCGAGGTGTACGCTTCTGTCATTCACGCCTACATCATCTCTGACAAGATTGACGGCGCCATGAAGTTCTACGAGAAGATCATCAAGGAATACGGAGTTCGTGCTGGTGATATTAAGGATGTTATCGTCAGCTCTGGCATGGTCAAGGCTTTCACCGACCGTGGTATCTTCAATGAGGCCCTTCGTTGGGCACAGGTTGTCGAGGTCGAAAATCGAGCGGACCCCATGGGCAGCCTTGCCACCCGTGCTGCCGACTTTGGCGACATGCATACCGCTGTTGCGGCTTTTGCCAACCTGCCCATCAACTTCCACAAAATTGCCACCCCTGCCATGGCACTGCTCGCCTTGAGCGTTCGCCAGGGCGATGTGGTCTCAGCAGCTTGTTACTGGCACGTTCTTTGCGCCCCTGAGACGCCCGTTACCCCGGCCCTCATCGAGCCTACTGCTATGTACGCCATCGCCATGATTGGCTCTGGTCAGGTTGCCGAGGGTCTGGCCGAGTCCGAACTCATGTTCCAGCGAATTCGGGCCGCCAACCCTGAGAGCGTGGATGAAATTGAAGAAGGTGTCGACTTTGTTCACCAGTTCATGAGCAGCCGTGGTATTGTTGACCCTCGTGAGATGGCTTCTCAACAAACGCTTTCTGCTTCCCCCTTCACCAGCGCCGCTACCGTCTCGAGCTTTGAAGAGTCCTTCGACCCTTACGCACACAACACCGACTTTAAGGGTTCCTCGCTCATTTCCGACGAGCTTGAGGGCTCTCACGGCCGGAAGGGTCCTAAGCTTCACGATGCTCTTGTCCGCTTCCGCAACATGCGCCGTGCCGGTCGTCACCCCCGCTACATTACTTACGCCAAGCTGATCTCTGCTGCCTCCCGCGATGGCAAGATGGAGCTGTGCAACGACATCCTCGCCATGGCACGCACTGATGTTCCTCTCCTTCCTCAGTATGCGGTTGTCCGCTACGGTTGGTCTTCCATCTTGGATGCCATGGTTGGTGCGTGTCTCACCATGGGTTACCGCCAAATGGCCGAGCAGTACCACCAGGAGCTTCTTGACATGGGCGCCGCTCCTTCCGCCAACACCTTCGGTTTGTACATTACCACCCTCAAGGAGTCTGCCAAGACGTTCGACGAGGCCTCAGAGGCTGTCAAGATCTTCCACCGAGCCAAAGCCGAGGGTGTTGAACCCAGCTCCTTTTTGTACAACGCTCTGATTGGCAAGCTGGGCAAGGCTCGCCGCATTGATGACTGCTTGTTCTACTTCGCTGAGATGCGTGCCTTGGGTATCAAGCCCACGTCTGTTACTTACGGAACCATTGTAAACGCTCTATGTCGAGTGAGCGACGAGAAGTTTGCCGAGGAGCTGTTCGACGAGATGGAGGCCATGCCTAACTACAAGGCCCGCCCCGCTCCCTACAACAGCATGATGCAGTTCTTCCTCACCACCAAGCGCGACAAGTCCAAGGTCCTTGCCTACTACGAGCGCATGAAGTCCAAGGGCATTGCTCCTACTGCACACACCTACAAGCTTCTTGTCGACACGCACGCAACTCTCGAGCCTATCGACATGGCTGCCGCTGAGAAGGTTCTGGAAGCCATTCGCGCCTCTGGTCAGAAGCCTGAAGCCGTTCACTTCGCCGCTCTTATCCACGCTCGTGGCTGCAATCTCCACGACATGGAAGGCGCCCGCAAGGTGTTCGACTCGGTCATGTCCGACCGATCTGTCACCGCAACCGCCAGTCTGTTCCAGGCCCTCTTCGAGGCCATGGTCGCCAACCACAAAGTTGCCGACACCGAGGTCGTTCTTGCCCAGATGCGCCGTCGGGGTGTTGAGATGACGCCGTACATTGCCAACACGCTGATTCACGGCTGGGCCGCGGTGAAGAAGATCGAGAAGGCGCAAGCCATCTACGACTCCGTTGGACACGAGAAGCGTGAACCCAGCACTTACGAAGCTATGACCCGCGCATACCTCGCTGTCGAGGACCGCGAGAAGGCCAAGGGCGTTGCCGGCGAGATGCTCTGCCGTGGCTACCCCAGTGCCGTTGTCAACAAGGTGCTGGAGCTTCTGGGCGGTGGCGGCGGTGGGGAGGAAGCTGTTCAGAACTGAGCTTCCTCTGCCATGCCGTGCTGCCTTTTTGTCAATTACCCGAAACGCGCATCGAGCTGTCGCTCTGCGTTCCTCTCGAGTTACCACTTTTCCTTTGTCATTGCCCTCATCCACCGCGTTGCTTGATACCCCGTTGTGTTTTGAAGTCGTTGGACTGAGGGTCTGGGGTGTCTGACCAAGAATGGGCGAGGCGGCCAGTATGATTTGCGGCATTGCGCCGAAACCACCTTTTCCTATTGTCATTATTTAATGTTGGCGTATGTTTTGGAAGTGGAATTTGCGTTGTCCCAACAATCCGGACGGTACGGCGTTGAGGGAATCAAAAGGGGGTCAAGGCGACTGAGCACCCTACCCAGGGGCTTTTTATCGGAAAGCGAGCGATGACGGCCAACGGCCCAAAATTATAGACACAAACAACAACCCCACTCCAGCATACAAAAAAAAGAGGGCGCCGGATAGAAGATGCGCGATGCAGCATACAGGATCACGAAATGGGGATAGGATAGGGATATTGGGCGGTCGGTTTATGACGACATGTCATGAGGACATGTGATCCTGCTGTATGTATATTATTGACAGCATACATTCGAAGAAAGAAAGAACAGATTTGTCGACTGTTCCCAACATAAATCACCAAGGCTGTGAAGACTTTAGGGTCGTGGCTCGTGACGATGAGATATGTGCGTGTCTGTGATGGAAGTGAAACTGGGCACGCGTGTTTCAAGAGCGGGGTCTAAGCTTGGTTCGAGTAGGTGCCATGATAGACGACGAGCTCGGGATGTTTGACTGGTCTGCAAACCTGTGAGAAACAACAAGGTGTCAGTGACCTTGAGTTGGCAAAGTGCCAAAGCATGCTCGGCGATATCAGACTCACTGGGATAGAGCTGGTGGATCGCACAGTGTTTAGTCGGTGCTCTTCACGGTGGCACGGTGAATGCCGCACTGTCATCCGTCTCCTCTCCTGTGATGCACATATATTCCCGAGTCAAACTTTCAGCTAGCATGCCTCACTTTCATCCACCCTGCGTCATCACATAACCACCCCCTCACTGCACCTCGTATACCTTTTGCGTTACACTAATAAGAGGGCATCGACTCCCATTCCGGAAATCAAGCTCCACAGATCCTCAGTTCGAAATCGCCGGCGAAACTTTTGACCGGATAACCCGCTAGACGGAGTTTGTTATCAGGCGCGGATTCCGAACCCGAACCAGAGCAAGAAGATAAAAATAAAATAAAATAGAAGAGCCCCGCAGAGAACGCACTACCTACTTGGGACAAAGAAAAGAAAAAAAAGAAAAGTAAGCGCGGAGCCAAGCATCCCAAGATGACGGCATCGATGACCTCGAACCCCACCACGACGGCCGTCTCGGCGCCGGGCAAGGTGCTCCTCGCGGGCGGCTACCTGGTGCTGGACCGGGCCTACACGGGCCTCGTCTTCGGGCTCAGCGCCCGCATCAACGTCGTGGCTGCCGAGATCCACACCATGCCCGGCGTGCACCTGACCGAGATCGTCGTCGAGAGCCCGCAGTTCGTCGACGCCGTGTGGCGCTACGGCTTCCATCTCGCGCCCGAGGACGGTGGTATTACCGTCACGCAGCTACACGTGTATGTTTTCCTCGTCTTATTTCCTCTCCTGTTCTTTCGTTGTGACCGCGTGAGGGAGGATGGTGCGAGATGTCGACGCCCTGGAATGAGGCGGAGTTCGGTGGAGAGAGGGCTTCGATGAGGGGTCGCCTTGCGATATCGCGCAAGAACCGCTAGTGGTCTTTGGCATTGAAACCCTCCACGTCTCTCTCTTACCGTGTCAGCTCCTGTTGAGGCGCAATTGGCTCATCATAACCCGTGATCGACATCTCACTCACCCGCTCACTCACTCTCCCTACCCTCTCATTCTCTCACACCGCCCACCCGCGCGGCTGGCTTGATTAACTCACACCCCCTCGCAGCGGCTCCAAGATCAGCCCGAACCCTTTCGTAGAGACAACCCTCAGTTACGCCCTCACCTACATCGCTAGCGTCAACAAGCAACGCCCCAATCACGCCCTCACCTCGACCCGCCTGGTCATCCTTGCCGACAACGACTACTACTCGTTGCCCACCGCCACAGCCGCCACCGCTACCCCCATCGCCGGCAAGGGCTCCCGCTTCGCGCGGTACCCCTACACCATCGGCGAGGCGCACAAGACGGGTCTCGGCTCCTCCGCCGCGCTTGTGACCTCCCTCACCGCGGCCCTGCTGACGCACCATCTCCCGACCGCGCTCTTCGACCTCAAATCGGAGGCCGGCAAGCACACGCTGCATAACCTCGCGCAGGCAGCGCACTGCGCCGCGCAGGGCAAGGTCGGCTCCGGCTTCGACGTTGCCGCCGCCGTGTTCGGGAGCTGCCGGTACCGCCGCTTTTCGCCGTCCTTGCTGTCTGACCTCGCGTCCCCTGGGGCGCCGGGCTTCGCGGACGCGCTCGTGAGGAAGGTTGACGAGGTTCGCGCGTGGGACGTAGAGGTCGATAAGGCCGGCGTGAGCCTGCCCGAGGGCGTGTGCCTGCGCATGTGCGACGTGGACTGCGGGAGCCAGACGGTGGGCATGGTGAAGAAGGTTCTCGAGTGGAGGAAGGGCAGCCCCGAGGCGTCCAAGACGCTCTGGGACGAGCTGCAGGCGCGGAACGAGGGCCTCGCCCAGGTGCTACGGGACGGGGAGGTTGAGGGTGTCGGCGCGGCGGTCGGGGCCGTGAGGGAGCTGATCCGCGCGATGGGCGAGGGGAGCGGCGTGCCGATCGAGCCAGCGTCGCAGACGGAGCTGCTGGACGCCCTGGGCGGCGTCGAGGGCGTGCTGGGCGGCGTTGTGCCCGGCGCCGGCGGCTTCGACGCGCTCGCGCTGGTGATGCGGGATGACGAGGCGACCAGACAGCGGGTCGAGGCGTTCCTCGAGGGCTGGAGCAAGGACAAGGGCGGACGCGTGCGGCTGTTGGGCGTCAGAGGGGAGATGGACGGAGCGAGGAAGGAGGAACTCGACGAGTATGCTGGGTGGCTGTCTTGATGGCGGCGGTGGCAGCGACTACTCTAGCGATGACCGATGAAAGTACGTGGCTATATATAGGCAGGACCATAAGTTAATATACACGCAAGACAAGAACTACGTGAAGACGAGTCCAAGAATGCAGTGGTCTTTCTGCTAAACATAAACTGAGATGAGAGGCGTGCAGCATTCTCTATGCTACACCCTTTTCGTAGTTCTTGGGCGCTCTGGAGTAAGTGCCGTTGAGGACCTAGTCAGCAGCATTTTCGCTCGTAGTAAGAGGAACGCGGCCTGGTCTCTTCGACCTCGAAACGGTCCGACCCGTAGTAGGACATAAATGGAGGGCTATGTAGATGGAGACGTGGGGCGCGTCGTCTCTGTGAATCATCTCACGCTGGAGTGGCTCTTCAGTCAACATCGGAAATTGATAGCAGTCATAGCTCAGCTGGGAGAGCGTCAGACTGAAGTTAACTTCAATCACTTAATCTGAAGGTCGTGTGTTCAATCCACACTGACTGCATCAACTTTTTCATTTTGAGTCATCCTCACTCAACAAAACAACGCTGACTGGCAATATATACCATACACACATCGTGTAATCTTTTGGCATATTCATACCTGGTCACGTCGCTTATTGTCAGTCTGACCATGGTAAGTAAGTCAGTAACAACAACTCGTGATCCATTCTACGTAGAACCATTGTTTCTAGAATCACAACCTAGTGCATCCATTGAATGCAGGCTAATCTGTTGATCTCCCTATGTGTGTGCTCTCCGAATCAATGACGACCGCATCTGGTCCATATAGCCTCTGTATTTTCAGCGTCTGCTTCGCGCATCTTGAGAAGGGTCGGTCCGACACTGTGGCAACCTGCCATAATGTATTATGTCGGCAAGCCCCTTTTCTCCGAGATCCATTAATTTATTCAGCACCGCACCTGACTCTTCTCCCAGTTGGAAAGTGATCGGGATATCTAATCTCTCGAACGGTCATGGCAACCATGCCCTTCATCTTCAAAATCTTTCATCAGAAGAGTGTCGGATTCCATGGCCCGCATCAGATACAGTCGTGGGGTTCTGCCCACGCCCCTCCGCATCGATAGCAAAACTGAGTTGTGCAATGGCAGGCTCAAGTCAAGGTTAGCTGGTATCTTTTGAACGGATCAGAACTGGAAACTTACTCATGTGAAGACATCCGTCGTATCGCTCCACCAGTGCACGGCATGTAGGGCATCTCTTCCATGAGTTCTTCTCGGCCAGCTTGAGAAGTTCCTGAGTTGCTTCATCCTCATTGCAGGCATAGTCTGCATGCTCAGCACCCTTGCAAAAAATGCACGTTGTTTCCCGACATTCAGGGCAGCTTGCCACATCATTCTTGATGCTTTCCTTGGGAATAAAGGTTGAGCAAGTCGGCTGGCGACAGTAGGTTCTGTCAAGAGTAGTGAGCTCAATCGCTTTGTCTCTGACCTTCTTCATGAGTTTTGCAGGAACAGCATCGTAGTCGACGTCTATTGGGATAGGCTCTCCACAGCATCTGGGGGGGAATTGAAACTCGCCAGTGAGACAAGCTTTGAATAGTTCGCCTATGCAGTCGAGGCAGTAATCGTGGTCGCACTGGGCGTGAAAGGTTTCTTCTTCCCCTATGACGATAAAACATGCCACGCAAGTGTTTTGTTCTTCTTGAATATCGTCATCACTGAAGGATAGGTCGGGCTCAGGTGAGGCCGAGGGGGAAAACGAGTCTAACGTCAAGTCGATAACCGTTCTAGCCGCATATTCAATCGAAGGCCTGACCTCGTCTTCATTTGTCTGTTGAAACTTCCTCTTGTTCCCCGGTGCTGGTATCACACCCAACTCTTGGTTGACAAGACTGTGAGTCTCGGTGAAACTTCTGTGGGACTGACGTATGGTCGACGTGTACTCGGAGAAGGAAGTAGAGAGTGATCTCAACTCTGATTCGTACAGGCGAAAGGCTATCTGGGAGTCCGAGGGCTTTCTAGCGATCTCCTTGCCAGGATCGCCTGTACGTATGTCTTCGAGATCCTCCTGCTGCAGCGTGAAGAACAGCTTCCGTGTCTCGGTATCCATGCCGCTGAAGAATGAGGAAGACATGATGCTGGAGTCTGGCGTTTCAATGTCGCTGCAAACGAGATGCAAGAACTTCTAATTCGGGTTCCGAGCTACAATAGCAAAGTCAGCACTTTTCTTTTCTTGTTTGATAATGCATAAACGCATGTAGACGATGCATATTTTCTCAATGCCATGCCAACAACGTTGTTCGAGTTGCGGAAGGAGCGTCCTTTTGAATTAACGTACCCAATTCCAGGCCGTTCACGAGCCGTTTCCGTAAGCGTAATAGCTGCTATAAGTGGAAAGGTAAGGTATGACGAGTTGAAAGTAGTCTCGCTGAAACTTTTGGACGCAAAGAAAGATGGAGAAACGTATAACGTTAACGAGATAGGTAAACAAATAGGTGATAAACGGGTGGAGGAAGGACTAATGGTTGACCTGACCGTTTAATATGAGCAGGTGCGATAGTAAAGGAAGCTTGCCATCAGTGGCCCTTCCTGATCTACTAGGGACGTTAGCAGTATACGGGAGGTCCGGCTTGAAGCTTTATTATACTAGTGTTCTGGGCCTGAAAAGCCATCAATTGCCTGATTCCTGTTTTCTCTACAGTGTTGGATCCCTCTTCTTGTGACTTCACTTAGACAATCATGTGTTTTTTCCTAACGGCCAAAGTGTTAAGATTACTGAATATGTTGCTTCGCTCTTCTGCATTCTCAGTCGCAAAAGTATGCTCGGTGATGCAACCCGGTATGCTTCACCTATCTGTTGTCTTCAGTAACCCCAAACCGTCTTGTATGGTAAACTCATATATACTGTCTTTTCAGCACTCTGCCCATTAAGACTTATACCAACTCTCTGAACACAAATGGCCAGTCTTTGCCTCAGAGCTGCATGAACCCGGATCCGGCACCTTCTTAGCGGAAACGGTTGTACCGACATCGGCGACAAGCTAAGATCTCGCACTGACGGCATTGGTAGATGAAGACGGACATCCTCTCGTCACATCCCAGGCACCATCCCAGATGTCTGGTATTGGGGTTGATGGAGATGCTTCTCCAAAAGGCGTGGTTACAATCGTGGTTCTCTTCAATGTAGATTTGCGCCTGTTGCACTGCTGCCTGACGCTCCTCTTGTGCAAGGTTCCGGGCTCGCGGGTCTCTCTGAACTCTCTCTTCACCGGCGGCTAAGAGTCGGCCTTCATCCCACATAGGGCACTGACAATTCTTCCACTCTGCGAGGCAGAGGTAACAGAAATGGGATTGACAACGACAGGCTGGTGCGTGTTAATATTGGTTAGTGAAAGTTCATTATCTCGACACGTGTAAGTCTAAAACCTCACTGATATGGTAGCATCCCATTCCCAACTCCACAACGGCCTGACAAGAAGGGCAGCGTTTCCAGTTGTTCTCCTTGGCCAGCTGGAGTACCTGTTGCGTAGCAGCATCCTGAGTGCAAGTATGGTCCTGGTGCTCGGCACTTTTGCATAGAACGCAGACTCTGGCCCGACAGTCTGGACAGGTGCCGACATCTCCATGAACAGTAGCAGGTGGGATAAAAGCAGAGCAAGTGGGGATGCAGCAGTATGTTCGATCCGTTGTCGAATACTCGACCGACTTGGCGTGGAAGATCTCCACGAAGTCGTCCGAGAACAACTGTCCCGAGATGTCGTTGATTGGAATGGCATGACCACAGCACCGAGGAGGGAATAAAGATTCATCGTTAATGGATGCCTCGAAAAGATCGCGAAGACAATCGGCGCAGTACATGTCTTGGCAACCATGGTTTTCGTAGAGTTCGCGCGTATCGTGTACCTCCCGACAAATTACGCATTCGGCTGTACTTTCAGGCTGATATGGTTGCTCAGCGGGCTTCAAGTGCTGTGCCGCCTCGCCAACGGGTTCCCCGTGCTCTGCCTCCGCAACCCCTTCTTCTTCGATACGGCGCGCCATAGCTCGGCCTAAGGCCATGAATTCGAGAGATGCCAACTCGTTCTGGTATAATTCAAGAGCCATCTGATCATCTTGATGGCCATCGAGTAGCTGGAAGCTGCCTTGCTGGGGTTCCCGGAGGTCGGCTTGCTGAAGCTCGACGATCAACTGGAGCGTTTCGTCGTCCATGTCGCGCAGAAGGTCGGCTGCCATGTTGTATATGTGGTATTTACAGCATCAATAGCGCTAAAAGCTCGAATTCTCGCCCACTGTGTGTGAACTACTTGCTTGCCAAAAGTCAGTTGAGGGTCAAAGGATTTTGCGATACGCAAGAAGGTCGATACATCTGGGATCGAGAGCGACCAAGATCTCCAGAACGAAGAAAAGTCTCAGCAATAGTTACTAGAAGATCAACTTACCGAGTATCTGAAAAAGACACAACAAGAAGTGGGAGAGCAGAAGGAGCAATCTGATTCGGTCACTCAGAAGCAGTAGGTTGTGACGAGGTAATTGGACAGAGAATTTAAGGCGTCCAGATGTTGGGGTTGGAATTGGAAAAAAGAAAAGACAAGACCACAAGGAGAGGCTCATGAAAAGGACACGAGCAGTGTCTGTGGGAAAAGAATAAAACAAGGAAGGCAGGCAATGTGATCGTAGGTGAGTCAAAGCAGGCAGATTTATCGGGAAGGTAACAACAGCAATATAGGATTGTCCATGAATTCGACCTTGAAGCTCGGCCCATTCCTAATTCTTCTGCTCACAGGTTTGATTACCTGATCGCTAGGCACCTACCTCGGTAGACACATAAAGAGGTAGTGAGTCTATCATGAATGCTGAATGGCTCAGCACTGGGTCAGTGGCACTGACCCAGTAATGATATCCAAAATGACCATACTGCTTCACGGGCACCTAGAATGTGCTTTTACAACACTACTCAGAACAATTGGTTTTTTATAAGACCAGAAATAATTGCTTTACTAGCTGCGAACAACGATGGTAAAGACGATACATGCGAGATGTTGTATCGACAACCTAAATCCATAATGACTGAGAGGTGGATCGGAGGACTGAAGTGGAGCGTCTATTGGCCCAAGCGTTCTGCATGCTGGGATGCATGATTGATTGGCAGATCTGTGAGGTGGGGGTTTATCTAAACGCCGACCACGATAAGACTTTATTTGTCTGAAAATTTCCCATGGGGACATTATCAATCCCAGCATTCAGTCTTGCGACCAACCAGCAGGAAAAACTCGTCGACAAAATGGCGGACGATGGCATGATTCTCAACTTTGACATGGGCAGCGGCCCTGTCAAACCCCACGTCAAGATTCAGGGCGGTCGCTGGCGCGACAGGAACAAAGCGCAGAGGATCGCTAACAGGAGCGAAAAGGGTCCTTCATCACCCTCGGAAGATGCCCCGCCACCTCAGAGATACACGCCCGGATCCAGGAAACCTCAGAGAGACGATCGCCCGGGAGACGATGATGGCTCATATGAACGTCCGGCTAAGCGGCCCAGGGCAGAGCATCCCCAGGCGAATGCCTACCGCACAGGCAAGCTGCCGCCTGGTAGCATCTCTACCGGCAGGCCGAGAGACGGCCCCGTCACCTCAAAGCTCTTCTCTTACAACCCTACGCCCAAGACCATATTCGATGAGCCAGGTTCCGAGAAGGTTGAGGAGAAAATAGCCGAGCCTTCGAATGCGCCGCTCTCTGATGAAGCTGCTAGCTTCCACGCCCTCGGAATCTCACGACGCCTGGCCCTGACGCTGTCCGGCAAGATTCAGCTCAAGGCACCGACTGCTATCCAGGCCAAGGTCATTCCTCAACTCATCACCGAAGACAACGATGCCTTTGTCCAGGCTCAGACGGGTTCCGGAAAGACCCTCGCTTACCTGCTTCCCATTATTCAGCGGATTCTCTCTGTCGAAGGTCAGATCAAGAGAGACTCGGGCCTGTTCGCCATCGTCATGGCACCAACCCGTGAACTTTGCAGGCAGATCGAGCTTGTCCTTGCCAAGGTTCTCCCGCCGTACTTGGTCAGTACAACAGTCATTGGTGGTGAAAGCAAACACTCTGAGAAGAGCCGTTTACGGAAAGGCGTCAATATCCTCATCGCGACACCTGGTCGCCTGAGCGATCACCTTCAGCACACCAAGACTCTCGATGTCGGCACCGTAAGGTGGCTGGTTCTCGACGAAGGCGATCGCCTGATGGAGATGGGTTTCGAGGCAGAACTGCGGACCATCGTCAGCAAGATCCGCGAGAATCCCCTGGCAAAATCAACGGCCAACGGCGTTTCTCTCGCCAATCTTCCTCAGCGCCGTGTCACCGTTCTTTGCTCAGCCACTATGAAAATGAACGTCCAGAAGCTCGGTGAGATCAGTCTGGAGGACGCCGTTCACATTACGACGTCGGAAGAAGAACAGGTCGACGGAGAGGAGACCAAGTTCGAGGCTCCAGCGCAACTGAAGCAGAACTACTTGATCGTGCCTGCCAAGCTGCGACTGGTCACACTTATCGCGCTCCTAAAGTCGACATTTTCACGCAAGGGCTCGGTGATGAAGGCCATCGTCTTCTTATCCTGTGCCGATTCAGTAGACTACCACTTTGATCTCTTGCGCCAACCGCCGGCTAAGGACGAGAAGGCGACCGAAAACCCTTCGCAAACCGCGAACACGGTGGCTCCGTCAGCATACATCACTTCCGCCGCCAATACCAACATCGTTCTGCACAAGCTGCACGGCTCCCTACCCCAGCCTGTGCGTACAGCAACACTTGCCTCTTACAGCAAATGTACAGACCCGACAGTGCTCATCACCACTGATATTGCGTCGCGTGGACTCGATGTGCCTTCTGTCGAGCTCGTCGTCGAATACGATCCCGCTTTCAGCGCAGCAGACCACGTCCATCGCATCGGTCGTACAGCCCGTGCCGGCCGGCCCGGTAAGGCCGTCCTATTTCTCATGCCTGGGTGTGAAGAAGGCTACATCGATCTCCTCAAAGCCCAGAACGCCTCCCCCCCTAAGCCCGAGCTTTACGACACCGTGCTCCACAAAGGTCTCACCACGGGCATGGAGTTCCCCGTTGAGACAGATGCAAAGCCCCAGCCCGCCACCGACAGGGGCTTCAGCACTCGAGCTGAGAACCTTCAACTTCACCTGGAACAGCGTCTCCTCCTGCCATCGGCAACGAAGCTTCTCGACGAGGCACGCAAGGCCTTCCGCTCACACATCAGGGCGTACGCGACCCACATCAAGGAGGAACGCGTCTATTTCGACATCAACGAGCTTCACTTGGGCCACATGGCCAAGGCGTATGGTCTGCGCGAGGCGCCGTCGGGCATTGGGCGCGGTGGTCATGACAGCAAGAAAACCGCCATGAAGAAGAAGGCGGCGGGCAGGAGAGGCGACAGCAGGTCGTCGGGCAACGCCATGGAGGACATTGACCCGAACGGAGCCGAGCCGAGTGAGATGGAGAGGAAGATGAAGCAGAAGATGAGGTCTGTGATGAACGCAGCCAGCGAATTCAATCTGGGTTGATGGAATCTTTGGTTGGTCGGGACTGGGTACGGATGATAGATAAAATGGGCAAAATCATAGCGTTTACATAGTCATATCCCTGATCGGGTGCTTTTCTTTTATCAAATGTCATTTCCCACGAGACTAGTCTTGTCTGTTTATCACGGATATGCCGACTCTATACTCCGTACAACGTTGCTGAATGTTTAGAGTTTGTTTGTGACCTCCCCGCTGAAGTGGACCCCCCTCCATTGTCCACAGAGCGCACCCCATGGCTAAGGCCGTGCGACCTTAGGGCAGTGAGTGATCCGATCGCACCTGAGCGGCACATTGACAGCTGCCTAACGTCTACATACAGGTAAGGAAGGATCACACACAGCACCTCAGTTACAACCGCCACCGCGCCTAGGCAGGTACTTCGCTGCAAACGCTATGTAAAGTGGAAGACTGCAATCTTGTTTTCTGTTATGAGTTCACTATAATCGCTTGGCACATACTCACTACGAATTTTACACCTCTTGTTTTCGCCCACACCATGACGCGACGACTTCCTTGGGATCGTGATACTCCAGAAGGATTGCCAACACCAAAGAAACCAACGAGCGCAACGACTCCGCGGAAACCCGCGATACCACCCCGTGTCACACCCAAGCAATCTACGACCATCGCTTCGTTAGGGAATTCCAGTTGCAAAACAGCCCGCTCAGCTGGCTTTCTTGAGGGTACGTGTTCACGGACACTTTTCACTCACCATCAAGAACTAACTGAGCTTCCACAGATAGGAGCCCCTCTACCTCACCACCTCCAGAACCTCTCCCAGAGACGTAATCTCCACCCGGGCTCATTCACTGCCACCTAAAGCTGACACGTTCATAGTTTCATGATTGAAGGCCTGGAGCACGATGACAAGTACCGCATGGTCGAGGACGAACTCTTTACTGTCGCGGGACAGTTTACTGCCCATCTCCATGTCGCCGAGTACCAACGCCTCAAGGCCCAGACGCGGAGCCAAAACGCGGAGACGATCAAAAACATTTCCCGCCCTGTCGTTGGATCCCTTACCGAGCTCGCGCGCAAACGTCAGGAGGAGCTGCTTCGTAAGAAGAAGCAGCGCGAAGCTTTACGGCAAGCGAAGCAGGTGGCGGGCAGGGACGGTGATGAAAGCGGAGATGAGACTAGCATTCCGTGGCGAGGAACCTCACTACAGGGCCTCATGCATAGCCCGAGGAAGAAGGAGGTGCCATTGATGGCGCTTACAAAGACAGATTCCGGATCGAAAGCTTCAAGTCTGTTTGGGGGTCTGGTGAGGTCGCAGAGTAAGAGGCCGATCACTGCGATCAGGTCCGACCAGGATGATGAGGAGACCGAGGATGAGAGCGACGACCTGGGGCGTCCCAGCCGACTCACAGCCAGGATGGAAGATGCGAGAGGCCGAACGGCGTCCGGGGGACCCTCTCATTCCTTGGGAACTGGTGCGGAAGCACCTAGTCGACCTGTTCCGCAGAAATCAAAGATACCGGATGCCCGCATGCGGATGGCAGAGACTAAACCAGCCATTCGCAGGGGGGGTCCACCCGCATCAATGTCGACGACACCAGCCTCCACGAAAACGGCAACGACCCCTGACGATAATAGGAAAGAAGATGAAGACGACGACGACGACGACGACGACGACGACGATGATTTGTTTACAAGATTCAAAAAGCGAAGAGCAACTTCAAAGCCCCGGCGCCGGGAGACAGAGAAAAGGGAAGGAAGGCTGGAGTCGAGGGAGAACCGAGATATAATTCCGTCATTCATCTGAATCCCCTGGGTACGAAATGGGCATTCTGTAACAACATTTGTCTATTATTTACAACAAGCCAACGTATTCCGATATTCCGACAGCCCACTAATTGCTACTTGCTGGTGATGAAAAGACATTCTGCTTCCCTGAGCTCCACCCCTAAACCAACGCAGACCCCAAAGTAAGGTTTGCAGCAAAAACCTGTTGCCTGGTGCCCCAGTCGCATCACACTATGAATTCACAAGGTATGTGCCCAGCCCGTTCATTCACTATTCCATCCCGCTGGCCATATCTCAAACCTCTGTCCATTCAGCTCCGATGCTAATGATTTGCACCGGGTCCATCTACAGGGACTCCTGAACCGGCCCCAGTACGAGGCAATCCTATGTATTATGGTAACTATGAATCACAACTGCTTGAGTGAGTCTAGTGTAATCAATAACAGTATAACAAATACTAGGTGTAGGTAGGCAGTGCCAGCCTTTCAGCATTTCTGCTCGCCATGGACAATTGCAAAGCAATACAGTGCTGTTTCTCTAATATATGCCCCTCTGGTCACAATCGACACACCACTCCCTATCAATGTCTTCTAGCTGCTTGTTCATGCCCCATTGTTGTTCCCTCATATGCCTTTGGCTGTGTTCACCTTCTGCCATCACATCATAGATGAAGATTGTTATTATCACTGTTGGTCTCCTCTTTTGGTTCGGTTTTTCGTCCGTTCCATCGTCTCGTTAACAAATTTTCGTCTACTCCCGAGATCTTATTCCTTTCCCTCTTGCCTTTAGTTCGTTCTTTCATCTGTTCTATCGTCTTGTTAACAAGCCTGCATGTGCTTCCAAGGCCTTGTTCTTTTTGCCCTTGATTCGATTTCTCATCCGTATCACCAGCCAGCTCGCAAGCTTTTCTCCACCTTGCTTTCTTCTTCTCGGGCAGTCAAACCGACTGATTGCTACCAACAGCGGCCCACCAACCTCGACCATGAAGTCCGAACCTGACGAGAGGGAGGTCTACCTGGGCCTTTCCTCCGTCTTCTGGGGGCCAGAGTCGCAAATCCACAAACAAAATGTCATCGAGTCGAGGCTCCGACGGTGCCAGCAACCACATACATATAATCCTGCCGCAGTCGCCTTGATCAGGAAGTACCAATTCAACTCTGTTGTTGTCGTTTGCCAGAGGCTTTTGAAAGCAGGAAATTTCGAAAGTGACCAGATGGCAAGCGCACACTTCGTAGGAATAGAACGTCCGAACTTTCAGATGAACACAACGAAGGACGAAGATATCGAGGACGGAGGCATCGGGAACAAGACAGAAACGGCGGCCCGGATGATAGAGCCGATTGCCAACATCAGCTCAAATACCATGACGAAGGCACAATCGCCGAACCATCGGACACCCTCCCACACAGACACCGACGGGGGGGGCAGACTATTGTCATTGTCCCGAAAGTGACCTCATAGCTAGCAACTCGCCTAGCGAAGAGCCATGGGCTGTTGCTGCCATCAAAACGAATTTGCGAGAGATGACATCGGCTGTCGCTCCGTCTCTACAGTCACGTTCCGCTAGCGTCCTGTCTATGTCGGCCCATCCGCAGATAAACCCAGCATGCCTTCTATACAAAGCTCAGCACACACTTCTTGTCAGCACACAGGGGATTCTCGAAAATGCATGTTTCAAATATGCGGTGCACAACATGCCTCGGGTTCTCTGGAGCAGACAATGGGTGGCTCCTGAGTGTGTTGAGCTCCATATTTGGGTGCGCATCCTCAATTACGAGGCGGAGGTGAGATTCAAGGGCGAGGCAATCCCGCATCCCCACGGAAGCTGGAATAGCTTCTTCCGATCCATCGCCAACCTCCGCCACAAAGCCGTTCACCGCGAGCAGTTGGCGGGTAGCGATATCGAGTCCTTCCTCAGGGACGCCCACAACGTTGCAAGACTGCTCCGTGACGACGAAGGCGCCAAAACGCTGGCGAGGTTTCGAAAGGAGACTCGCGAGTGTCTGGAGATGTTTGAGTCCTGCAAGAAGAACATCTCGAGAGATTTACAGGAAAAGATGGACGAGATCAGCACCCGTCGCGCCGAGCTCAATATACTCGAGCAACAGGCCACGCAAGATTATTTCCAGGAGGACATGAATATCAATGCCAAGCTCGGGTCTGATCTCAAAGAAGCAGTTGTCAGCGCGGAGGTGGCGCAGACCAAGGAAGAGGAAAAGCACACCGACGACCAGGAAGAGCGCAAACAAAGCGTCAGCAGTCGGTCTTTTTGCCTCCTTACGGTACCTTTTTATGTCGTGCAGACGTTTTGATCACGGTTGATGAGGGAACACACCAACTAAGAAAGCTGTCAATCTCTCTTTCGAGTGGCGGTAGATGAAGAATCGTCGGTTCAAGGTTTTCATGGGTGCAACAGACATGGCCACAACAGGAGCGCGCGGGCCTGATTTTTCTGCAACAACTATACCCGTCACCTAACCATTTCACTGTTGCGGTTGCTCGATTGATTTCCACCGCTCTGATAGGAAGGTCATAAGCATCCTGATCCTTGATGGGGTTAGGGTCATGCAGAGCTAGGGAAGACGGGAAATTGGCGATGGCTTGTCTCGGGAGCTAAATGTCAGCATAGATATCCCACAGATTCCTACAGATTGCAAACCGTCTGCAACTGTCTTCCTTGACATATCTTTGCGTTCATTGCCAACTGGCCGGGGTTCGGGTCATTGATATGGCCGCATTCCGTATGATAACACGAGTGTTAGCTTCTGAAGGACTCGTTCAAAGCTTGCCAGAATGAGGCACAGCCACTGTTATCAGAGCATTCCTCTCTAGGATTCGGCAAGATCGCCTCATCAATCTCACTTGCAGATGCCGATCCAATACTCATAATCTCGCTCTGGTACTGTGCCACGCGATTGGATGGGATGTTTACTTGTTCTGTGGGGACCGACCCCCTGGACGGTTGAGTCGGAGAATGCGGAAGGTCGGAACAGAAGCAATAGGACTGTAGGCCCCATTCTGACGTCGCTCCGATAAAACCTACGACGCCAGGATTTAGCCTGCAAGCACTCTCAGCCAGGAAAACAAAACACATAAACACATAAACACATAAACAAATATGGTTTGTGCGAATTATGACTGTTGGGAATGGATGGCATCACAGACTCGTGCATAACAAAAGGAATTAGTAGGCTTAGCTTGTAAAGCACGAGCTCTCACAAGATGTGCTCTCAAGTTTTTTTAAAGTTTTTTCTTGCTAAAATAGATGTCGGTCCACCAAGGGTTGTGCTCAAGCAACAGGGCACGGACGTTGTAGATGATCATGGTGGCCCACGAGCTTCAACCTCTTGCTCGACACCGATGATTTACTTGTAGTGCGGGTGCAGTTGGTCGTCAGCAAATGCACTCTCGAAGTCTCCAAGTTCGTCATCCCTGCACAGAGTCCCCACACAGGCAGGAACAGGAACAATCCACTTGACATTGCCCCGACCTCAGGCCCAAAATAGCCGACGGGGTGAATTGTTGCGTTCGCCACTGTCTCCATTCTCGGTGCAATGCCCACTTTTCGGGTGATCAGCAGGGTTCTCAGCTCCTGTTTCGCCTTTCGTTCAAGTTCTCCGGCGCCAATCAATGGGTACATGACGTCTGGCGTAGCCGAAGGTCCAGACCATGGCACGGTGTCTGGGAACCCCTGGTCTTGGTGGATCCAGGCCTATCATTGACTCGTCAACAGCTTCAAGTGGCGTGGTTCATCGGTACCGAACCAGCCTTGGGGACAGGGAGGCATGAGATTCAAATACTAGTTCAAACCTCCAGCATACCCGTTTTCGGGTGTTCCGATCCTCTCGTTTCAACTTTTCCTACTTCTCCCACTCCTCTCTATACGCACTTCACTCGTCCAGAGCCCGCTGCAGCCATCCGCCAGTTGCCAGCCGACGACCTCAAGATGGTGTCAACCCTCTCAGCGGCTCTCGCCCTTATATCCGCCGCCCGATGGGCCTCGGCTGCGTCGGTCGCTGGACGACAGGCCACGGGCGATGCTGAATGCCGTGACGTTCACATCTTTCTCGCCCGCGGGAACAACGAACCGTATCCCGGCCGCCAGGGGAAGCTCGTCACCGCCATCTGCGACGGCCTCGACAGCTGCGACTACGAAGACATCCAATTCTACAACCCGTTGCCGGCGCCGTACTGCCAGTCTATCGTAGATGGTGTCGCGAACGGGACCGCCCAGATCACGGCATACAACAAGCGGTGTCCGGACGCGGCGCTCGTTGTCAGCGGATACTCCCAGGGCGCCCATGTTGTCGGCGACGTCATGGGCGGCGGAGGCGGCACTTTCTTCCAAGGTTGCCAGCAGAAGCCGACCCCGGGCATGGACGCAACGAAGGCGCCCGGAAACAAGAGTGAGTGGTTGTCTGGTCTGCTGAAACCCGGCGTTGGCTAATAGCGTCGTCTCATAGTTGCTGCTGTGCTTCTCTTCGGCGACACAAGGCATACTGCCAATCAGCCCTACAACATCCTAGGGGGTGCCCCAGACAACGGGCTGTTCCCCCGTCCGGCGAATCAGCTCGCCGGTCTCATGGCCTTCTCAAAGGTGGCACGTTCGTACTGCGCCGACTCGGACCCGATCTGCGCCGGCGGCAAAACCGCGGCCAACCACCTCAACTACTTTGACATCTACTCTGGCGACGCCGGGAAGTGGGTGCAGGAGATGGTCGGAAAGCCCGACACGACGACGTCTTCTATGCCGACAAGCGCATCGCCCACAACGTCCGTGGCCCCCAGCGCACCAGCGATCCCGTCCATCAGCGCACCGGAAATCCCGTCCGTCAGCGCGAACCCCTCGGGCGCGTTGTCTCCCGCCTCGCCGACGCCCGTAGAGCCGGCCCCGGCGACTCCAACGGCCGAAAATGCCGGCTCCTCTTCGACCACCGCGGAAAGTGCGGCGACGGCCTTGGCCTGCAGGTCGGTTCTCCTGGGGACCGCTGGACTAGCCGCCCTGGTTGTTTCCGGGATGATTTGACGTAAACATGATCAAGAAGAAATGATCATTTGCAGCAAACACGACAGGATCACGCATGGCTTGAAGACCAGCCCATAATTGTAATGGTGTACATGGTGGAGCGCTTGATATCTTTTTTCAAACATACCCTCGATTGCTTAAGCGTTGTAATTTATAGTTTTCGAATCATAACGGCATCTGGATCTGAGCCAGGATCGATTGGACGCATTATTCCGTACAGGGGTTCTTTGAGAGCTGGCTACTTTTGATGGAAGATGGGACATAATAGACCTATGATTGATTACCAAGCAAATGGTTATGAAATTATGAGAAATCCGCCGTCGTGATCCTCATATACAAGTTCGTACCCAGCTACTTGGTTAGCCCCGGACAGGTACCTTCTCACAATAAGGAACATTTGGGTTAGACTTTCTCCTCAATCACTTGGGTAGTTTGGATATGGCCTTCGCCGGGTGCCCACTGGTCATCTACATGCGCAAGCACAGGTAGCAGGTAGGTGGTGACCTGATATAGCAATGGGGCGGGAGTATTGATGTCCGACAACAGACAATAGCAGCGACGTCGCAGGATATAATCCCTGCAGTCGTGGACAGAATGGGGGGAAAGTGGTCATGTTCTGAAACTCATACTTGTGTTCGTTATCCGGGGATATGGAGCTGACTTAGAAAACCATAAGAGCCTTTCGATTCAGTGCCTGCGCCGGCCGCTTTCTGCACAAGACTCAGACCTTGGACTTGGCGCCGACGTCCTCCACAGCCTCCGCCCTGACAGCCCCGCTCTTGGTCTCGCCGATGGGGTCCATGTCCTCGTGGTGGATGGCCTTCTCGACAGCAATGACGGCCTGGTCGGCGAGGGCCTTGTCCTCGAACACTGGGAGGGGAAAGTATGCGTCAGCGAGGCCCGCGGAATCAACGGAACGGGTATCAGCGACTTACAGAAAGCCAGCTCCTCGAGGGTGCGCCCTGCCGTCTCGGGGAACATGAAGTATACGAATACCACTTCGAAGGCGAGCCAGCAGCAGTAGCTGATGAGGTAGCGCCACGAGACGGCTTCGAGGCCGATGGGGTTGACGAAGGTCGTGAAGAAGGCTGCCAACCTGCCGAACAGCTGGAACAGCGAGAGACCGCGCGAACGCAGCGCGTAAGGCCATAGCTCGATGAGGTAGGTGTACGTCAGGGCGTTGTAACCGATGTTATAACAGGGCGAGTACATGAAGATGAAGAAGATGGTCGCGACGGACGCGCCCTGGTTCTTATAGCCGTTTTCATCGGCGTGCACAGCGCGCTCCATGGAGATCGTCCATGCAATGTAGCAAAAGAGCTAGCACGTCTTGTTAGCTTTCTGCAGCAGCTTTTGGGATGCCTCAGGGGGGGAGCCTACCAGTGAGATCGTGCAGACAAGGTACATGACGCGACGGCGGATCCTCCGTACAAGCAATGCGACAGTGAGACCGCAGACGAGGGCCCATCCGGAGAGGCCGAGGTTGATCTTTTGCTTCACCGCAGAGTCCGTCAAGCCAACCATCTGGAGCAAGTCGCCGAGATAGTATCTACGTCTTCAAGTCAGCGCAAGGCGACGGCGGGGGGAGGGGGGGAGGAATCGGAAAATGCTTACGAGATCAGCGTGTTACCGGACCACTGAGTGAAAAGACCCAGCATCATGGAGATGAGAGCACGACGGCGCATGCCGGCTGTGTTGAGCAGGTCCATCCACGTTTGCTTCGCAGCCTCCATCTCAAGGGTGATGACGCTCTTGATCTGGACCATCTCGGCCTTGACGAACTCGGATTCGCGGTCGCCCTCGGCGTGGTACTTGATCAGGATCTCATTGGCCTCTTCACTACGGTCCTTAGTGATGAGCCAACGGGGACTCTCGGGGATGAACCTGCGGGTGATGGAGGTCAGATATTGAGGACAAAGGATAGCCCTGATGGCTTCTTCCACGCGAGGCTCTCACATGACGAAGGTGATCTGAAGGAGAGAAGGGCAGATCTGGAGGAGGGACGGAATGCGCCACCCCCAGTCGCTCTTGATGTTGTTGGTACCAAAGCAGATGCCGGCAGCCAAGATTTGACCGACATAGTAGGAGACGTTGAACCTGCACTAGATTTAGTTCTTCACCGTTCATTCTCGCAGACCCAAGAGTTGATTGCTGTGGTAGCTTACAACGACGTGAGAACCGGACGCTCCTTCGGGTAACTGAGCTCACCGATCAGAGACGAGGCGGAGACGATGCAGGTCGGGATACCGAAACCGAGGATCATGCGGGCAACGATGTACATGCCGACTATGGTTCCTTTGGATTAGCTTCCTCCAACTTCTTGGCGGGAAAAGGGGGGGGGGGTTCGGACGTACCGTGCTGAGAGAACCCCTGGATGAGCGCGCCGACCACCATGACCAAGCTGCCGCCAAGGATGGACCATCGTCGGCCGAACTTGTCGTTCACCACAGGAATGAAGGGAAGAGACAAAATGGCGCCAAGAGAGTAGGCGGCGGCGATAATGCCCTTCAGACTGCCCTGGGGATTGCCGAAGTCTGACAGAAAGAAGGCGTTAGTTCTCGGGAAGTTTTCGACTTCTCTGGAATCTGGACGACTTACATTCCACCCACGAGGGCACGATCTGCAGGGCGTTGATCATTTGCGAGTCGAAGCCGGACGTCAGCTCGATGCCCATGCAGGTCGGGAAGAGCATGAAGTAGAGGTATCGCAGGTTCGGCTTCTGATACCACGGCACCTTGTCCTCCTCCGAGATGCGCGTCAGGATGGGATCCGCCGCCCCGGTTTCTTGGACGCGCTTGATCTGAACCATGTTGGGCCACCGCTGCTGCTGGGGTATTCCGATGGGACACAAGAAGTTTAGGAGGCAGCTATCGCGAACGGATGGCAAGAGATTTGAGAAAGACGAGGATTGGGTGAGTAGTGTTTGTATTCCACTGGGCGGAGATTATATGTTTACCGGGTCCCTGTCTCCAGGGAAGAAAAGCAGGCACACACTCTGTCTTCTCGTACGATGCAACATCGGACGAGGTCTACTCAGGGCATTATATACGCATCTGGCGTGAAGCGATGACCCATGTCAGCGTTACTCACTTTGCCTACGTAGCATGCACGAACCCGGCATAGAACATAATGGCTAAGGCGGGACTGCGGGAAGCGTCCCTTCCAGGGCCCCCAAGTGGCAGAAGGTCCGAATGAGATGACCGTTACACGGGAGGCGCGTAGCAACGAGCCGTCGTATGGCTTGCCAAGCCAATCCTGTCTATGGCCGGAGGATCGCTTGCATTTATCCATCCAGTCAGAGCAAAGGTTCATCTTTCAACAATAGAGCCAGGGTTTGGGAGGTCGGTCAGTCATACGTGGAGGCGAGCCACATGCGGGGAAGCCAAACCCACCCCCTTCTTCCCCACATGGCCTCTCTGCTTTGTCTTCCCCATGGGCAGTATTGGGCTTACCTGGATGTGTTTAAATTGTGGGAGGGCGTTCGAGCGGGTGACTCCGCACTCCCCCGAACAGTGGCTGGTAATCTGCCTATGGTGGAGAAGCAAGGGGGTGGGGAGAGCCATCGACCAGATTTACCAATGAATTTTTGGGGTTTGAAAGGATGTATCCTTGCTTGGCGGCGTGTTGTGCTTGTCGGGGATGACAACATGGGCGCCGCATTCGGTCAACCGGGAGGACCAGTAGCGAGACCATCCCCATACGCCGAGGTTATTTTGTCAGACCCTGGGGTCACATAGGGCCGAAGGGACAGTCGTCCGAGGGCAGTCGTCACAGCTACATTTGGACGTTTCTCCCAACTTTGCTTTAGAACTGCCGTCGAAATAAGATGCTTGGTCTCTGCCCCGCGAAACGAACTTTACCCAAGTAGGTGGCTTACCTGCAACTAGCTTCAACCCTGGAGTGGACAGAAAGACCCAATACCGCCTCTTAGCCACGAGTTTCAGACGTAACTGCGAATGCTCATGCGGGCATGTGCCAAGAACCATGTGTTGCGCAGTGATGCGGCACAGCTCATCTACTTGGAGGATCACCGACAGAGCACTCTGGGAAAAGGCAAGGAGTGTGGATGGGTGTAGGGAGCAATGGTGTGCCATGCTGGGTTTTCTGGCGGTATTTGGGCAGAGCGGACAGACATCGAAAAGTCCCTTGGAGACCCCAACGGGAAGTGATTGGCAAGACTATTCGCCCGGCCAAGGGCGCATGCATGCAGCTTGCATTCGAAGTGCTCGCTCGCTCAACTCCTCTCCTATACCTCGTAGACTAGTCAAATCCTGTCTGAACTATGTTTGGCACAGTACCGATGGCGTGGTTGTCAAACCTGCAGATGCAACCTAAGGTTCGGAACCCTCCAAGCCCTCTCTGGTCCCGACAGGCCTGATCGGACTTTAGGATGACAGCGTTGCATCGTCAGTGGTGGGATGGAGCTGTGCAGGTTAGAGCCTTCTCCGCCGGCAGTCGGCGAATTCAGATGAGCCCACGGACAAACAGGCTGGGCGTTATCAAAGAGACTTTGCTGTGTACCTACTTAGAAAGCTGTATTTATGCCAGGACGCCACTGATTCAAACCCCTCCAATCGAACACCATCCCCATCCCCATCCCATCCCATCCCATCCCATCCCATCCCATCCTATCCCATCCTGCATCTCGTTGATCCGGAAAAGGAAGACTTTGCGGGGTAACACCATCAAACATCAAGCCATTTGGGAGGTATGCAGAGAGTCCTCCTGACCCGGCCAAGAGCCCCCTATACACGGGTTAAGTTCTCTAGGAAAACCAAGAGGCCGAGAAGAAGAGCGAGCTTGGCCTAGGAAGGGGACGTCGCAGCTCTCTCTCTTCCGCCCCTACCCCATTGGCTTCTCGTAATGACTCGACAAGGCCAAGAATCAACAACACAATACGAGGAAATCCGCGGAGGGTGGATCCATCGTCCCAAAGTGGATGTGGGAGAACTCAAGAGTCTCTCTCCTCCTTACCCCCACAAAACTCGCCCGCAAACAAGACGCGCGAGGGGGGGGTGGAGGCATCGATCCCGCCCCCTTCCTCTTCCTCTGCCGGCATTGCGGGAGGGTGGAGACGCTGTTAGCCGTAAAGACCCGAGAGAAGGGCCGATTGCCACGAGGCATTAGGGCTAGATAACCGGCACGTCGTCCCTGAACCGTCCAACATACTTCGTGTGTTTCCCCCTCCTCTTCTTCCTCACCCTCTTCACCGAGTCACCTTGCAGGGGGGGAGACCTGAAAAGAGAGAAAAGGGCAGGGAACAGAGGATCACAGGGGCACCACCGACAACAACGAACATTGACGGCCGGAGAGACGACGACGGCAAAGACGACGAAACGAGAGGCTTCAGTCAACGCCGTCACATAACGGCTCCTCAGTGGACTTGGCGTCCTCGACCCGGAGACATGGCTGTAGAAGCGGCGGGTTGGAGACCCTCGCACGTCGACCAACCCAACGATATGGACAAAGCACTAGACCCGCCTTGGTAGGGGATTGGAGCTCGACGACCACTTGTCCATCTCGACTCTGTCCAGTGCGTCAAGGTACTCTCCCAATAACCGCTGTCTAGGGAGGAGGAAGAGGGGAGGCGACACAAGCCTCCCCCGTGGAACTCCGCGGCTCTCAACGCCACTTCCGGCTTTACCCTTGTCCTCTCGTCGTCCTGTTGATAGTGACCCGTCGCGTTTATCCTCTCTTACACAGATGCAGCCCGATGCTCGAGCCATGTTTAAATAGAGCGTCCACCTCACCGACGACCCGCCAAAGCTCCTTCATGAAGACCTCGAGATCGCGGCGCCTCGCCCACTTGATATCACCAACCGTTCGGTAGAACTAAACACGCAAACCACCCGCACGTGAGAAGCAAATTGCCTCGGCAAACCCGCCGTGTGCCGGATATCCCATTACGAGGTCACTCTCAGTGATGGGGGAGGGGGGAGGGGGGAGCCAGCCTCTGGCATCAGAAGGCTTTTTCAAACGAAGGCTGTCGGGGCTTCTGCCAGTGCTGTGTCGTTCATCCGAAATAAAACATGTGAGCCCCAGGGGCATTGACCTAAACAAAACGTAACGTGACTTTGGACTTTGGCGACTGGCAAGTAGATGTACGACAATGGAAGAGGACAGGCTTTTTGCAGCACCGCTTTCCCCCAGCATGGAGATGTAGAAACCCTAGGAATGTCGGCATGTGGGTTGCAGGCCCCAAAGTCTATCTAGCCTGGCACGCATGGAAATATCGCCGGCTAACGTGAATATTGCATATCGTTGCGCGCAATGACCAAGGAGTGATGTGATGGTTGATTACTTCGGAGCTGGGAAAATCTAGAATCTTATTTTACCTGCATTATTCCGTCGCCTGCCGCACGTCTTCGTCATCCATTGGTGCAATGACCATCCATCATGCCGGGACATCCCAGTCCCGGGTCCTATCCTAACGTGCCGCGATTGATGCTTAGGTCTACCGGATTTACAAACACATAATAACACACCGCTTTACTCCCTCTACTGTGTCTCGCGGACGACCTTGTCGACAGCCTTGGCAAAGTAGTCAACATTTCTCGTGTTGAGACCAGCCATGCTGATACGGCCGTTCTTGGTCATGTAGACGTGTGCATCGGAACGCAGCTTCAGCACCTGGGTCTCGGATAGACCGGTAAAGCTGAACATGCCGATCTGGTCGGTGATATGGTTCCATGTGCCGGGGGTGCCGAGTTCCTCGAGCTTGGCGCGCAGTACCTTGCGCATCTCGATGATGCGGCCAGACATGGTACGCAGGTTCTCCTCCCACTCGGCGAACAGCTCGGGGGCGTTGAGCACCGTCGCAGCAACGCGAGCGCCATATAGCGGCGGGTTGGAGATCTCAGAGCGCTGGAGGATGGCGAGTTGGGAGGCGATACGGGAGGTCGTCTGGGCGGCATCGGGGGCGGGTGCGGTGACGAAGTGGAAGCATCCGGCGCGCTCGCCGTAGAGACCAAAGTTCTTTGCGAAGCTCTGGGCGATGAGCAGCTCGAAACCCTGCTCGATGAAGTAGCGCACGGCCCACGCATCCTGAGCGAGGTTGCCCGAGGCGAAGCCTTGGTAAGCGCAGTCAAAGAAGGGGAAGTGATTCTTCTGGCGCATCAGAGCAGCGATTTCCTTCCACTGTTCCCGGGTGGGGTCGACGCCGGTAGGGTTGTGGGCGCAGGCGTGGAGGAGGATGATGGAACGCTCGGGGGCGGAGGACAAAGCGGACTTCAGGCCGTCAAAGTCGAGGCCCTTTGTTTGCTTGGAGAAGTAAGGGTACTGGGCAATGGGCAGGCCGACGTTGCCAAAGATCTGGTTGTGGTTGGCCCATGTCGGGTTGGAGATGTAGACGGTGCGGTTGCCCTTGTAGAACTTTGCGAGGAAAAGGGCGCCCAGGTGGACGGCGCCGGTGCCGGATATGGTCTGGACGGAGGTGGTGCGCTTCTCGCGGATGGCGGGCGAGTCGGCACCGAGCATCAGCTCGTTCGCCTTGCCGGTGAAGGCCGGTATTCCGGCGATGGGAGCATATTCGTGGTTCAGCTCTGGGTCATTGCGAAGGATCTCGTCGGCCTGTGGTGTTACATCATGGCGGGGTCAGCGGGGGTGGATAAGGGGGAAGGTGGGAAAGGTGGATAAGGGGAATCCTCATCGAAATACCATAGCTGTTGCTGCTGCGTGTGACGCAGGCGAGCCCTTTTGTTGGAGGCTGCAGGGGGCCACGACGCAACAAACAAGGCCGGCTGCGCCAATGACGGCAGCAACAGTGACGGCGTGACGATGGGGGTTCGAAGAAGGAGGATAAGGCAACGCACCTTTTTGACGACGGGGAGCACCCAAGGCTTCGCGTTATTATCGCGGTAAGCTCCAATTCCCTATATACGACAGGAGCATGTTAGCTAGCGGTGACAGCGGTAGGAAGGCAAGGAAGGCTACGACAGCTTGCCCGGGGGGGGGGGGGGGGGAATTAGGGGTCTACGCACCAAGTCGACCTTGTCCTTGCTCTCGTCGGCCCTGTAGGCAGCCATCAAGCCGAAGAGGGGATCCTCAGGAGCTTGAGGCACCGTGTCGGCGGGGAAACTTGTTGCTGCAACGGGCGGCATGATGTGTGATGCGATACTGCGTATTCTCGAGAGGGTAGGGTTGTTCTGGTGAGAAGAGGAAGAGGAAGAAGGAGAGGAGGAGGATGACGACGAGGAGGAGTCACCGGGCATTTTCAATGTCGGAGCTTCTCTTTCGCAAAAGAGAGGGAAACGAGTCAAGGCGGGTATCGGAGGATTAAAGGGTCTGCGCCGGGGTGGTTACTATTATGGCATCAATAGTGGTTCGATTCCAGACGGGCGAATGGGATGCATTGCAATTGCAGGCGCCAACCTGCTCCGTGTCTGGAACCTTTCCAAGTTGGCCGGGGAAATGGAAGCGGACATGCGCCCCCGTCTAACAGGCTCCAGCTAGGGCGTCGGGGAACAGGGAGGGAGATGAGGGGGGAAGGTTACAGACGGGAAGTGGTACAGATACTGTGTAGGTAGGTACCTACTTAGGATAGGTAGTGAACGGACGGACGGATACAACGCCGTACCTTTCTGATGGCGATGAGGGACGGCGGCGGGGGAGACCGCGGGAGGAGGGTGTGGCGGGGGGAGAAAGGTACATTGTGACACGGGGTTTTGCTCTGCTTACCTGGAGGCGCTGGTTGTTGATACTGTGATGGCAGGAGCTAAGGATGTGCCCGAGCTGGAAGCTGCTAAGATAGGTACCGACACTTATGTCTCGCCCAGTGTCTCGTCTCCAACGCCAGGAGTTGCGGGTTTGGGGGGAAGATGCAGGGCGCGGATAATAGGTGCTGCGGGGGTGTGAACGCGGACGCGGATGCGGATGCGGATGCAAATGCAGGCCAGGGTAACGGGCCTCTTTACGGGGCTTGTTTTGCTGTATCCTTTGCTCGGGCGGTGGAAGGGCGGGGGTGGCAGGATATGGGCAAAGATGGGTTTTCCCCCCCTAAAGTTTCTGACTTGAACGTGACGAGCCGTATCCACAAATTGCCGACAGGTATTTCGTAACTCGTTGCTCGAAACGGCAGTGGACAACGGGCTTGTCTGCAAGAATAAGTACTGTAGATTGTCGATTTCGTAACAGTGTCGTACCTGGGAATGTACCCAAATGTAGGTAGGTACCTGAAAAGGAGCTCGGTACCTAGGTAGGTGGTTAGGTATAGCCGGGATGAAGAAGTTGCGGAAGTAGATACGTAGGTAGGCAGGTAGGTAGGTTCGTTCATTGACAGCCCTCATCGCAGGCCGCTGGGGAATGCGCCGTCTTCTTATCCTCTGCACCCCCTCCAACTAACTTCCCTCCCCAAGCTACCGAATTGACGGGCTGTGAGGTCACTGCCGCCGAGTGGACCGAGGTCTCGGGACGAAACCCCCATGACCATGACTCTGCCATTGCCGCCAGATACCGCCCACGACTCGACAAACGGTTCACTGTGTTTTTTGCCGTGTCTGGGAAGCACTTTTGGGTGTGCAGTTCACCAGGTTATCCATCCCGATTTCGACTCTTTTCTACAAACCCCAGACCTCGGACGGAGCGGCCGGGCTGAACCTCGTCGTGCGCACCCGGGACATGACGAATCGTCCCATCCATCACGCGATATTGAACTCGGCCGATGATGGATGCCCTGCAGCCCTGATGAGACGCAATTCCAGCTTTCCGTTCCACCGCTGTTCACTGGCCGTTGTGCCTAATAGCGAACCGTCGCTTTCGACATCCTTTCAACATGCCATCAGGGAGAAAGTAAGTATGGTACCGACAGTCCCATGTACTCAAACGCCGCGGGTACCGAGTTCCGTTTCGCATGTCAGTCAGATGCTATTAACAGCGCCAATCAGGAGCTGGCGTCGCAACACCTTCGCCAAGGCACTTGCCGAACAGCTCCGCATCCAGAGCCTGGGTGACACCCGCGGGCCAGAAGCCGGCGCCTCCACCTCCAACTCGCTCAGACTCACCGCATCGCCGTCGAGCTCTTGTTTACCTACACGGCTCACTGTTCCTAGTAGTAGTGCTCTCAAGGCAGAGGGCAGCCGACCGGCTATCCCATTGGGTCCGACAAGGCTTGGATTCGGATGTCACCTGGCCCCGGTCCAAGCTCTCTAGCCAGCATGTGACGCGGCTGCACAGCTAGCTACACAGTCTACTTTCACATGTCAACCCGCCCAACTAACCAAAATGACTGACCCGTGATCCAAACATGGAGGAATTCAATTCAGATGTAGCATGTTGACATATGAAGGACTTCTCAAGCATGCTGAGCATGGAAACTGTAGCTCAATAATAGGTCACTTCTCCAGCAAGGGTGGCATGTCTCAGCCCTGACGATACTCTGTTATTTTTAGCCCGACTTATAGGCTGCTTACCCCCAGTTCTGGTTGAAACCCTCCTGGTGATAGCCTCAATAACACACGTGCTCCAAAAAATGCCAGCCTAGTATGGTTTTATGATGAATCAACTGCGGGGAATTGCTGGGGTTTCCTTATTTATGTTTCCATCTTAACATTCACATCCGTCCGGAGATACACCGGCCTTGTTTCTGCAAGCCTGCGCGTCGTGCAGCTCTTCTCTTGAAGCATGCATAACCAAGGCGACAATTATATGATCAAGTCCCACAAGATCAGAAACGTGCACAACCCCGCCGATGCGAAGAACGTATACCGCGCCGCGCTGGGCCGCTGGGCAGCTTTCTTGAGCTGCTTGTTGCCGCCCCCGACGTCCTCCGTAATGTTTTCCGAGTCTGCCACGAGCTGCTCGATGTGCGCCGACTGCGTTGCCAGGTTGCTCACGAGCAGTGTCTGCAGCTCCGCGATCTCAAGCAGAGACTTCTCGGCCGTTCTGTGCGCAAACCGTTAGTGGTGGTTCGGGCACCCCTGGCCAGTCCAGACGGGGTTTCTGCTGCCGCCACGTACCTGACTTTGTTCAGCGTGCTGTTATAGTGCTGCAGCATATCCCGGTTGCCCTTCTCGAACATCTGTATCTGCTCTTCTGTGAGGTCCTCCTGCGGCTTATACGGCCCGCCCTCGCCCGGCGGTACCCCCGAATTCCCCGCCCCCTTCGCCGGCCCCTTTGCCGCCGCTGCGCTCTTGCTCATCGACTCGTAGAACCCTCCCAGCTCGGGCATCGCGCTCCCGCCGCCGGCCTTGGCCAGCACGCTCCGGTTCTTCTCCATCTCCCTCGTCAGCCGCACCTCCATCATGTCCTGCTGCGTCCTCCCGCACAGCTGTAGCCTCTGCCGTAGCGACTGGATGACCTCGTCACGGTGCTGCTCGATGGTCCGCGCCTTAGCCTCCGCCGCCCGGTGCTCCGCCGTCTTCCCACTGTCGTCAGAAGAGCCGCCCCCTCCCGTCGCGGCGCCGGCGGCGCCGGCGGCCCACGCGCCAAGCGCGCCCAGGCCGCGAGCGAACTTCTTGCGGATGATGGCTGCCTCAGTCTCGCGGCGGAGCAGCTCTGCGTCCTTGAGGGCGGTGATGCTGGCGTTTAACTCGCGGAGCATCTGCTTCGCGTTGGCGTCGACTTCTTCGCGGTCGCGGTCGGTGAGGTGGCGGGGTTGGCTTGCATTGTTTCCCGGCCGGATGTGCGTCTTGCGCGGCTGCGCAGTCGAGAGGTAGGCTTGCCGAACATCTTTAAGTTCGTTGTGGAGGCTCGTGATGTGGTGGTTCTAGGGATGTTAGACGACAAGCCTCGGTCTCCGGCTGGTATTTTACTGACTATTCTGTAAGCCTCTTTGAGGAAACCGTCAATCGCTTCAAGGCTGAGCTTCTTCTCGCCGACGATGGGCGCATTGCGCTTCCGCAGCAGCTCGTTGAATTCGGGCGTGATGTCCATTCTCGGTACAGGTCGGCCGTTGCAGCACTTCAGTGTGCAATCCAAAATGAATCCTGTCACCTCAATTCGGTGATCATGCTACTCGCGAATTGCTGGTAAGGATAAAACAGCAACGTCGTACAAGTTCCTGGCCATTTCGCGTTGCCGCTGGGAATCTGGAGAGCTGTTCTCCCATTAATGACGTGGCTTTGGCTCCCCCCCCCTGCACCAGCCACACTCGGTCTCTAGCGTAGACCGAGCAGTGGCTATTGTGGCGGTGCTGGCCGGACACCCAGCAAGGGACTAACAACAATAAGGTAGACTCAGTACCTATACATATTAAATACAAAAGAAAAGTAGAGTATTAGGATCGAAAAACTCCTGTAGTAAGTTTGAATTAACTTGTATAAAATTGTCATTAGATTCATTGAGGTATGATTGCTGCAAAACAGGTTAGCTGATGGCCTCTATGGTAGTAGGCTCTAAAGTGTGCACTTTTTTCGCAACGCGGGTGCCAGACAAGCTCTCCCTGAGTTTGGACTTGCATAGGCATGGCGGCACGAGCCATAAATCCTCCACACCTGCGCGGTTGAAGACTGACCCTGGCATCGTACGCATATCAGAGAACCAAGGATCAAGCGATCTCTCACACGACATAGATTGGCCTTGAAAACGGCTCGATACTTGGATTCGGCTATCCGATGTCAGCCATTAAATTCCCTTTGTCCAATCTCGAGTGACCCCAGACTCGTTCTAGAAGCGCAATGCGAGCCGGTGTCACTGCAGATCTCAGAGTTGTACGTAGTGATTCCCAGCCGTTACTACTCATACCAGTGGGTTCTATACCGATACCGCTCCGAGATGGCTTCCCAAACGTCACTCTTGCTCAAGTTCCAGACGACCCAGCTGCTCAAAATAGGCGGGCCCTTTGTGGAGGTATGGTTGGTCAAGACGAATCACAGCAGCCTAAGCCAGGGGGTCGGCTAGATACCGGTTATCCATAAATCGGAAATAACATCATTCAGCCGGGGGGTGGGGAGATAGTCGACATGAGTTTTGCCCAGAGGCAAGGTCTTTCTTATGTTGTTGCAGCATCTCCCTTGTTATGTTTGAACTGGCCAATCTCCTTGATCGCACATAGTCCTTGAGTAGTATCTTTTACTCGAAGAGTTGATACCCATCTATATTCAAACCACCTGTCTCGATTGCGCTCTTCGAGCCAGCCATTTCACTAAAGCAGATGCTGGAACTCTCATGACCTTGGTTGAGAATGGGAGAAGATGAGCTGAATGAAAAGGTCCCGGGAGAAGATCAACACAGGCCTGATTTGTCCACGACCTCTCCAGAGCCATCCGTTCGCCCCGTATCGTCGATTTCGGAACCGGAAGTTATCAACGATGATGACCAACATGACGCAACCTCAGGCGATAGGCCCGACCCAGCCTCAGAACGATTCGACCCCGAGAACCTCACTCGCCAACCCAGCGGCCCGGCCTACAGTGTAATAGCCCTGTCAACAAAACGAGGGATCACCTTGATGGCCACCGTCGCCTGCTTCATCTCGCCCATGTCGGCAAACATCTACTACCCGGTTCTGGCCCCAATCGCTGATGACCTGGGTGTTTCCATAGCTCTCGTTAATCTGACGGTCACCTCCTACATGATCCTCCAGGCCATCTCCCCAACCATCTTTGGCGACTTTGGCGACATGGCTGGCCGCCGTCCGGCGTTCCTTGTGGCATTTAGCATATACCTCGTTGCCTGCGTCGGTCTGGCTCTGCAGCGTAACTACGCCGCTTTGCTGGTCCTGCGAATGCTGCAGAGTGCCGGAAGTAGCGGTGCGATTGCACTGGGGTTCGCCATGGTTGCTGATATCTCTATGAGCTCTGAGCGGGGTAAGTATATGGGCATCGTCGGGGCCGGAATTAACGTCGGCCCAACCATCGGTCCTGTTCTCGGCGGCGTCCTAACCCAGTACTTTGGCTGGGCCTCCATCTTTTGGTTCTGTGTGGTACTAGTCGGGCTGTGGATCGTACCATATGCCCTCTTCATCCCAGAAACCTGCCGCAACGTTGTCGGCAACGGCTCTCTCCCGGCCCAGCCTTGGAACCGGCCCGTTGTTGACCTCATTCGCCGCCGACGACGCAGGAACGCCGCCGATGCCAACGCCCTATCCCGGAGCGCATCCACCGCAACAGCTGCCCAGCCAAAGGGCAAGCTCCAATTCCCGAACCCTATCCGCTCCGTGAAGATCATCTTCGAAAGGGAAATGGGTCTCATGCTCGCGTACAACAGCCTGCTCTACGTAGCCTTCATCTGTGTCACCGCGACCCTTGGCACACTGTTCCGTGAGATCTATGGATTCAACGATCTGGAGCTGGGCCTGTGCTACCTGCCCTACGGTGCAGGCTGCGTTGTCGCCAGCGTCGGGCAGGGCTACGTCCTCGACTGGAACTATCGCCGCCTCGCCCGAAAGATCGGCTTTACGATCGACCGCCGACGGGGCGACGACCTGAGCAAGTTCCCAATCGAAAAGGCCCGCCTGCAGCCCGTCTATCCGGCTGTTGCCATTGGTCTCGTTGCGCTAGTAGCATACGGATGGGTCTTGCAGATTGAGACCAGCGTCGCCGTTCCGTTAGTTTTGCAGGGTGTTATCGGACTAACGATCACGGGGTCCTTCAACATCATGAATACGTTGATTGTGGACCTGTTCCCAGATGCCCCCGCAACAGCCACGGCGGCCAACAACCTGGTGAGGTGTGCCATGGGTGCCGTCGGCACAGCCGTTATCGACTACATGATCTCTGGCATGGGGAGGGGGTGGTCGTTTACGTTTCTGGCTGCCTTGTGCGCGGTGCTGAGCCCGATGATGTTTTTAATCGCGAAGAAAGGTCCTAGATGGAGGAATGAGAGACGGACGAGGAGTGATGCTTCATGATTGGTTATGTTTGGAGGCGTTTTGGGGCTTGCCTAGGAGTCGGATAAATGATGTATCTCACTTCCGTTTCAGACTCAGTTCTTCCCGGCTTTGTTTCTGTAAATATAGATATAGATAGAATAGCATGTGTATCGTTTGACTTAGTCTACGATCCTGGTGGCGATCACTTGACTTAAGCTCATACCCTAAAGAGGAGATATACTTCTCGATAATGATGCATCACCGGCGGTCCAACTGGATAACCAGGCTACCTAGAGGACGAATGGCGGCTCACTCAAGGCAAACATAGGTGACTGAGTCGACCCACAACTGCCAGCAAGACAAGCGCTTGGCCAGATTCGATGGCTTTGTTTTTGTGTGACTCTCACGTGCTTCAGTTCTTTCTATGAACGAAAGAAGGACGACCTGTTGGAATATTCATCCCTTGGAAACTCGGTTCTCAGGCACCGATAACCCCCGTTTGCTCTAGCTCGATGTCTCAGCGGTGGTTGGGGTCTCACTTGACTCTCCGGAGCCCGGTGGACCTGAGCCGTGGGAATGGTCGCAAGGACCCGGACCGCATCCGGCTTCGCTAACGGTTTTAGTATGCGTGGCTGCGCATAGGACGATGCCATTAGGCTTTCGGTCGCATAAGTTGAGTAGTCGACTCCTGAATTTAGGCTCGCGATGAGGCCATCCCTTACGTTCCGTGTTGCCTTGTTTGTCAAGACTAGTTAACCCATCTTCCAAGCACTTGGTGTTAGGGTATCAGATACACCTACTACTGTAAGATATGAGACAAAAGTTGGCTGGCTGAGTGGTGCTTTTCATCCAATGCTTGACTCTCCTGACGGGGTTGAGGTATCAGAGCATGTAAACTATACCAAGGAGGTCATCCCTGGCTGTCGCTAGGTGGGCTCTTTCTCCGACAACTTCTGAAGTCTGAAGCGAGCCTCATCGGCCGCTATAGGAGTTGAGTTCCGCAGAAGAAGGGGCACAGCGCTGACTGCACTCTATAAAAGCAACAGATCCCCTTGATGCTACAGGCATTAGATTCGAGCCTTGCAGCAAAGCAATTGCAGTCAAGTCTAGCTTGCCAAGAGCAGTACAACAAACCGTCTTTTACCAGAATGAAACAACAGGTGAGCCGTCATTCTAGCCTTATTGGTTACTGAAGTTGAGAGGTTTCCAGGCCATCATGAACAAGGCCACTGTTCAGAGAGCAGTAACGCCTGTAAGCCGGTCGACCCAGGCTACATGGCAACCACCGGTAGCGACACCAAAAGCAGCAGCAGCAAGGAATATGGTAGCTATCGACCGCCCGTGGGGCCGAGAACAAAAGGTCAAGCAGATACGAGGGCCATCAGTTCTGCAGGCCGGGAACGAGCGCGTTCAAGATCCGTTCCAATATTGGCTGATCGAGGCTATCGTTGACCAGCCATACAATGCGGTTGGGGAAGTAAAGATGCCTTTACAGAAAGCGAGCAACCCGTGGCCAGGTCAAGGTGGCAGGGATATATCGCCAGCAAGAGCTACAGCTAGTGGATCCGAGATGTATGAGAGCGGTTCACGGTGACGCGCAGATGAGGACACGCAAGGCTGCCAAAATCTGGAAGCTGTTTATTTCATGACGTCGTCTACAGAGCAGGAACAGAGGACTCCAAAGGCTCTCTCTGAGCTTCCCAAGCCAGCCAATCTGATCGTGTTGTCCTGGCGTTGTGTTAGCAATGGTCCCACCAAGCATCTGGAGAGCACTTACGGTAGCAAACCCATTGAGTTGACCTTCCAAACTGCCAAAGCCAGTGCTACGAATTGCATCGCGACGTACGCCACCTTGACCTGAAGCATCTTGCCCTTGTTCGTTTCCGACTCGAATCTCTCGAACGCCTGGTTGACCGCGGTGAGGCCCATAAGTGGGTTCTTGAATGCCATGACAACCATCATAATACTGAAGATCTGAAGCGAGTTGCCGGACATGTACATCATGATGGCTGTCATGGGTAGGTTCTTGACAGGCGCAAGTGCCACCTCCCAGGCCTTCTTCACTTTCAGGGTATCCATTTCTTCAGGTGTCTGTTGCTTACGCGGCTGGGCCCTCTGGTCCTTCTGCTTCTGCAAAATCATGTTAGCGTGATTGAATTTCAGAGCAGACTAAGCACAAGGTTACTTTGGAGCCGGATGATTGCGATGGGTAGCCTGGAGGGTCGGAGACGCCTGGGATCTTGGACTTCGCAGCTGGAGGGGACTGTAGGTCGGCCACCCATCGTGGAACGAAACCGTTAATCATAGCCATCCTTGCGACTCCGTTATCAGTGTTGGTTGATCGGGTGCGTGGTGGAAAGCTCGGGACTCGGATGAAGTGTGGTTGGTACGAAAGCTAGAGGTACAGCTGAGACGAGCGGACGTTGAGTGCAGACGGCTACCCTCGTCTATGTGGCGTCTCTGCGTCTAGCTCGCTTACGCTTATCGGTCATCCGATAAGCCCGTTTAGCCCGTTGCACTCCACAGTCTCCACTGCGGAACGGCTAGAGCTTGGGATCCAACTCTAACTCTCTCCCTAAACATCTGGATTCGAGAGCAGATTGTCCGCCAGAACCGAACGACGACCGAACCCGATCGCCTCACCGTCGCGCCGAACCCTGACGAACAACGAGTCTAGGCAACGACCACGCACAAGTCGCGCACAAAGGTGGCACAAGCAAATAAAGTTACCCGGATTCAGCTGGACGACGCGCTCTTCTAGAAACGACCTCTTCAATTGGTCGCGGCACCCCGGGTGCATCGACGCATGTGACATCTCTCTCCCTCTGCACCCCTCCCACCATCCAAGACAAGTCAGGGAGACACTGCTACTTCCCGCCAACTTTTGCAACCGATCCCCAACTGGGTGGCTTGGCCTTAGTCCAGGGAAGCCAGAGTCGACATACATCGCGCAGCTGGATGTGAGGGTGTGTGGTGTTATCGCCTACCACTACTTGAACAATTACCGGCGAAGCTTGTCGGAGTCTCGTTCGGGGGGACTTGTTTGAGAATCGTGCAGCACTCACTACACCAGTCGCCGTATCATATACGAGAGGAAGCCGACACTATGTCAGGCCCTCAGGGTGGAGATTCCAAGTTGTTTGCTAGGGTAAGCTCGGGTTCTTATTTCCCTTGGTCTTGTCTACAAATATCTCGTTCTTGTACATCTTCAACCGAGACTGGCTACTTGTATCTACCCGACCCCTGCTCCGACTACCAGGAACGTGGTGTCCTGGGCTTGACCTCTGCACACCAATCCCCCCCCCCCCCCTCTGTCCCCGAATACCAGCCTTCCCGTGTCTCGCGGCGTCGAGCTGGCCTGACCCCTCCCAGAAGTTGGCTTCCCTTATTGTGATTCCCTCAAAGCGCTTTTTCGTTGGATACCATCTCATGCACTGCCCATCATGTTCATGGCTTTTGTACCTCCGCCGGCGTACTATCCAAAGCTAACAACCTCCAAGGGCAAGGTCGCCGAGTTACGGCTCGAGCTGAACAGTGGCGGCAAGAAGGACAAGAACAATGCGAACAAGAAGATTGCCCTCAAAAAAATTGTCGCCAACATGACCATGAGCAACAATGACATGGTCGCACTCTTCCCCGACATCATTGGCTGTATGCATATTCAAAGTCTGGAAATCAAGAAGATGTATGTCTTCCAATCGTGAGCTCTCCAAGAGGATTGGCGTTGATGATCGACCTAGGTGCTTCTTATTTCTGGTCAACTATGCGAGGATGCGACCTGAGATTGCCATCCAGGCCATTCCTGTTCTGGAGCAGGTGAGAGCGTGATTCCGTGACCCAACGCAGTAATTCGCATTGACTAACAGTCATTCAGGATATGGAGGACCATAACCCACTAGTGAGAGCCCTGTCTCTCCGGACGATGTCCTATATCCATGTTCGAGAGTTCGTCGAGGCGACTGTGCCTTTGGTCAAGCATATGTTGAAGGATGCAGACCCTTACGTCAGAAAGACGGCAGCTTTCTGCGTAGCAAAGCTTTACGACCACGACCGGCGCATGGTAGAGGGCTCAGACCTAATTGACCGGCTTAACACTCTGCTCAGAGATGACAACCCGACCGTTGTCGCTAGCGCATTGGCATCGTTGATGGATATTTGGGAGCGAAGCGACGCAATCAAGCTCACCATCGACTATAGCAATGCCTCTAAGATGGTGGCCATTCTCCCGGACTGTTCCGAGTAGGTACTTTAGGGACCACTTGGTGACCCCCATTGCTAACAAGAGATGACAGATGGGGCCAGACATATATTCTAGAGGCGCTGATGTCGTACGTCCCCCAGGAAACAGGGGAAGCCTTGCTTCTTGCTGAACGTATTTCGCCGCGCCTTTCGCATTCTAACTCGGCCGTGGTTCTCACTTGCATCCGTGTGGTGCTCTATCTGATGAACTACATCTCGGACCAGAGACAGATTACAATACTTTGCAAAAAGCTGTCACCACCGCTGGTAACTCTTTTGGCAAAGGGGCCAGAGGTGCAATACCTCGCTCTGAGGAATGCGCTCTTGATCCTGCAACGTCGGCCCGAAGTACTGCGCAACGACATTCGAGTCTTCTTCTGCAAATACAACGACCCCATTTACGTGAAGGTCACAAAGCTGGAGCTTATATTTATGCTCGCCAACGAAGGCAACATCGACGAGGTTCTTACGGAGCTTAGAGAGTACGCCACTGAGATTGACGTTCACTTTGTACGCAAGGCCGTGAGGGCGATTGGCAAGTTGGCCATCAAAATCGAACCGGCGTCGCGGCAGTGTATTAACCTGCTGCTCGAACTGGTTGCGACCAAGATCACGTATATTGTGCAGGAGGCTACGGTCGTGATTAGGAACATCTTCCGCAAATACCCTAACCAGTATGAGTCTATTATTGGTACTCTGTGCGAGCACCTCGACTCCTTGGACGAGCCTGAAGCAAAGGCTGCCATGGTGTGGGTAATCGGACAGTACGCCGACAGAATAGAGAACAGCGACGCCCTCCTCGAGGACTTTTTGTACTCGTTCGCGGAGGAGCCGGTCGAGGTGCAACTGGCGCTGCTTACCGCGACTGTCAAGCTGTTCATCCAACGGCCGACCAAGGGCCAAGAGCTGGTACCGCGGGTGTTGAAGTGGGCAACGGAGGAGACGGACAACCCGGATCTCCGGGATCGAGCCTACATGTACTGGCGTTTGCTGTCGACGGACATGACCGCTGCCAAGCAGATTGTTATGGGAGAGAAACCGCCGATCACTGCCGAGTCTGAGCGGCTCGATCCGGCGACGCTGGAGGAGATGTGTCTCAACGTTGGGACGTTGGCGACGGTATACCTTAAGCCCGTGCAAACGGTGTTCCGCTCGGCGCGGCCAAGGAAGCTGCTGGACTCCCCCGCGCTGCAGAAACACCTACTTCCGACGTCAATCGAGAACCAGAAGAGCTTGAGCATGCTGGGCATGGGTGGCCAGCCGCAGGATGCCAACATACACAGCCAGCACGTTAACCAGAACAACGGGGACTTGTCACAAGCCGTTAGTGACGCAGATGCTTACTTCAACAGCATCGGGCCCCAGCAAATGGCGGCCATGCGAATCGACCAGGGCGACGTGTTTGGTGAAACGACGGGATACGAAACAGGATATGTCGTCAACCAGCACGCGCCTCAGCAGGTTGTGCAGCCGGCGCAAGGTAACAACGGGGATCTTTTGGTCCTTTAAAGGTAGATATGGAGCGCGAGACAGAGCGCGAGGGAGGCTGGGCACCCGAGAGGGGCCTAGGGATATGGGAGTTTGCTGTAGAATAGGGACGATATCCTTGACATTCAGTAATGCCAGGGCGTATGCTCACGATTGGCCAACCCTAATGCGTGCCGAGACGATAGTTCCCACCGCGCCGACTTCATTTGCGACTGGTTTATCTAAATTTCCAGCCTTTGTGGCCCAGCCTAATTTGAACCGAACCGGAAGCCATGCAGGCCACAGGCTGATTAGAAGGGTGGGCATTGTAGTTCGGACAAAGAAAGAAGCGGGCTCGCACACAATGTGCGTGTTAGCGGACGGGTCAGACGGGAAGTCTATAAAAAAAGACTGGAACCTTAAGATCTCAAGAAAGGGTGGCCACTCCGGACAGACAAGAAGAAAGGAAGCGCGACGGCGAGGACATGTGGTGGAGCTGAGCGGCCGGCCCGGCCTCGAGGTGGGAATCTGGATTGGGGCAGGGGGATTTTGGGCACAGGACCGGTTCCTTCGGGGCGGGTGGGAGATGTGCTTTACTCGCCTTGACGGGCTTTGCAAGCTGGTGGGGTTAGTCCGGGAGGGAAGCTGGGGATGGGGAAGGGAATGGGGAAAGATGGGTCAGCCTTCATCCTTACTATCTACTTCGTACTGCCCTGGAAGTAGAGAGGATTTCCTAGCTTCCCCCACGAAGCTACTGGCGATGGTCGAACCAGCGTTCACCAATGTCCCAAGAAATAGGTGAAGGCATGTCTTGGCGCTCTTACCGGCAGAACCGACATCCCCGTCGTCTGGGCTGTGAGATAATTGGTTGGAATGCGTCCGTATCCCCACTAGAAGAGAAGGAGAAAGAGAGAGAGTGTGTGTGTATGTGTGTGTGTGTGTGTGTGTGTGTGTGTTGTTGGAGAGCTAGTTCGCCCTGACGATGACGCCTCGAATCTGCACGAATTTGGAAGATCTGGAAGCGCCAGGCTTAGCCGCCTGGACTGGGTAACATGGTCGCTGTTCCGCCATGTGGTTTTCCGTCTTCCGCATACATTCAGCCTCTCTTTCTTCAAGTCCAGTATTGCCAGGGTCCGTTGCCTGCTGTATGCTGGGCCCTTCGGCAGATCGGCAAGAGGCCCTCTCCGTCTCCCACAAGCGTAACCAAAAGGTTGAAGGACTGCTTCTGAGTAAGAGAATGAATGAGAAGGGGAAAAATGACAAAAATTAAAAAAAAACTAAAAAAAAAAAAAACTAAAAAAAAACTCGTGCCTGCATCTTCCATTCTGCCGCCATGCCATGTGAGTTTGGGATGTGCGTGTGCGTTTGTATCTGTCCCTGCCTCTGCCCTGTGCAGCGCGTCAGTCTCGAAGAGAGTTTCGCAGGTTCCTGACCGTTCCGCCTGGGTGATCCCATGTTCAGAAACATATCAACGCTGAAGGGTAGCCTGAGTGGTGGAAAATAGAGCGGTGAGCGAAGGGAATCCCGCCATCCCACACACGTTTGGGAGCGGGGACGACGACTGAAACATCTCACGTCTTTTCCCATGTTGGAGGGCTGCCTTTCCTCTCGGAATTGGGATGCGCAGACACGAACAACAAAGGTGCCGCAGGCTGGTCGGGTTCCCTTTTCAGTCCGCACTCTCGGGCCCCTCCCTGCCTAGATCTGGGATACGAAAGACAGTGCGTGCGGTCGGAATACGTCACGTCTCAGATAGCCGGATAGCTTCAGGCGGAGTCGGCGGGGGTATCCGTGGGCGCTGCGGTTGATTCTACATAGTGCTGGCAAGGACCTGTCACTCTTGTCCATGACGCTAACCTGGACGGGGCTTAACATTGGACATACAGCACGAATCTAATCATCAGAACTTACCAATAGGTAGCACACTTCATCTTTTTTGCTGCAGGAAGCACCTGATCTAATTTGGGGAGGGGGGCGGTGGCACAATACAACGAGAGGGGAGGGTCGGGAGAAGCTCGGGGGAAAACGAGGGCAGAATAACGAAAGGAAGGAAGGAACGAAAATGATTGGAGACGCTTCATTCGGCACGCGAACCAGCAACTCATTCACCTTTGCCATCTTCAAGAAAATTCACCACTCGACGAACAAAGCAAAGTTGGCTTATTTTCCGCCGAAGTAAGGTATCGCATCGTATTCCGGCATCTCCTGCAGTCTGCCAGTACAGGCAGACCCTGCTTAAATGGGGGATGACACGCATAGACGAAGAGGATCGCCGTCAAGTAGTTGCAGAGCACACCGTCTGGTGTCTAGGTAGGCACTTCTCATCGTCTCTTGCAATTGGTCTTCGGAAGTGTGCTAGCTGCCGGTTAGCACGCGGGGCTGCTTCGTTGCTGCGTCTCTCAATCCCCACGTCAACTTGTGCAATCATTCCATCATCTGTGGGCAACGGCGTTGAAAGTCGAACCTAAGGTAGCCTTGGTGTGGAGAAAACCTGCAGGTGCGAATTCGACGCGGGGCAGGAGGAGCCTACAGTAGGTACGGAGTACCTATCTCCCCATCTCTCTGCTTCTCAACAACCCCCAATCCTTGCCGGGCTAGTTTATCGCCCTTTGCTGCCGGTATCCGCCACCGTCGCCGCCATTGTCGCGGCCGTGGGTACTCTTTGTCCAGGAGAGGCCATTGGCCGAAACGAACTACACGACTCGACTAATACCGATTATTCTGAGGTGTGACGGTAGAAGACGGCTTTGAGTGCCAGAAACCTCTCGTCATGCTGCTTTTCAGTTTCAACTACCTGACTTGCCTGCCTGCCTGCCCATCAGGCCGACCAATTGCCTGTCTCAAGCTGGCTTTAACAGCTGGAAGGTGAAGTGAAATAAGTCACCGTCACATCTCAACAGCAGCAGCAGCATCCAGACGATGCAGTGCATCTAGCCAACTGCCAGCTGCTGCCATTCTTCTGCCCACCCCAGCGAAGCGGGCTTATTGCCGAGCCATCCAGCCCAGCCTAACCCCGGCAAACAGCCTCCCCCCCAGAGTGAATCCAAGTCCACCACGGCCCACACAGCCCACGGCCCACGGCCACGCTTCCGCCAAGGTAACCCAGACTAGACTCCAGTCAGTCTCCATTCAACCTCTCCAACTCGGCCCCGGTCCCCGCCCAGTTCCTCCTTTCTTTCCCTTTTCCCGCTGGCCGCTAGACGCTACACTACCATTACATACCTACCTCGTCCACTACAGTCGACCGGTCTCTGGACGCTGGACCTGGATGCACTGATCACCCGCCTTCCCAGCCGTGCCTTCCCGTCAAACACCCAAATCTCAAACTCCCCCAATCCACGTCCCATCCTGGCAACTGCCACAACACCGGCCTCGCTGCCCACGCCAACTGGTACCATCCCGACGACCCTTTGCGTCTCACCCGACAACCAACAACAGTTTATCTTTCCCAGTTCCCTCTCGCGCACCATCGATCCCAAATATCGACCTATCGTCGTCACCTACTCGCGACTTGCCGCATGTATTGAGCCACTGCATCCGAGTTGACCTAACGACCCCCGCCACGAGCCTGCATCCCTCCCCAAGGCTCGTCGCCCTGCGTGCCTTTGCCTCGTCGTCCTCTCCGCAATGGCCGACGCCAACTCAGCCGATGTCAACATGAGCAGTGCTCAACCAGTCAAGGGCTCCTTGGCCGAGTCCAAGGACGCCGTACCCATGAAGACACTGCCGCAGTCCTCATCGACAGACACCGATACCGTAGCTGCCTCCAATACAGCAAAGACAACAGCGACAACGACTTCATCGAACCACGGGGCTAGCAGCAATACTGCCACGGATAGTGCCACTGCAGTCCCGGCGACCAGCGACGCCAGCGATTCAATCGAACCATCCGCCAAAGGAAAGGAGAAGCAATCCGCCCCCCAGCAAGTAGATAAGAACCAAGATGACGCCATGGCCATTGGTCCTTCCGTCGATGATGTCCAATCCGTCAGCAATGCCCCATCAGATGGCCCAGTCTGTAACATTACACTACTGTTAACAACTGGCGCGCGACACCCCTATAAGCTGGACGAGAAGTACCTGACAAAGAGGAACGTGAACGTCCCGGGGCTTACCGAGGCGGGAAAGAAGGACCCATTTACCATCAGCGTTTACACGTTAAAGGAGTTGATACTGCGGGAGTGGCGTGAAGAATGGGATCCCAAGCCGGCAAGCCCCAGCAGCATACGGCTGATTCACTTCGGAAAGCTTTTGGACGACAAGGACCAGCTGAAGCGTAAGCAAGCTCCATTAATACCAGTTGGTCTTGCCTTTCCCGTGCTAACAAACACATCATCAGAATATCACTTCAGCGCAGAGGCAGCCAATGTTGTTCACATGACTGTCCGGCCAGCTGACATTGTTGAAGAGGAAGAGCCCAAGGGAGGTAATAAGTCAACTTCCGGCGGTGGTCGCAGCCGAGAAGGTGGTAGTGGATGCTGTGTCATTTTATGATGGAAACTGCTCGCATGCGTCTTCTTTCTGCGACCATCATCTTTTCCACTCACAAAGAGCCACTCCTTCTTTATTTTTGTTTTTTTGCCCCAGAGCGAACTATTCGCATGGAGGAAGGAGGTCCAGAGAGGAGGACCTGTCTGATTTAACCAGTGGCCCTTGCTGCTTTGCGTGGTACGCATCCTAAAAGGCAGACGCTTGGCTGGGTTCATGGTTTTTTTGACACTGCATACACCTTCAAGTGTGTCTGGGTGGGTGGTATGGCCTGGAGAGGGTTTTGGGACGGGTTGACTCTTCAGGCCGCTTTTTCTCATGTCTTGTTTGTGTTTCTCTTCTTGGGAGACATTACCCAAACATTCATCGAGCGTATTACAGAGAGCGAAGTCGATAATGGGAAACCAGGAGTACGGCGGCGTATCATAGCTTTATGTATTTGTTCTGTTTGATTTCTTTCCACGCCCCCACCTTCCATAGGGTATCTTGTCCATAGGATAGTAGAACGCAATTTGTTCCGTCCTCCTTGAACCCGGACCCTCTAGCGAAAATGATTTCTATGGTCTTGATGCCCCCCTTGGCCATGCCGTCCAGAAGTCGTTGCGCATGTCGTAGTTGTACAGTTCCGTTCATCCTCTCCGCTCCTGCACCATCCCAGGGATCGAAGCCCGGAGCCTCAGATCTTCAGCTTCCTCTCCATCTCGTCGTGCATGCCGACGATGCCCACGCTCTCCTCGCCCGAGTAAACATCCTCCCACGTGACGCTGGTGTCCTTGCCGCGGAGGATCTCCTCGTGGAGGCTGGGCTTCTGGCCGCCGAGGGCGAGAGGCCGCCATTCACCGTTCTGGGTGATTTTGAGCTCCATCTGGCGGCGGATGGGCTCCGCGAGGCCAAATGTGCGGCGCAGCGTCTCCATGCGCATGTTCTCCTGCGTGGCCTCCCAGTTCTTGAGGCGGGACTCGAGCGGGTGAGCGCTCGTGGGGACGTTGGACTTTGCGTCGAAGGCCGACAGACCGACGCCGGCACGGAGGGTGTCGTGGACACCCGGGGCCGACGGGGCGGCGGCGCCAGCGGCGAAGGTTGTGGGCTGGTTCGCAGCGGGGACGATTCGCATCTGAGAGACGATTGTGTTAGTTAGGCTCGATCGCAGGTAAGTGGCGGATTGTGAGGGGGAATAGAGGGAAGATAGAGGGAGAGGGAGGTGAGAACACATACAGCCATCTTGAAAAGTTTGTTGGCGGTTCTGGGGGGGAAAGATTCTTGGGGTTCTGTTCGATGGTGATGCAACTGAACGACGAGAGACTGACTGCTGGGAGCTTGCGCTTCGGTGATGTGCCTGGAGCTTTCCACCTGGCTGCGTTGCGTTGCTCTCCCCCAGTCCGTCCGGTCCCGTCATTAGCTAAGGCACTTAATTGCACGTGATGTCCAGGCTGAAATGTAGGCGCGGCAGCTTACCCCCGTCCTCCCCGACCTAAGGCCAATGGAATGTGGGGTCTTTAGGGTGGGGCGATGACAGAGAAGTGAATACACCGACATCGCAGGGCGTTTACGTACAAAAAGTCTGGGGAAAGCTATCGGCCCCAGATTGGAAGAGGAAGAGTGACAATGCGAGTCACCACTACCACAAACGCAGCTACAATGGTATATCGACCTTGAAAGATTTACGAAAATGCGGCTACCTAACCGTTCTCCCCCAATCTTGCGGATCGCCAATGGCAGCTTCTACCGCCGGCACCCCAACGCGCACTCGACACACCCAAACCCGCCACTCTTCAGCGAGCTGAGCTTCGAGTTGCCGTCCTTCGCCGAGACCAAGAAGCACTGGTGCATCGTCGGGCCTTCGCTCTCCGGAAAGACTACGCTGCTGCAAGTCCTCAGAGGCCAATACCTTGCGGTTCCGCCGACGGCGCGGGCGTACCCCTACCTCTCGACCGACGAGGTGCCATCGCGACTGCGAAATCCGAACAGGGCGATCCGATACGTCGGGTTCGATGGCGAGCAGGGTAGCGCGCTCAGTGGGTCCACGACGAGCGCGTATCTCGCCGCGCGTTATGAGTCACGGAGGGAGAACACGGATTTCTCGTTGAGAGACTTTCTTCTGGGGAACACGGAACTGAACCCGCTGGATACGCTTCCCGGGGAGGAAAACCTTATCCCCGGGGAGCTGCTGGACAGGGTCGTTACAGACCTGAGGTTGGATCAACTTCTCGATCTACCTGTTGCTTTCTTGAGTAATGGCCAGGGAAGGAGGGCGCGCATCGCGAGAGCGCTGTTGACAACGCCCGAGGTTCTGTTGCTGGACGAACCGTTCATGGGGCTCGATCCGCCAACTGTGGCGTCATTAAGTCCACTGCTTCAGTCGTTGGCTGAGAGGCAGAGCCCCCGGCTTGTTCTCAGCGCAAGGCCTCAGGATCCCTTGCCCGAGTGGATCACGCACCTCATCTACCTGCGGAGTGACTGCCAGATCGGCTCGATGGGACCCAAGGATATCGTGCTGGAAGGACTCAGGAAGTATGTCAGGGGTGTGTGGAAGGGCGGTTTACAGGAGGATGAGAAGCTTCCTGTACACTCGCTGTTGGAGATGGGCAAGACATTGACTGGCAGTGGCATTGAAGGCGACGGGCTCTTCGAGTCAAAGGTGAAGGGCCAGCACGCTGCTGAGGCCACAGCTTTGGCGAATGTCTCGACTTCTGAGGCGTCACGCGGCGAGCCCTTGGTCGAAATGGATGGTTGCCAAGTAAAGTACGGAAGCAAGATCGCCCTGGGCAACTGGTCACAAGAAACACCCTCTGGGCCTAAGGATGGCCTCATCTGGACGGTCCGAAGAGGAGAGCGATGGGGAGTGTTTGGTCCGAACGGGTCGGGCAAGACCACGCTTGTCTCCCTTCTCTGCTCCGACCATCCTCAGACATACTCTCTCCCCATCAAATTGTTTGGCAGAAGTAGACTGCCCGAGCCTGAATCAGGCCAACGGCCTCTTACGCTTTGGGATATTCAGTCACGAATTGGGCACTCAAGCCCCGAGGTCCACCAGCACATGCCCCGCGGCCTGACAGTAAGGCAGGTCCTGGAAAATGCGTGGGCAGACACGTTTAAGGGGGTCCCCAAGCTCGACGAAGTAGCACGCGGCAAGGTTGAGGCAACCCTGCGATGGTTCGCTCCAGAGCTGAACCCAGCCCACCAAGATTCATCCGCCACCAGGAGCGGCGACGACCTAGCCTGGTCCGACGAATACCTCTTCGGCGGCCTCTCCTTCAGCGCGCAGCGGATTGCCTTGCTGCTGCGGGCCGTCATCAAGAATGCCGACGTTGTGGTACTCGACGAGGCATTCAGCGGCATGGACGACTCTGTCCGGGACAAGTGCATGCTGTACCTCGCTAAGGGAGAGGAGAAAACTTACAGCGGCGACCGGATCGTGGACAGCGAGGTCGCTAAGGCGGGCCAGGTGAAAGTAAGTGGACTCACGGATCAGCAGGCGTTGATCTGCATCAGTCACCTCAAAGAGGAGGTTCCAGATTGCGTGCGCGAGTGGATTTGCCTGCCTGAGGCCAACGAGGGGCTGCCGGCGCGGTTCGGGCGATTTGACGGACCGGTGAGGACGGACGAGAAGCGGTGGAGGGCGCTCTGGGGCGTGTAAGAATGGCTAAGAGACTTTAATGCGTGGAGATGTTTGATTACCCCAGAGAGACGGCTTACTGATGCATCAGTTGGAGAGCGCCACTTGTGGATGTGATAAACGCGGAGATGCCAAGAAAACACCATATAGGACGCCCTTTGGTGGGGGCGGGGGGGCCAAGGATTGCAAGTAATGTAGGGTCCCTTGTGCAGATGTTGACAGCTGCGGCTCGGACGGAGTAGACGTCATGTTTGCCGACGAGGAAGACACACTTTGACGGTGAAAGCGCTTTCGCATGAGTTGTTGCTGGGATCCGGTGTTGTGCAGGCGTAGGTGAGTGATGTTGCAAACTAATGTTTACTTGCGTATCCGCTTCGGGCAATGCGATCAGGAACGGACGGCGGGACAGAAGCGCTAGTAGACCGCTAGCCACTGAGAGGTTCCATAAACAGGCTCAGCCCCCCTCACCGGCCCGCCTTTTGAGACCAGGACACCACACGAATCCCATGCGCGCCTCCGTTGTCGTGCCAACCTGATCCAACTCTCCGATCAGTCCTGTTGCCCCCCCCGACACACTCGCGAATGCGCTGTGCAGAAGGGGAGGGAGAGAGAAAGAAAGAAAGAAAGAAAGAGTGGCACAAACGATCTCCAGCACTCGACCCTCCCTCCTGCAGCTGCCATCATTGTCCTCTCTGTATCACGCTTTGCGAAAAAGCTAGTCTCCATTCTATCGATATTGTCTGCCACTTGGATTTCCGTCGCGAAATTCTCGAGGCAACACAATCGTCATCGAGACTTACACATACCCCATTTTCAGCTTCGCAACGTCGAGACATTGAAATAGGTCCAACAACGCCACCCACTGACTGGAAGCTACGCCAATCCCTCCCTCGCAACAATCTCGTCGTGGCGCCGGCCCGTGGTAGACAAAGTAAAGTCCACGCCCCCGGTCCTTGAGAACAACCGTCCTAGCATTCCACAGACCGTTTCGTCCCAGTAACCACCGGGGCGCGCGAACAACACTCTCGCCATGGACCCAAATACCCCCTCCCGACCGCCCGACTATAGCCTCCCACCTTACGATGATTGCGACGACACATCGCCGGGACGCTCCAACAACCCCGCCGCCATTCGTCTCTTGACCTCAGTCGAGGAGCCCATCATGGACAGCCGACCGTATGTAACATCCAACCATCACTTTCAGACACCACCCGTTGGCGGCAGCTGTGCCAGCGCATCGCGGCCCCATCAGACTGCTTCTACTCCCGTTTCTGCGTCTTCCATCCCTCGCCTCCGACAAGTTCACAAGACGCCCGAGTCGTCGCCCAACCTCTTCCCGCGCCCTCTCTCACTGCGTAGGAAGAAGTCGGACGCTGCAGACCCGGCGATCTCTACCCCCAATCACCTTGATGTGTTGCGGCTGCAGGAGGAGGCGCGGCCCACCGCGTCCTCAATTCCGGAGCCCATCAACACATCATGTCGAAGTGACGTGAGTGTCGTCGACTTTGCAGATGCGCAGCGCGTCTCTCGCATCCCGGTACGGTCCACTACTGTCAAGTTGCAGAAGCGTGCGAGACCCGGCTCCATCAGAGAGGCACAGTTTCGGGACAGTCTCCCGACCATACCAGAGGGTCCCTCGATGCGGAAAAGTCAACTGCATCAGTCCTCAAGCTGCCCTATCGCTCCTTTTCCCGATGACTTCGGTAATAGCACAGGCACAAGCTCACATTCAGAGAATAGGCCCCGATCCAGTCGACGATCCTATGCGTCCTCTATCTTATCCGACAGATCCGCCTCTATTCGAGACCCTCCCAGCATGCCGCCTCCCGATTCAACCTACGTTCCATTCCAGGGTCGCGACTATGCCCGCCAGTATGAGCGCACTTATGAGCAGGAGTACCAAGATGATTACCCTTACGAGTACCAGTCCGGACGTGATTCGCCGACCAGGACGTACAGCCCCTCCCGCCTATCGTCGGAATTCACCAGGCCTCCTCCGTCTGGGATTTACGAACCGTCGGACCTTAATGGTAGCCCCAGACCGGGAACTCCGTCATCAAGATATGGCGGAAGCCCCAGGCGGCCACTTCCCCCTGCGCCACTGTTCTCAGCTGGTGCGAGCCGCAACCCGGCCACTTTTGCAGATGACGCGACAGTTTCAATCCCTCTTCACGATGCCGACGACGTTTTCGGACCGGAAACGGATATCAGCGAGACCCAGCCCATGAGAGAATCGTATTTGTCTCATGACCAAACTACCCTTAGTGAGGAAGAAATGGAGACCGACATCAGTGAAAAGGTCGAGCACTACGGCCCCGCGCCGGATGGCATGCAAGAGCGTCGAGGCGTGCGCGCGCCGCAAATGTCGAGAAAGGAAGTTCAGCTTATCAACGGAGAGCTGGTTTTGGAGTGCAAGATCCCTACGATTCTTTACAGCTTCCTTCCTCGTCGTGACGAGGTCGAATTCACCCATATGAGATACACGGCCGTCACCTGCGACCCTGATGATTTTGTCGATCGCGGCTACAAGCTCCGTCAGTCGATCGGCAAAACGGCTCGTGAGACGGAACTTTTCATCTGCGTCACCATGTACAACGAAAACGAGTTCGACTTCACCAGGACAATGTACGCCGTTATGAAGAACATCTCCCACTTCTGTGCCCGCTCAAAGTCACGCACATGGGGTGACAATGGTTGGCAGAAGATTGTGGTCTGCATCGTTTCCGACGGCAGAGAGAAGATCCATCCCCGCACACTCGACGCGCTGGCGGCCATGGGCGTTTATCAACACGGTATTGCAAAGAACTACGTCAACCAGAAGGCCGTGCAGGTAATCATTTATATCCCTCTAGATTTACTTCTTTTACTAATTCCCAAGCGAGGCCCACGTATACGAATATACTACACAAGTGTCCCTTGACTCTGACCTCAAGTTCAAGGGCGCCGAGAAAGGCATCGTTCCTTGCCAGTTGATCTTCTGTTTGAAGGAAAAGAACCAGCGGAAGCTCAACTCGCATCGTTGGTTCTTCAATGCTTTCGGAAAAGCCCTCAACCCGAACGTGTGCATTCTGCTCGACGTCGGTACGAGGCCCGGTGGCACGTCCCTATACCATCTGTGGAAGGCCTTCGACAACGATTCCAACGTCGCTGGTGCTTGTGGAGAGATCAAAGCCATGAAGGGCCGTTTCGGAGTTAACCTCCTGAATCCGCTTGTTGCCTCCCAGAACTTCGAGTACAAGATGTCTAACATCCTTGACAAACCATTGGAGTCGATCTTTGGCTACATTACCGTCTTGCCCGGTGCACTTAGCGCTTATCGCTACCACGCTCTGCAGAATGACGAGACGGGCCATGGTCCCCTCAGTCAGTACTTCAAGGGAGAGACTCTGCACGGTCAGCACGCAGACGTGTTCACGGCCAACATGTATCTGGCTGAGGATCGTATTCTCTGCTGGGAGCTTGTCGCCAAGCGTGGGGAGAGTTGGGTGTTGAAGTACGTGAAGGGCTGTCATGGTGAAACGGACGTGCCAGGTAAGAAGAGCTCATGCTCACTGATGGTCAACATCAACTAACGATTTTCCAGACACTGTTCCCGAGTTCATCTCACAGCGACGTCGGTGGCTCAACGGTGCCTTCTTTGCCGCGGTGTACTCGCTCGTCCACTTTAAGCAGATTTGGACCACCGACCACACTATCACACGCAAACTACTCCTCCACGTGGAATTCGTCTACCAATTCCTCCAGCTCATCTTCACCTATTTCTCCCTGGCAAACTTCTATCTGACTTTCTACTTCGTTGCGGGCGGTCTGGCTGATCCTTTGGTGGATCCCTTCGGTCACAACATTGCTCAGTACATCTTTACGGTTCTACGGTACATTTGCGTTCTGCTCATCTGCGCGCAATTCATCCTCTCTCTGGGCAATCGCCCACAAGGAGCAAAGAAGTTATACCTCTTCAGCATCATCGTTTACAGCATCATTATGATGTATACGACATTCGCCACCTTCTACATCGTCATCCGCCAGCTGAAGGAGAAGGACAACCCGGAGATCCACATGGGTAACAACGTCTTCACCAACTTCATCGTCTCGATTCTTTCGACTATAGGATTGTACTTCGTCATGTCTTTCATGTACCTGGACCCCTGGCATTTATTTACCAGTGCGGCGCAGTACTTCATGCTCCTGCCTGCATACATCTGTACTCTGCAAGTGTATGCGTTCTGCAACACGCACGACGTCACATGGGGCACCAAGGGAGACAACGTCATGAAGACGGATCTGGGTGGGGCCATCGGTAAAGGCAACAGTGTCGAGCTCGAGATGCCCTCGGAACAACTCGATATTGACTCTGGATATGATGAGGCGCTGCGCAACCTTCGTGACCGCGTTGAGGTTCCGGCCTCGCCTATTTCCGAAGCGCAGTTGCAGGAGGACTACTACAAGAGCGTTCGCACGTATATGGTGCTCACATGGCTCATCTGCAACGCCACCCTCGCTATGGCTGTGTCTGAGGCGTATAGCAAGCGCGGCATTGGTGAAAACTATTACCTTGCCTTCATTCTCTGGGCCGTGGCGCTTCTGGCGCTTTTCCGCGCGATCGGCTCCACCACGTTTGCGATCCTCAACGTCGTCAGCATGATTGTCGACGGCCAAGTCCGCATGAGCCTTAAGGTGCCCAAGTGGATGGGCGGCTTCGGCGAAAAGCTCAGCGAGAAGATGAGCAGCGTTGGGAGCAGCGTGGGAAGTAGCGTCGGCGGCAGCAAGCTGAGCAGCGTTTTCAAGCGCTGATGAGTAATCCTCTCTGCGTGCGGCTACGTTTTTGACGAGAGTATGACTTGCAACTTTTGGCGTTTGTGGTTTTTCCCCTGGCTGTTTTTCCTTTCTTCCTCAACGTCTCCTATTGCTGCTAAACGAAGGTACGGAGAAAGAGTTGCAAGGAGGTAGGTTTGGGATGTTCCTTCTTGCTTTTTTTTTTTTAGAGATATCAGATGGGTTTTATTGTTTTGCGGATGAGAGATTGACGGGATGAGGAGAGGCTTGGACTTTTGTTGTTCGTAATGATTAGAAGAATGTGTTGAATGTCGGATTGGACATGGCGACGAGAGACGATAGCAACGAACAATCGACGACTCGACGCCTTTGATGTATGAGGATTGGAGAAAGAGCCACACATGTAGATAGATTTGAAGAAAATGAAAAAAGGGATTGTATCCTCAAGGGAAATAATGCCCTACTGCGTTTGCGATGCATCTCATTGTACAACTTGTATTTGTCACCAACCATTCCAGGTCTTATGATCCTTACGCGTCTATAGACCATAAGCATTACCATTCGTCTGACCCCCCACTCGTCGCGGATCTCTCTGTCAGACGGGTGAGGGTTGCAAAGCGTCAGCTCGGTTAGCAGGGTAAATACAAAGACGCGACTTGCCTCTGTCTGCTCTTCATAGCCGTGCGATGCGCTGCAACTTCCACTCCGTCCAACCATTTCATGAACTGACAGCAAGCACCGCACAAGCACAAATCCTGACGACATGTCTCAAACACCAGACGAGCAGCTTCCTGCCCTCCCGGCGGATGTGACCCCCAACTGGCTGGGATCGAAGCTGGGGCACAGCATCAAGTCCGTCGAAAACACGCACAACATCTGGGGCACGGGCAGCAAGCTGTTCTACAACATCACGTACGAGGATGAGAGTAGCAACGGGGACAGGCCGACGCATGTCTGCGTCAAGGGCGTCTTCAGCTCCGAAATGATTGAGGCGCAACCGTGGACCGTTAGCTTGGCGCAACGCGAGGCCGACTTCTTCTCCAAGGTAGCGCCCAACGTCAAGAACATGATTTATCCCAAGGGCTGGTGGAGCGGGACGAGTGAGAAGCAGGGCATTTCCATCATGAGCGACCTAACTAAGGAGGGCTGCACTTTCCCCGTCGAGGTCGCCTCGTATCCGGTCGAGAAGGTCATGAACGGTGTTGAACAGCTGGCAGGTCTGCATGCGCAGTACTGGGGCCAGAGCCAGGAAGATCATCCCTGTACGAAAGCCCCGCCTCCCCTCCCCTCCCTCACCTTGTCTCTCAAGGACAGTTAGTCCAAGATTAGAAAACTGACGGCCCGCCTCTTGCTTGCCCCTTCAACAGGGATCTGGAACAACTACGACCCGGCCATGAAGTTCATGTGCACACCATGGGACGAGGTGGTGCGGGCCCCGGGCCGACCGCGGCTGCCTGCGTACCTGATGGACGGCGGGCGCTGCAATAAGGCGCTGGATCGGTACTTCGCCGAGCGCAACCCCCGGTTCCGCACGCTGTTACATGGCGACACGCACGTCGGCAACGTCTATTTCACAGGGGAAGGCCGCATCGGGTTCCTGGACTGGTCGGCCTTCCACTTCGGCTCGTGTTTCCATGACGTCGTCTACCACATGACGGCCATGCTGAGCGTCGAGGACCGCCGCGCCCACGAGATGGAGGTTCTCGACCGCTACCTCGACGCGCTTCACCGCCTCGGTGGGCCGCGTTTCGACCGCCATGGCGACCCGGAGGTCATGCTTGAGTACCGCCGCTCCTTCATGACCAACGTGATATGGCTCATCTGTCCCGACGGCCTGCAGTCCAAGGAGCGCGTCGCGGTCCTGTGTGAGCGCACCGTTGCTGCGTATGACGACCACAAGGTTATTGATGTTATCCTTGGCCAGCCAACACCTACTGCTTCTTGAAAAACAAATGATAGGTGGAGGCTAGGATTCCAACTATAGCTTCCTATGTAGCTGCATCAGTCCCTCACAGCTTACACCATAACAATGAGCAGTGGTTTGGCGTAAAGGCCTTGTCTACACACTTCCAGAGCCCCTCATAAGCCGCATCTCTAGCATCGGGCTCACCCAGGAAACACAGCTAACACCGATCGAGCTTCTTCATATGGGAGCTGGTATATAAAACTACAACCCTTGGTTACAGGGGCTAATATTGGCGGGAACATTTTACAATAGTCTTTTCGTTCAAGAACTCTTGTTAAACAAGTTGAACATTCAGCAACCCATTGTGACCTTGTTAACAGATCTATTAGTTTTAAACTGATGAAGGGTCATGGAGAAGAAACTTTTCAGCAACCTGATTATCGCAAAATTGTAACTGTGCATGAACAGATAAATATTCAATGATATGACGATGTAATAGGTGGTAAAGTGGTTGAATGTTAAGTAAACTGAGGAAATGCAATTAAGGTCTGAGCGGGAACAGGTTGTTAACTGGACGCAAATAGGCTGGAACGAAAGCATTAACAATTTGAAAAATAAACCCAGAACCGGTTAATCAACTAACTACTAGCGATCTATTAATGTTTATGTGGAATTTCTAAGATTAAATCTGCTAAGAGCAATGATGTTAGGGGGGGAGAATGCAAGCGTTAAGGGTAACTAGAACCATATTAAATTCACTTATACTTATCTAGACATCCTGTTCTGGCTTCTCCGGAGACCATTATATACTAAGGCTTTACGGTTGAAAAAGTATATCTCGTAGTTTTCCAGCTTCCGTTTTCCTTCTTCATATCAAAGAGTTCCTGGTTTGCGTGCGGCTCCGACTCCTGCGTTTCCAAAATCGGTTGAGTTCCTTCCGCGGGCGTTCATGCATAAACCTACACTGGGGGCGTGACAATCACTTTCTTTATGCTAAATTCAATGATAAGCTGGATTTTTAAGACGATGCGTATATACAATTTGTAGGGAATACCGGTGCCTGCGGCGGCGTGGAAGTGAGGAGGCATTATGAGGCCGTCAGAGGTGTAGAGGGTGACAGCATCTTCCACGTTACGGTTCTTTACAGCTGTCCCATAAGTGTGGATGACGGGGGTAACGTTTTCAACTTCAGGGGACGACTAGAGAGAGAGAGAGAATGGAGTTATACTTGGCTGGCGAGGGGTAAGGCAAAGCACCCACTTTTCGGCACCCCCTGCATTTCGGCCACCTTTTCCCACCAAAAACAGCTAAAAGCAGCTACTTATATCTATACACCTATTAGATATATAATTCTAGTTTTCTCTATATAAAGTCTAGAAAATTTACTTATTACTATAAGCTTAATAAGATATTATTATTATTAATATAAACTTATAATATAAAGCCTTTAAAAGTTTATACTATATAAGAATATAGCTAATAGAAAAGAGCTATATATATAGTAAAATAATAATAAATTACTTAAAAATAATATAGCTATAAATACTAAGCTCTTATTTTTTTAAGTATTTTTTATACTTAGTTATTAAGAAAATAAGTTTACTACTAAGAAAATTTTACTAGTAAAATTTAATATTACTAATAACTTTATAATTAGCTATAAATATCTTTTATATAGTAGTATATATATACTCTTTTAGGTATAAAATATATAAAACTTCTTTATTTTATATCTTTAGCTTATAAATAAAGAAGTTATTAAAGATTTTAAAATATTAGTACTTACTAGTAAATTACTAGTAAACCTTAACAGCTATATATATAGTACTATTTCTCTATATCTACTATATAAAAATAGTAGAAACTTTTTTTAAGACTTCTTATTTATACTATATATCTATACTAATTTTCCTAGAATTTAATATCTATAAGAGTACTAAGATATAAATAGCTAGTTTTAGCTGTTTTTGGTGGGAAAAGGTGGCCGAAATGCAGGGGGTGCCGAAAAGTGGGTGCTTTGCCTTACAATGAGTTTCAATTCTTGGTCTGGTTGAAACATATCGTAAATACAGAGCTTGCTCCTTAGCCCAGCCAATTATACACTAGAGTCACTTTGCAATATTGTCGTGCTAAAAACGACGCCGTTAATCGCAAGCAGCAATTAACGCCTTATGTAGTACAACAAATATCTAGTCCCTCTAATTTAATGTAAGCTAAGTTTCTTTTTTTCTTGTTCCCATTCTCTTTCCTTATTGCGCCAATTAGGTATTGGTTCTTTCCTTGTTGAACGTGCCGAACTCCCATTACATATACAACTATCGCAAGGCCAAGAGCTTTACATACTGGTCCGAATGTGCGTTGTTTCTTCTAGATCTATCATGTGGCACTTCATGTACCAAAGAGGATATAAATACCGCATATTTGTGGGCACATATACTGAGCCCATAAGAATACCCCTGCCGTCAGCCCGGACTTCCCCGTGATAACAACTTACTTGCACCCAAATCTTCTATCATCAGATAGCCCAGCAAAGGCCGAAGATTCACCGCCGGCTTATACCTCTTTTCATGTTGAATTCGATCATCAAGTGAATGGATTCCCCCGGTTTGAGGTGTATGTCAGGCTCCGTTGTTTCGAATTCAAGTTAGTTTTTATCAGTCATGCCCTAAATATGTTCGCGACATGGATTGTTTCTTAGGGTATTATCAGGACTTGTGCTTAGAATCTCTTTATAGCAGAATAACCTCGGACTCTTTTCAACAGTTATTCCTAACTCGTCTCCTATGAGTCGCTGCTTGGCGAAGCGGGGAATACAGGTTCGCGAGTGGCAACTCAGCAACAGCTGGGCCGGAGCAGAACACAATTCTGGCACATCCGCTAAAACAGCTTCACCTATCTTACACGAAGTCATCGATAGCTATGGAATTATTCCAAGCCCCGGTTGATAAAAATTAATTGGTTTGACTTCTCCTGAGGGAAACCCAAAGCTTGAGCCTGTCGGTTCCCCTCGAAAATGCTGAATCCATAACCCGAAACCTCACGTGATACAGCGATGGTGAAATCGCTTCTGAGGATGACGAAAGATGGCGCCAGATCAGCCCAATTGTTCTCACGTCGAATCAACCTAGTTGCCCTCCGAAACCCCTCTCATAGCCTAGTAGATGACAAATTACCATGAACTGATAGCTGGCATGCGAAGCTTGCCTTTCTATGAGCTATACCTCTCTGTAGAGTATTTATACGCATCTCATTTCTTGTTGATCCGAATTCTGAAAACGGATCCAGGTGTTTTCTTGAATTCTTTCGATCGAAACATTGGAGCGATATAGGAATCATGGGTGGCGAACGAAAGATCAAGTCCGTCGCCATCATTGGCGCCGGCGCTGCCGGTAAGCTCACACCCAACACCCCATTGCCTCACGCAGTATGAGAACCAACGTAAAACGAAATGAATCTGGCATCTGAATTTTCACTGTTGTGATAAATTGACTAGCTTGCTCATCCGAACGTAATAGGTGCCATCACCGCCGCCGCGTTTAAGGCGGAGAACTACTTCGAGAGGATTCAGGTCTTCGAACGGCGAGAGTCCGCTGGCGGAACATGGTAAGGAGCACGAGTCCGCGACAGACCGTGGATAGCCATGCCTAACATTTTATTGTAGGATTTATGACTCGAACCCGTCGGAGCTTCCTCCACTCCAGCCGGGAAGTCTCCCCCCGGATGTCGATCCCGCTGTGGAGATTCCGGGCGAGTTACCCCTGGTCAAGCCTCACAATCAACAGGAGCGATACTCTCAGACACCTATTTATCATTCTTTGACGTAAGACTATATGATTTGTCATTCCTAGGAAGCCGTATGAAGAAGCGCACAAGTCGCTAACGGACAATCGCAGTACTAATGTTCCTGATATTGCAATGTCTTTCTCGGACGCAAAATTCGCCTATGGTCCATTTGTACCACACTGGATTCCCCGGCAATACATCGAAAACTACTTTTCACTGCATAAGACGGACTCCGTCTTGGTGCTCAACACAACAGTCGAAGATGTCACCAGGGTCACGACAAAAGACAGACCTGAGCAGTGGAGATTGACACTACGAAAGTTCGATGCTGCGCGGAACGTCGATGTCTGGTGGCAGGAGGTTTTCGATGCAGTTGTCCTCGCAAATGGACACTATTCAGTACCTTACGTATGCATACCCGTGCCCGTTATTTGGACTCTTATTGTTCATGGAGTCATAAGGTTGCTCACATGCTAATCGTTTTTTAGGTACCTTATGTCAAGGGCTTGGACGAATACATAAAGAAGTTTCCAGGCCGTGTAGTCCACTCTAAGATCTACCGCACTCCACAGCCCTTTACCGGAAAAAGAGTTGTCACCATAGGCAATTCTGCATCAGGCCACGATGTCACAGAAGAGCTGGTCCAGAATGTCCGCACCCCGGTGTTTCAGTCTCGGCGTTCCAAGTCTCGCTGGGATGGCGACGAGCCGCCGCCAGGAATCGTATGGAAGCCCATCATCAAAGAGTACCATCTAGACGGAAGAATTATTTTTGAGGACGATTCATATCTCGACGACGTCGACCACGTCATCTACTGTACGGGATACAAACCTTCTTATCCGTTCTGGAATTCCGAGGCCAACGGCGGGAGGGCTCTGTACGACTACAAGCAAGGCAAGCTTATCAAGATATTTCAGCATACCTTCTTCCAAGATTTCCAGACTCTTGGAATTGTGGGTATGCCACGGGTTTTGACGTTTCGGAGCTTTGAATACCAAGCCATTGCATTGGCTCGTGTATTTTCTGGAAGGCATTCCGTTGCGCTGCCTCCTGTCGAGGAGCAGGAACGCTGGGAAAGAGAAAGAGAAGAGTTAGTCAGTAGGGAGAAGAGAAAGTTCCACGATATTGAGTGGGGGACGGGTGAGACGTTTGAATGGCTTAACTGGCTGTTCCGAGTTGCGGGCCTGCCTACGCTCAGGGGTAAGGGTCGGACGCCGCCGGTGCTTTCAGAAGAACTGATCTGGGCTGTGGAGCATTTGAGGAAGTATCCCGAACCGGGAAACCCCGAAGATGGCGATAATTCGCAGCAGAAGTCGGTCGATACAGCTGGTAAAAGATCTCATGGAGATGGCCATAAACATGTTGGAAAGGGGGGGGAGGGAACACAAGATTTGGTGCAAAGACCTAAAAAGGACCTTCTGGGGTTCATTTAGAATAGCCTCGGCGGAGTTCCCATCTGATAGAGTAGATTGTTTTTATCAGCTTAGAACTTCCCGAGACACCGAGAGGAATTGTGAATCCTGCCGTCCAGTTGTAGTTTCACTTCTGATCATTTATAGGCCCTTCCATCCGGTTCTTTTGATCTAACCAATGCCGTAGCTAATATAGTCTCAGGACCTTGAGCGGGTATTCACTGTAGCGAATGACAGTGATTCAGGAAGTAATGCAGCCAAACACCAACTGTCTGTAATTCTTTCAAAAGTCTCCTTTAGTTTACTGGTTTTGGTTAATCTTGAAACCGGGCCCCCCGCAATCGGCTACCTGTTATGAAAGTGTTGACATCGCAACTACACGACCGGCAGTTTGCTTATCGTGAATATCATCCAAAAGCCGGAAGAACGAGCCACCGAAGTAAAGTTCATTTTGTGTTTACAAAAAAGAACAAACCATATGAATACCTAATAGCTATATCAACTTTCAGCCGCAACATACAAGGGTCATTAGAGCCAACCCAACTTAAAGACCGGAATTGCTGTTCAATAGCAAAGGCCGGAATTTTGAAGCTTTGTTGTGACTTTGGCTGCCTATTTGATCATCTATCGTCTATAGCCCTTATTCCTGCACTGTTTATACATCTCAGCACATATTATCTCTATCCCAACACAGTATCATGTCTCATAAGTTAACGCACTATCCATTTGACCATGAACGATCTTGTGCTCCGTCTCTGCAATCCCGGCTCACAACACCTCGTCGTCCTCCTTCCGGGGAATGTTGAAAGGCGAATCTCTTCCAGTGTAGATGAAGGCGTCGTACACACTGGCGCCCGCCACGCCACCCGCGATGGCGGCAACCCACGGCGCCCAGAGCCAATAAAAGTAGTCGTGAGTGAACACGACAGTGCCGTAGCCAACAAGGGCCAGAGCGATTCGTGGGCCAGTGTCTCTGGCACCGTTCATGGCATATCCTGTGTTGATACCCAGAGCGGAGCCGATAGCCAGCAGAGCCAGGAACATGGCGAAAGGCTGGGTGCCCTTAGGCGGTGCCAGATTGTTCTTGTCTGCCAGAGCAAAGACTATGGCGACTAGCGTAGCCGAGGCAAGGAACTCAGTGTAGAAGGCGCCGGCGTAGGGCAGACCGGTGGCGGGCAACGTGAAAAACAGGCCAGCGGTGGCGTGCCGGCCGACCAGGGAGCGGGCAGTGCCGCCCTCGTACGCGGCAATGCTGGTCGCGTAGTTGAGGTAGACAGCGAGACTGGCGAAGGCGGCGCCCAGCACCTGCGCCGCCAGGAAGCCCGGCACCTTGCGCCAGGGAAAGCCGCGGAACAAGGCCAGCACCACAGTCACGGTCGGATTGCAATGGCCCCCCGAAACACCACCGGAAATCCACACGGCCATCGAGACTCCAGCTGCCCACGCCAGCCGGCACTGCAGGAAGTCGCCGGCGTTCTCACGGATGTCAGGTCCGCGGTAGTTCAGCCGCGTCTCACACTCGACGCCCGCGCCGAAGAGCAGGATCATGAACGTGCCCCAAAACTCGCTGCCTTTGATCAGCTCCCAGGACTTCCTCGCTTGGTAAATGGCATTGAGGGATACTTACGCAAATTCCTCGCGCCAAGTGTGACGGATCTGGGCCCACGTGTTGGGTGGCCTGTCGCTCAGCGCCCATTGGGCTTTGTGTAGACGTGTCTCGTGGTGAGCGGCGACAGGGGCGGCGGGCAGTACTGGTTCGACATCGTCGTGGTGAGGGTGCACCTCTTGCAGCGAGGCGCGCCGTATCGACAGAGGTGACACGCGTCGATGACTGCCGAACGAAGGCATAGGAAAGTTGAATGTGCCGTTGCGTTGCCGCTGTTGAGCGAGTAGCGGCTGACTGGGGTCGCCCGGGTCGTGAATGGAGGATCTGGCAGACATAGTATGGCGCGTTGAGGACTGATGTGCCTGTCTAAATCGGTGTCCGTATGGCTGTACGGGCGGGCGGGTGAGGGCGAAGGGAATGGAACACAGGTTTACAGAATGGTAATGCCCCTCGCGCCGGCTTATATTTTTGATCGCTCTTGTCTGTTTTGTCGATTCATCTCTCTGCTCACCGTATCAACTTGGAACCCGCTCACGAAGTGGTTCCTGAGACAGGCCTCCTATTTGACGGGGCAGGGAGTGACGGTGCCTATCTGTGGGGTTTTGGCGGGTTTGCGGTCCAAACATCTGATAACACTTTGAACAACCAACCTTGTCTACCCACATCTTTTGATATGGCACAGCCCCCTGCTAGTGCGCGGTGTTTCTACTAAATTTAACCCTGAAGGATAAACTTGAATTCGGCGCCTCTTTGATCCAAGATGGGTTCTCTCAGTCCCTTCCTTCCTTCTTTAGGTACTTTCCAAGCAGAGCAACGCTGTTTGTACGGAACTCGGTTTATCTAGACCGGAGCCGCCATTTTCTGATTGGCACAGTTTAATACATAGCCGGCTCCGCTGGTATCCACCTGTCCGGCGCCGAGCCCGACAAACTCCCTCCGATCGCTGAAATCGACTGCAGCTGTATTTCACTGTCATAGTAACGTGAACATACTAGAGTGAATCAAGTTTACTGCGCAAGTACTATTACTCACCCGAGAAGAAGAAGTAGTGTAGTCAGTGGAGGCCGGGAAACGAAATCGTTTGTCTTCAAGACATAGTTGGCGCAAATTTTGTCATTTAACAGGAACTCAGAAGAAGAATAGAGCAGCAATATATACACAGCATGGGCTTGAAAGTCTTTACTGCTATGGCGTCCACCAAAAACTACTCTATCGCCTCTACACAGATTTCTGAAATCTATAAGCTGATCGTAACTTGAAGTGATGCATGGTATTAAACTGTCGAAGCGGCGCATGAACCTATTAAGACATCAACTTGACTGCGTGACATAGGATGCGAATTCGTTCCCACCCATTGGCATAGGTTTGTCTTGGCCGGTGCTTATGAATAGTATGTTTTTAAGCCTTTTAGTAGAGCTGACTTTTCGATCTTGGCTCTGATAAGCCGGCGATCCAAGCCCGATTGATCGTAAGAATTTAGGGACTAAATGCCGCCAAAGCTGGCGCGCAGCCGGAAGGCAAGCAACGACTACCGCCACAGAAAGTTCTATATGGGACCACATATGGAGATAGAATGCATCGACTGTGTAAAAAGTTTCAGAAAAGTCCGTAGAGAAGCCAAGATTTGAGTTTGCAGCAGCCGGGAAGGCGGTTAATGCTTACATGTGGGATCTCTGAAGCCCTCTAAGCTCACCAGGACTTTTAGTCGAATAGCGCTAAACACCGCGATGCTTCAAAATTTCATAGAGGTTAGCTATGAGATTTCCTCATGCCTGTACAACAGACAGTGTATGTAAGGGGACTGACAAATGAAATACGTCGACAAGGGCAGGGGTGACGGGGACCGCTCGTTCTCTCCACTTACACCGCCCCGAGTCCAAACATGAACATAATCTCCGCCTTCTGTCTCTTCCTCATGTTAAGCCACAGAACTTGCGTGGTTGGTAATATCAACAACCATACATCAAGGGCGATGTTGATGACAGCGTGGCTGACGAACATGGCGTAAACATTGATACAATGACCCGGGTGCTTGCCGTCCCATGCCTTCCAGGCATTGCTGAAGGGCTGACACTGGGCCAGGTTGGCGATCGTGAAGGCAATGCAGAAGGCAATATTGAAGGCCTGGGTAGCCCAAAGCACGGCCGTGAAGGTGTTGCTCACCATGTTGAAGACGCGGATATAGAAGAAGAGGAAGGAGGCTTTGAGGGTCGAAATGCTGAGGGTGTATATTACTTCGAAGACGAAAAACCCCTGTCATGGCTTTGTTTAGTCTTGGTCGATCCATTTTCTGTAAGTAATACGCAGTTATGAACCCGTGCGGTGCAGGAAGGCTTACGTGCAGGAACCGAGTAATCTGTTCGGATGACAGCGCCCACACATCACGACCGACGCCGAGGTGATGACCTGGAGACTCGTCAGAGACGCCAGAAAAAAAGGAAGGAGAGACGCGAAGCTCAGGGAAAGTTACCATGAAACCTTGATATAGCGAATGAGAGAGAGAAGAACTGCGAGTCTGGTCAATAAAAGCAGAGCATGAATTGTGCCGAGACAAACTTACATATCCGATGATCAGCATCACATCATCCACTCCCCAAGATGATAGTCTCAATGCCTTAGCGAGCAGCCGCACGAGGACGAAGAAGGCAGTGCTTATTACCAGGATGAACCTTCCGGCCGCGGTTCCCGTCTGATTGCTGTAAGGGAATCCGCACCGCGTCCATGTTACGTTCTTCGCCACTGAGAAAGATTAAGATGTCAATTCCCAGCCCGATTGACCAGTATGAAGTTTAACGAGGGGGGTATCAAGATAGAAGGATGTATAATAAGGATATGAAGCTATGTTGTAGAGAGAAAAGACGATAGAAGATAAGTGTATCTCACTATATGAATGTTCCAAATCACAGGACGTGCGCACGCAACTGCGCAGGACGTTGATATAAATATCATCCTGACATAGACAAGTCAGCTCGGCCACGGCACATATGGTGAAGTTGAGCGCCTGCGACATGCATGGAACCTGATCAAGCACCACACGGGTTAGCGACACCTGTCTCATGCAAGATATTGTCAGGGGGCATTGGGCGGTTCGGCTTACGGCGCATGCTGGCAGAGTTTCTGGCATCGGAACCGCCATCAAAGTCGATGTCGACGTCTCGGGGCACTGCGATAGCTTAGGACAGACACGCAGGCCAACGGAAACGACGGAGGCATTACGAGTCCAAGGATCACTCGCTGAAGGAGGGGGGAAGGGGAAGCCAAGCCGTGGGGAATAATACGTTTATGTTCTGAAGAGAGGGTCTATTCCTTTTCTTTTCCCCCTTCCGGATGTGAACTAGATTGCGCCTTCAAACAGACGATAGGCTCCTGGGGATCTGCCTAACCCCCACCTTTCCATTTTGGGTGGAACATCCAATTGTCCTCAATGGCTGAGCCGCTTCCGGCGAGATGAACGGTTCAGAATGACAAGAGGCAATCTTTCTATTCTTTATGAGAGCCGGTGACCAAAGGATTCTGGGACGGTTTGTCGTGCGACCTTCAATGGCGCCTCCACGGTCCCTGTTTCTGACAGGAGGGAACAGGAATTACTGTCGTTAGGGGGGTTTGACCAAGACCAATGCCCTAGGTTCGTTTGTCGCTGACCTTTCTTCCAACCTCGATCTGGTTACCTCTCTCGAATACTCAAATTCAAGAAATCTTAATTGTGCGGATTAGAGACTTGGCAGACGTTTCTTGAACGTAAGGATTCGGACCAGCAAATGTTCGGTGCCGCGGTTGATAGGTTGAGGGCCCCAAGGAAAAGGTGCACTAGGACATTGAGCCTCATTGCCACACAATCACAGTACGGCAGATATCTCGGGGACAAGGAACAAAGTGTCGTGGCATGAAATTTCATTTATAGTTCTTTGAAAGATGAGTGCATCAGATTTGACTTGATCGACTGAGAACATGATCTACCTGGAGCCGAATTCAGAATTTCCTGATGGTTACAGTATGTGCCTCATCAACCCCGTTCGAGCCGATGGAGGTGGAAATTAAAGTCACAGCCAAACACCTTGCTAATGGGCCAATCTGCCAGTCCGTTTGGACGCTAGGGTTCGAGTTCATCACTCTCAACAAATGCAAACCTGTTGTCGAAGAAAACTCTTATTGTTCTTGTGCCATGTTGTGGAATATAGCAGTGATGACAAGAATGGGATGAGAATGGGGGACAGTGAAACTAAAGAGGGACTAATTAATCATCATTCGAACATGATGACATGCACGAGACATTCTTCAGCCGCTCTGGGCCACCGCCGCCATCATTTCAAAGTGAGGTCTCAGACTCAAGCCACAAACTCTCCTCCTATACCGTCCAAGTCGGCATTTCCCCTCTGTGACGCGTTTGGCCGCAAACGACCAGAAACCCCGCTAGACAGCTGTCTTCCACCTTTCCACTCTGCTCGTAACTCGTTCCCTAACGAAACGTGATTCAAAAATCGAGGATCAAATAGAAAATCTGGCATCGAAAAGCCAGCCCTGTATCCCGCCTTCCCGCCTTCCCCATTATCCGCCCTCCGCACTTCCCTGTTTTTCAACCTCAGCGAATATCTCAGGGTTCCTCTTGGCCATATACCTTTTCTTTAAACTGGAGCGTGTTTCTTGAGTGAATCCATCCCCAGAGACTTTGAAGACGCGGCACCCAGTTGCACTGGTGTTGCAGCGGTCAACTCGGCGAAGCAAGGGACTTGCGGTGGCTCAGACGGCTCAGCAACTCGACGAGAAGAATCGACATGATGTTAGCATTGACTCCTTTCCGAGATGACGAAAAACAAAGCTGTCCGAATTCGACTGCCACGGCCCATCGCAGCCACCGCGTTGAGCATCGACAACATCTACGCATATAATCCTCTACTCAGTATCAATACATGTGAAAAATTGCGAAGGGACTCGAAACCGCTGGTGGTTTCATCATTTGTTTGTGTGTTTTCTGAGCTGCAATTACCAAGGACATTCATCTGCCCGCAAGCTGTCACTGCCCGTTGATCTGGCAGTAACCGAGTATATGCCGGGCACCGATCAATCACTCTTTTTGGAGCCCTGTAATGCTACCTCCTTTCACGTCAGATGTTATGAAAGACTGCATTACCCTCCAGCATCCCCCTGGGCTCCCGTCACCCCGTCCATGGCCCTCTCTCCGGCCGTTTCGTTATTCGTGTCATGGAAACCAATCATACGAAGAAACACCTGACCCTGATCAATGTGACTAGCGCTTTTCCCTGCGGATCTACCAGTGATTCGGTGTTCGCGTCGAGTAGGAGAAATTGGTCGGTGGGAGTAGTTGAAATTTCGTTCGTCGTGAAGAGCGGTAGAGCCCGTCCTCGCCTCTACACAGCCCATTTGTCCGCGTTCTTACGAGGTACGAAATCGGTCAGGCTCATGTGCCGACCAAATCAGTTCGGTTGACCGCGGATCATCGACATCTGGAAACGCAAAACGCTCTCTGCGAAAATAATCAAAGTTTCGAGATGGTACATACTGCCTATCGCTCGTAGCGGAGCAGTCCGGGCATGCGTACAGTTACGCATGCAGAACAGTATTCGTACGTTTGGTGTGGCCTGCGATTTTGTCGGCTACGATTGGTAGTGCATGCTGCCCACCACGAGTGAACAACGTGTTGTTGTCTTTTCAAAGTGTCGTGTTGACAGCATTTCCTTATGCTGTCTGTGTGGGAGGCGTTCGGCGAGACCAATTCTCGGATCCGCGTCCACGATAGCTGCTGCGGCCTCCCCGGCTGGGAGGAGGCGTTGAATTGCTTGTCTCGCCAGAGTAAGAGGGCTCGCGGCCTTTGCCGCCTCGATGAGTTGGGCCAGACCCACGCTGCCCACCTCGGCCATTGGATCGCCGAGGGTTACTACCCGATCGAGAGAATGGAAGGGGAACGGACTTGGCCTCGGCCATTCCGGGGAGCAGGACGCGATACACGCTGCCGCTGGTTGACATTTCATGAGGGAACCACAATGAGCGGACTGTCTCAACATCGGAGACCCAGAAACGCCTCGGCAATGGTTTGGTTGGTGCGGTAGCTGGATGCCACGCGGCATCCGGCATTTTATGCGGAAGTCGAATTTGAGGGAGCGACCCCATCTCTTGTTCCTCAAAGCACTCTTCGGCCATTGGCTTCGTGTTAAAAGACTTCACGTCATCTGAGAACTGCTGAGCAGCCGAACGAGGTAGAGAGACGGTAGCCGGATTAAAGTGACCCGAGTAGTCGAGTGCACTCTTAGTGACGGGCTCAACACCCGGTGCTTTCGGGGGAGAGTTCGGTTTTCGTCCTATGAGCAGGTTATTTATACGATCTTGCCAATTCTCATTTCCACTTTGATCTTGCGACCGATGCGGCACATGGCTTGGCTGGTAAGGTCCACGAGGGTGAGATACAGGACCGTCTTTGTACCCAGCTGGAGTAGCCCAAGCGAATTGCCCAGAATTTCTGGAAGCCGTGGGTTGCGTAGCTGAAGCTGAAGGAGGTAGCTTCACAACAGGGTGCGGGCGAGGAAGGGATACATGAGGATGAAGCACGTCTCCGTCGAAAGCGGGGTGGCCAAGCATATCCGGAGGCGGCGGTGAAGGTGAGTTAGGCCTCGACGGCTCCGTATGAGCACCTGAAGAATCATGTCTGCTGTCCTTGGGGGGGAAGAATCTTGAAGAGGTTCGAGACTGGGTCGCGGCTGATGGTCCGGTAGAGGGCAGAATTGAACCTGCTGATGAGCCGGTAGGTACTGGGGGCTGGTCAAGCCCGTGGCCGGAGACATCGTGGTGAACGACGTGGGTGGGATCGCGCCTGCCGTCTCCGGAAGGCCGCCATGTATCCTTGATCGAGGCTTGAGCTTGCTCGATAGTGAGCCCGCGGTCAGCAAGAGTTCGATCACGCTCGAGACGCTGTGTTCTCCTCTCGTCCAAAGCCGTTTTGTCCCCTTCCAACACCGAATTGGCCCATCTGTTCCTCATTTCACTGACTTCACGTGTACCTCCAGATGCAGGGCGAGACTGCTGGACAGTCGGGACTTGAGGTAGACCCCGCTGCACGCTGGGTGGTGCGATGGGCGCAGGGCCCTTCTTGGTCTGGGCCGGCGGAAGCTGGCCAGGCAATTGAGCCACCTGCGACTCAACCAGACGACCCAAGTCAGTATTGAAGGTTCCATTGCCGAGTCCACGATCGTTGTTAGGCGATCCCCATACGTTACGAGGGGCTTGGGGACTAGAAGAGCTCCAAGTCGGAAGCCGTTCCTGCTGGGGTGAAGGTGCCACCCAAGAGCTGGGTTGCCTCGCTTCTTGGCCACCATGTCTTCTGCCGTGTTCGCCACTGGCAGTGGTAGGTCTGTCGCTGAACGGTTTGTCACTCACGTGAGACGCAGCTGCTGACACAATTGACGAGCCAGGGCCCGCTGCTGACGGCTGTGAGCCCGCATTGGGGCCAGTAGAGCCATCCTGTTGAGATTGCTGTTGCGCTTGAACGGCTTTGATATCTTCGGGCGACAAATCCTTCTTAGCGCTCTTGCGTTCCGGAGGCGGCCCCATGGCTTCCAGCTTCGCCTTGATGCGCTCTTTTCTTGCGGCCTCCTCACGGGCTTCCTCTTCGCGCCTTCTCTGCATTGCCAACTCACGCTTCTCGCGCATGATCTTCTTCTGTAGTTCGAGGTCTTCCTCCAAGCGGGCCATGGGTGGTGGTTGTACCGGCTGAGAGCTGGTTGTGTGCAAGCTAGCATGATTAGTTCCCGGTGAAGGTCGCGGCTGCCACTGCTGGTTGCCATGCATTCGAGGACCCTGTTGCAGGCCTGAGGGTGAGAAATTTCGGGGGGAAACAGGGCTATCGACCGAACCAGCCATGGAACCTCTGCGCGCGTTCAGCAGGTCTTGGGGAGGTGCCGGCATTTCATGGCCCTTGCCCGGTCGTTGCAGGTAGGATCCACTTCCACCACTAGCAACAGAAGATCCGCGACGCCTGCCATAGGGACCATCGGGTACCGAAGTTCTACTGGTTTGAAAAGCGGCGGACGGCTCAGGGTGATCAGACTGGGATGGACGTTGCAGCAGGGCAGGCTGTCTAGAGTGGGCATCGGACCTCATCGAGCCCCTTCGGTCAGGGGCCGGCTCGTAACGTCCAGACTGGGAATTGAAGAGCTCCCTGTTTCCGCCGGCGGCGGCTCCGTCTCTCCAAGCGGATCGACTGAAGTCATCGGCGGCGATCTCTTTAGCATGGTGAGGCGGAGGAGTGTTGCTCTTGGCGAAGTTGTCCTTTGTAGCGTATCGCGCGCCGGTTTGGAGCGCGGGTGGCTCGGCAACAACCGGCGGAGCCTTCTCAATGGGCGGAAGAGGAGCCCATGGTGATTTTACTGGAGTTGGAGGCGCAGGCGGTTTTGCGACGAGAGTTGGCTTGTCGGCAGAGCCGGCCTTGAGTATCAACCCCTTCCCCGAAGCAAGGCCTCCAGACTTTATAGAGGGTGACGCAGTAGTGCGAGGCGGTGGTGCGGGCGACTGTGGCTTCTCTATCACCTTCTCTTTCAGTGGCGCTGGGATCGGCTCAGGCGGTGGCGCAGGCGTTTCGTCGGGGTGCGGGAGCGTAGTTTTGGTGCCGTCTGTCCAGGTGATAGTCTCGGGAGCCCAGTCATCGTCGTCGTCTTCTATGTCTGCCCAATTCCCTTGCGCCGGCCCGCTTTCGGGAGCAAGCCGACTTGCCATATGAATGCCATACTTCTTAAGTTCCTCATCTGTTAGCTTTTTGGGTTCCGGAACAGGAACAGCTGAAAGGTCTCGTTAGCAATTGACCACAACCACTGTCAACAACAATACCCGAGCAGCCTTACGTCGATTCTTGTTCCATACTGCGCTGGGATCAGGGCCTGCAGCGGACTGGCCTCCGTTCGCAGCCGAGTTGGCACGTGGAGTGGAGCCTGTGCCAGTTCCTGACTTTGCGACAAGTCTCGGTCTCGATGAGAGGGTCGAGGTTCCAGATGGAGAGGAGCTCAGGATCGACGTTGAGATCGTCTTATCGCCCGGCTTGGTCGTCGAGGTACTCGTGGGTCCTTTCGAGGCAAGAAACTTTTTGTTGACCGACACAGCCTTAAACGTTGCAGGCTTCTTGACAGACGACGACGTCCTTCCGTGGCCCTTCTCTCCATCTTGAGCAGCCCGCGATGCTTCCGTATCCGATCCCCCACTAACACTAACATCTGCCGAAACGACCTGATCTTCAACACCGGTGATGTGCTTATTTTCTAAGTCATCGACGGTGGGACTACCGTTCAAATTCGCGCGGTCTGGACCGACATTGTGTGAGTCGTTGTTGGCGTCGTTAGTCTGCTTGACGGGTTGCCGAAGGATCCCAAGTCAGCCATGGCAGGTGATGGGGCGGCAGGTATGGAGAGATGTGCATTGGGTACAAGTGGGAGGGGGTCATGCGGATGTTCGGGCGATGAGGCTGGCGCCAGCGGTGAAGTTGAAAGAGGGGGAAATAAGGAACTCACGAGCTTGGAGCCAGAATGGACAGAAGCATCAACGGGGGCGGCAAGGGTGGCTTCAGTTGCCATCATACGTCGTCGGATGTTCTGCGCTGGAAGAGCGAATTTGGCTTTTTCCGAACTCAAGTGTGACCGAGAAAGAACGAGTATGGGTGTTGTAGAGGATGAGTTGGTATGGTCGGGTTCGCGGTTGATTGTCGACTAAGCGACGAGTCGCAGAAATCGGGTGTCGGGGATCGGATCGCGGGGTTAATGCGATTTCGAGAGTCGCGGATTTGAGACTCCCCTACCGGCAGGACGTATATCGTCGTCGAGGTAGTTGTTTTGGGGGGGGAGGTTTGGGACTAGGGAAAACAGGAGCGCTGGGCTGATGGGAGTGAGGCGGTAGTAGAAGGACACACCTATGCGGCTGTGATGGTTGTGAAGTCGATTTTCCTGAGGAGCTGCAGTCGCCTAATCAGGGATTAGCGTGCGGCAGGGGAGCAAGCCAGAGCAATGGGGGAGGCAGGTGATGAAAATGAGTGGATCCGATGGGGGTCCTGCCCGCCGACGTGGTCATTGGAAGGCTGTGACAGTGCCTATACGCAGCTTACTGTGCATTACTAACACTGTGCAACGGTCGGCTCGGGCGGGCAAGAGTCGACGCGGCATTCCCCGATGTGGAAACAGGCTATTCTGGGACATTTCCGCATTGACGAGCAACGCCATGGTCTGAGCATTTTGCGGATTCAAAGGCTGACACAGTTCATTCGCAGGCCCCAACTGACGGGTGTTTTGTTGACTCTGAAAGGATGGACTGCTAATAAGATCCTTACATTAGACTAATTGTAGATTGTATTCACAGAGCGAACCAAAGTCAATGAGTGAATGCCTACTTCGCTGGACCTCAACCAACGATCCATTCCCCTCAAACATCATACCAAGTCTCTGTCCCTTGTGACAAAAGGGCAGTGGAGTATTACCAATAGCACTCAATTAACCTTCCACTACCTAGTTGACCCGATCTTTTGGCAACTGGCTCTGCGTGTTGGCACCTTGGTGGACAGAGGAACTGGGTCTTTCGTCGGGTTACATTCGGCTGACGACGTACACACAAACGAGATTTGGCCGAGGAGCATCCTCCCGAGAAACAGATTCTAATTCTTATATACACAGTCCCAATGCCATTACACAGCCTTAGGCTGGACTACAACCAGTGACTTTGAGTCGCTTAGTGGGCATTGTTCTTGTGGTGGCCTAAAAACCGTCAGTATCGTCTGTAGCAGATCTATTGGTTTACTCATTTACTCCATCTTATTGGAGCGGATGACCCGACTTACGGAGGTGGAAGTAGTAGTTCTGGGCGTAGCCGATAACGAGGAGAAGGCCGAGGGCATGGATGATGGCTGCATTGAAACGTCAGATCATTACTTGGAGGAGGGACATCACCACCGGGAAACACCTACGCTTCGCCGAGGCGTTCTTGCCGTTGAAGTGCTTAGCGGCGTAACGGCCGAGGATGCCAGTGGCCTTGGCCTCGGGAGCCGGACCACGGGGGAGCTTCTCGTAGAAGTTGACAACGCGCTGCATGCGAACAGCGTTGGGGTCCGCGCCAAGGGCCTGAAAAGAGATCCGTATGTTAGCCCATGTTGATTCCCATAGCTCCGAATAGCCCCGTCCACGTTTCTTCCTTCCCCAGGTTCCACGCCCAGGCCAGTTGACAGGGTAATCTTCGCAACGAAATCGCAAGCATCAAATATCGAAGAATCAGGTAGATATCGTACCTTGGGAGAGGCGACCTGGTTATAATTAGTTAGCACCTTGTCACGGGTACCGGCTGTTTGGCAAGAGGGAGAAGCGCACCTTGGGGGGAATAAGGGTCGAGAGACCGCGGCGGGGGACGAAGCTCATGGTGTCTGGATATCGGAATCGCAAAAAAACGATGAGGGAGGGATTCGTCGATCGCTCGGCGCAAGCAGTCAATTGAGCAGGATCAATTGACTTCGATTTCGACGTGAGGATGGCTGATGCTGTAACGTGGACGATGTGAGGCTCCGGTGCCGAAGTGAGGTTTGACGAAAAGCACTCGTTTCTTCGGGTCAAGGTTCTTGCGGCGACCAATCAGCGCCCCCCAAACAGAGCCCCAGCAAGGCCCTTTCGCCATGAATGCCGACTGTCAACCACCACCACCACATTACCCGAATATCAATCCTCCCATCGACGACGCTGTTCCCCCCACATCAATTGAGGGAGCAAATCGTCGCAATGGCATCGCTCCGAGCCTACAATGCAGCTCGCCTGCTTCGCAGCAGTGCCAATGTCCGAGTTTCTGTCGCGATGACCGCTCGCCGATTCGAGAGCCAGCTCGCGCCCGGCACCACAGGAGTGCCCGCCGCAATCCCCTCCACCGAACAGAACGGACCTGACTACACTATTACCGCCGACAAGGCGACCTCGTGAGAGCCTCTCAGGGTCTATATGAAGACGGGAATCTTTGCTAAACTCGGTTACAGCACCTTCACCCCTGTTCCCAAGAAGCTTCAAAACGCCAGCGAGGACGTTCCCTACCTCCCAGCCGCCGTCATCTCTGGTGCTCCCATTGAGCTTCAGGCACGCAGCGTTCGGTACGCACACAGTTTTCGCGCGAAGGCTCTTTGGGATTGGTTACTAACAACGGCTTGCGTGCAGCATTTACAAGGAGGCCAAGCCCGCGACGCAGTCTGGCAACTGGCAGGGACACCACTGGCGTATGGACTGGGACATCCTTCCCAAGGGCCACCGATGGGAGAACCCTTTGATGGGCTGGCAATCATCAGGAGACATGATGCAAGGCACCAAGCTGAACTTCAAGACCAAGGAGGACGCCATCCTCTTCGCCGAGAAGCAGGGTTACGAATATTTCGTGTCGGAGCCTCAGTCAAGGAGAATCAAGCCCAAGGCCTATGCCAACAACTTCCTTTATTCGCCCAAGAAGCTCAAGCATATCCGCACCAAATAGACGTTGTACCATTTGTATATAACACGAGGCGTCTCTCACTTACTATACCAGGGCACTGAACCAAGCAATGACCCTCTTTACTGTTGATGTGATTGAATAGTTAGAATTAACCTCATTACTGTCAGACACACAACAGAGGAACCATGGTGAGCTTTCGGACGTCCCTACGACTGCTCAGCCGTAAGCGGACTTGTTTGGATGCTGATTGGATACCCGGGCCCACGTTAAACAGTTCGCTCGGCGAACCACTCAACGGAGATGGGAATGCCCGAAAATAGCCAGATCGAATAACGACAGATTGGGGTGTCACTAGAGGGGTTGAGAATAAGGAGGTAGTGAAGAGTGCAAGTCGTGTTGTTTCTACTCGTATCGGTCTTCTGTTTGGCCCGATGCGGTATACCCGCTATAAAATGTATGTGCCATAATCAACTCAGTCTTGACCGAATGCCCAACGCCTGCAGAATACCTGCAATCCTGTTGTCCATGTCCTTAAATCAAACCTTGCTCTGTAACTCCATGCGCTATCCGAGGCCAGTTACCCAGACCGTGGTTCCTTGAAAAAGCATACACAGCTTCTTGTTGCATCCACCCGAATGCTTGTTCCCTTTCCTGCAGCATACTCATACTTCATCGTACTAGGAGAGCTGCATTTGGTCGTGCCCATCACTCTCGTCTCCATTCAAGCCGAGCCCGATTCGATCAGGGAGAGCCTTTTTCTCAGCTCGTGCAGTCGACTCGGCCCATGCCCGCATCTTAACCAGCTGTCGAATCGCCGCTTCCCTACGCTCAGATTGACGCTGCAAGATAGCCTTGTTGACATGATCTGCCACATCCCGTCTCAGGTCTGGGTGCAAGATGGCTGCCAACTGGGGCTCGAGGTCATTGTGAGGGAAGATCAACAATGCCATAGTCTCTTCAAGATCTTTGAGGAAACGGGAATCTGTTGGCGCCCTAGGGCCAAGGTGATTTGTGGCAAAAGTCAAGGCGGGAGTGATATCACCGCCAGGCGTGTTTGTACACGAACGGATCAGCTCGACAAGCTGTAGACGGAGCAGAGCGAAGTGCAAAGTCGGATCATGGTCCAGAATCTGGTGCGTTTGTCAGACAGTGTATCTGAAAGCAAATACAGATTTAAAAGTAGAATCGTAAATGGAAGCTCATAAAAAAAGGTGGTTGTTTCTCATCAAAGACCCGAAGGTTCTATGAGTGGTGCATGATAACTCGATGTCTAATCACGGCAAATTCGGAAAGGGTATAGAAAAGAAATTAGCACCACATACCTCCGAGTCAAAATCGTTCAGCGCCTCAATAGCGGACTGAATGCTTCCAGTGTGGATTGACTTTTGAATATGCTGACGGACTTTAATCGTCTCGTCAATTTGGTGGGGTTGCATATTGGCTTCCTTGCTGAATTTTGCGGCAGCATTAGGATAGCCTTCCATAGTCAGGTAGTCGAGGATCAGGGCATTAATATCGCTGGAGAGTTCCGTTAGCAAAGAGTCACCTCTTTTTGTGAGCCGTTGGATGTAAAGATGGAAAACAGCAAGGTGTCAGGGTAAATTTTATATCGAGTTCTCCGCATGGTAATTGCTAGGAGAGATTCCCATTTGATAGTCGATCATCATGTGAGCTGGAGGGGGAGGGAAGGCGGGCGGCTCGAAAGCTAACGCCGGGCTAGCGGGCTGGAAGAAAATGATAGAGGCTTACCTTTTGGGCGACTGAACGTCCTGAACACGCCTCTCGAAGGCATGCTTCATGGGGGTGGCCGTTGACGCAGACGAAGTCTGAAAGACATCTTAGCTGCTGTCCAGCAAGAGCAAACAGGACCAGAGCCCACAGAAGGGTACACAGGAGCTCAACGGACCATGATTCTCTCCAAGGTCTCCCGCACGAGACGAGCAGCAGCTCTGTTCCAGACTGCTATCGCTGTTGGGTCGTTGATGTCCGGCAGTCCTGACATGCGATGGGAGGTGCGCAAAGCAGGAAAAGCAAGGCAGGATCAGACTATGGGCGGCAGTCACATTTGAGTGGCCGTTCGAGCTCCCGTTTGTTTGTGGTTTGAAAGGGTTGAAAGAAACTGAGGGAGAAATGGGATTGGATGTGGAAGAAGAAGGAAACGTCTGAACAAAGAAAAAGAGGCTGGAGCGGAGCTTTATTGGGTTCCAGAGTTTGCGGCTGCAGGTCGGTGCTTGACGTGGGGCAGCCATGATTATGTAATTCCAGCCACATGAGCAGAAGCTGCAAGCGGGCTTGGGGGGGCTAGAAGTGCATAGTCAGCTCCCCCAAAGAGGCACAAGAGAGGCAGGTACGAAACCCGAGGTACCTCCCTGGACTGTAAACTGAGCACCGTGCCTGGCCGTCGGCGGGGTGTTGCAAGCGTCTAGACCATGAGCGCCCAAGAGGCAAGATAGCACACGAGCACTTTTACTTCTACGTCGCTCCTCATTTTCCCCTTGTCTCCTAAGGCGTACTGTTAAGACCCAAGAAAAGCGACAATATCCTCCAATTATTGAGGTTTTGAGCGACGACTTGCAAGACAACTACGGCGAGGAAGAAGTCCACTTCCACTACCTGACTAGCACCTTGCTGCACACACCCTTAACGTTTAGAAGCTCCACTTGCCTAGGCTCGTCAAAGTCCAACATCCCCTCAGCGCTTATCTGAAGATAGGTCTCTGGACCCTGGCTTTTACCTCTTATTTCCATTTAGTCCTTGAATTCCTCTTCTCCTCACCCGCTCGCAAGGAAGCAGATCCGCGGCTCCCAACTCCTCCTCTGCAGTGCCTTATCGTTGTCCCTTTGTCAGCCTGGCTGTAGATTCTTGAGTTGCTAGCTGCAGTCGACCAATACCATTGTCCCCCCACGCCTCGACGTCGGCGACCTCCGACTCACAATGGCTGACGACCACAGCGGCACCGAATCTCATGTCACGGTTCAACGTCGGACTCACTACTCTCCACCGTGGGCAGATGTCAGTATCATCGGTATTGCTGGCAGTTCCGGCTCAGGAAAGTCCACTCTGTCGCATGCCATTGTGAGAAAGCTAAACTTGCCATGGGTGGTGATTTTGTCTATGGTATGTGTGCATTTACCCCGCCAACCGTCAACCACTGCCTCTGACCCGAAGTGATGACAGGATTCTTTTTACAACCCCCTGACTCCTGAGGAGTCCAAGAAAGCCTTTGACAACGACTTTGACTTTGATGCCCCCAATGTGAGTTGTTTCTTGTGCCTGATGGGCACTGCTGGGCAGTCTCGTTGTTAATGTTGTGTTCACAGGCCATTGACTTCGACATTCTCGTGCAATGTTTACGAGACCTCAAGGCTGGGTAAGTTGACAAACCATGGCGGTTGCATTTGCACTTGATCCATTCCTACAATGGTGTTATGTGATTGTTTGCTTTTATGGTGAAACAAACTAACCATCTCAACCTTAGTAAACGGGCCGAGGTTCCTGTTTATTCCTTTGCCAAGCATCAACGACTGGACCAAACCACAACCATCTACTCCCCTCACGTCATTATCTTAGAAGGCATCTTCGCCCTGCATGACCCCCGCATCATAGATCTCTTGGATATGAGGGTATATTTCTCATATAAGATCATCATGTGAACTTAACCTGACAGTATTCTAGATATTCTGTGAGGCGGACGCCGATACATGCTTGTCTCGAAGAGGTTGGTAACGCGCAGATCGGTGGTAATGTCTATCCAAAAAGAAGCTGACCGTATTGGGTAGTGTTGAGAGATGTTAAGGAGCGCGCCCGCGATGTCGAGGGCATCATCAAGCAGTGGTTCAAGTTTGTGAAGCCCAATTTCGAAAAGGTAACGGCCCTTACACCAAGATCTTTTATTACCATCAGTTCTGACCAATCCATCTCTAGTTCGTCGAGCCACAGCGTAAAGTAGCAGGTACTTTGCACTCTCTTCGCAGGTCTTCTGCCTTGTTACTGACTAGAAAGACATTATCGTACCCCGAGGTATCGAAAACCATGTCGCAATGGGTAAGTGGGCCGATAGAGTTAGGTCAGCATTCAGCTAAAATATCGATTAGCCATGGTTGTCCAGTACATTGAGCGGAAGTTGATCGAAAAATCAACCCACCACCGGGCAGCATTAACACAGCTTGAGCTAGCTGCTGCCAGCGACCCCCTGTCTGACCGAGTTGTGATATTGGACCAGACACCGCAACTCAGGGCCATGTGTACGATCATCCAGAACATCGACACGTCGGCAGAAGACTTTATCTTTTACTTTGACCGCCTTGCTTGCCTACTGATCGAGCAGTGAGTATATCTGACTTTTGAGTGTCCAAATATACAGCTGGCTGATTCTTCCAGGGCGCTCAACAATGTACAGTTTAGGGAGAAGACCATTTCCACTCCCCAAGGTTACAAGTACAGTGGACTTCAATCGACCGGCGACGTGAGTGCGGTACTTGTCCTTAGAGGCGGTGCTGCCTTCGAGACCGCGTTGAAGAGAGTTGTTCCGGACATGAGGACAGGCAGAGTCCTTATTCAGTCCAACATACGGACTGGAGAGCCCGAGCTTCATTACCTGAAGCTGCCGGATAACATCGACAAACACGAGTCGGTATTGTTGATTGATACCCAGATGGCTAGCGGAGGTGCTGCACTCATGGCTGTGCAGGTTCTCGTCGATTACGGCGTTGCACAGGAGAAGATCGTGCTGGCATGCTACGCCGCAGGAAGGCTCGGTGTTCACCGGCTTGCCAAGGTTTTCCCTGGCATCACCATCGTTCTTTGCAATATGCTTCCGGATATCGAGGATCGATGGGTTGAGAAGAAGTACTTCCGATGCTAGTCTGGGGAATCTTGCAACTATACCGGTTGTAAGCCACCTGGAACAAGGCGTTATATAGTAAAAGCAAAACCAGTCAGTAAAAGATGCGTGGTAGTGCCAGAGCAAACCAAGCTGTGTATGTTGTGAGGCTCAGCGCAGTGTAAGCTGGTGTCCAAATCAGCGACTTCCGCGGCGCTGCGTAAACAGAGACTCTGATTTAGTGGCCGGCATGCAGGTTCAATTGGCCGAGCGAGACACCGAGAAGCGGGTATGGTGGTGGAGATTCCGGCACGCGGCATGCGTCCTTGACGTCGCTTAGTGAGATCATAATAGTGTCGCTGAAAAACTGGTCTTGGCAGGAAAGGATCCCGTGAAGATCCTGTCAGCTCGGCGGACTAGATAGGCGGCGCCGACCTCGGGACAATAATCGAAACGAAAGTCCGAGTTGTCGGCGGCAGCGGCGATATGCAGTTACCACCAAGACTGGCAAGGAAATCTTGACTGTGGCTAGCTGCGGAAGAGAAGTGCGGCGGCCGTTGGAATATTCTGGCGCTGCCGGACTTGCTGGGTAACTGCATGCAAGTCCTCTTCGGCCTAACCGGATAATGACGTAGGTGCTGTAGCTGCTGGGATTGGAGCTCCCCGGGTTTGTCGCTCCTGAGTTGACCAGCACTAGCATCATTACGCATACCTATGTCAGGGAGCTATTCCGCCAACGCTAGATCGTTGTTTCCCGTAACCAGTACGCCTGATTTCCTATTTCTTGGAAAAACACAATCTTGAAGTCGTTTCCCCCCCAGACCCAGTCCTCGGTAGCTATCGCGTCCAGGAGACAGCAAACAGCTTCAACTGCAGCCCTCACATTCGTTCCGACATGACATCTTTCTGTTAGATACGCACATGACTCCATCGCCAGACATTCCAAAACCGAGTCTCGATAATTAAATGCCTCCTACTACATCAGCGCTGATGCGCCTCCCTCGCGTCGCCTCTCAGATCTCTCCAACTGGCCTTACTAAGGCTTACCCGAAATGCCGACAACAGAGCATCGCCTCTCAGAGACGTGCATTTGCTAATTTGCCTCAACGATCACGAACAACCCGGACGCCTCTTGCCAACTCTTTCTTCAATGCTCATGGCTTGCCCAAAGGAACCGCCCTCCGATTCGTCTCAGGCACAACTCCTCCTTATAAGCCCACTTCACGAATCCTGCGTTTCGCATACCGTAGCGCAGTATGGCTCGGCAGCGGTGTCATCTTCGTCGGCCTAGGTGTGGTAGGGTTCTTCATCTACGACGCTTCGACATACAAAGAACACCCCGATCAATTCGAGATCAACGTATCCGAGCTGGCGTTGAATCCCAAGAAGGGTGGGCCCAAGAACCTGCCCATTGCCGAAGTTTTGATCGACGACCTGGATACTGAAAAAATGACGAGCGCAAAGAACAAGCCAAAGCTGGTTATTCTGGGTGGCGGATGGGGTGGCGTGGCCCTCCTCAAAGAGCTGATTCCGGACGAATACCACGTCACTGTTATCTCGCCAACCAACTACTTTTTGTTTACGCCTATGCTCCCGTCTGCCACCGTAGGAACACTAGAACTCCGATCGCTCGTTGAACCGGTCCGTCGTATTCTTTCCCGCGTCCACGGCCACTTCATCTGCGCAAAGGCTGAGGACGTGGAGTTTTCACACAAGCTGATCGAATGCTCCCAAACCGACGCTCATGGCAACGAGACCCGTTTCTACGTCCCTTATGACAAGCTGGTTATCGCTGTTGGATCAACCACCAACCCCCACGGCGTCAAAGGACTAGAGAATGCCCACTTTCTCAAGGACATCAGTGATGCGCGCAAGGTTCGGAACCAAGTCATGCACAACCTCGAGCAAGCTTGCGTGCCGACAACCTCTGACGAAGAGCGCAAACGTCTCCTGTCCTTCGTTGTGAGCGGAGGTGGACCTACCGGTGTCGAGTTCGCGGCCGAGCTGTTCGACATGCTCAACGAAGACTTGACACAGCATTTCCCCAAGCTCCTCCGCAATGAGATTTCTGTCCACTTAATCCAGAGCCGCAGCCATATCCTCAACACTTATGACGAAGCTGTCTCCAAGTACGCTGAAGAGCACTTTGCCCGCGATCAGGTTGACATCCTTACAAACTCCCGCGTCAAAGAAGTCCTCCCCGACAAGATTGTTTTTACCCAGAAGCAGCCTGATGGATCCCTCGTCACCAAGGAGCTCCCCATGGGCTTCTGTCTCTGGTCAACTGGCGTCGCCCAGGCCGACCTGTGCAAGCGGCTGTCCGCCAAACTTGGCCCATCACAGACAAACCGACACGCTCTCGAAACCGATACCCACCTTCGCCTTAATGGCACGCCTCTGGGCGACGTTTACGCCATCGGCGACTGCTCAACGGTCCAGAACAATGTAGCCGACCACATCATCACTTTCCTCCGCGGCGTCGCTTTCAAGCGCGGCAAGGATCCTGAGACCCTAGAGCTGCACTTTAGCGACTGGCGCGACGTGGCCAACGACGTCAAGAAGCGCTTCCCTCAGGCCATCAGCCATCTGAAGCGTCTTGACAAACTGTTTGAGCAATTTGACAAGGACCAGTCCGGCACCCTCGACTTTGGCGAGCTTAGAGAGCTGCTGAAGCAGATCGATTCCAAGCTCACATCGTTGCCCGCTACGGCACAGCGCGCCCATCAGCAAGGTCAGTATCTTGCGCACAAGTTCAACAAGCTGGCACGCACCTCGGATGGCCTTAAGGCGAATATGGTCTTTGACGGCGATATCGATTCCGTCGTTTACAAGGCGTTTGAGTACCACCATCTCGGCAGCCTAGCTTACATTGGCAACTCGGCTGTTTTCGACTGGGGAGAAGGATGGAATTTCGCTGGCGGTCTGTGGGCTGTCTACATGTGGCGGTCTGTTTATTTTGCGCAGAGTGTTAGCTTACGCACACGTATCCTACTTGCCATGGACTGGGCCAAGCGTGGTCTTTTTGGAAGAGGTAAGTTACTATTATTCTACGCGCTAAAAGGCTCGGTTGCTAACAGTGGTTCAGATTTGATGAGTTACTAAATCTAACTGCGGTGAAGTGAGAACGAGTCTTAATATTAGTAGTTTATGTTAGCATACCCTGTGGAGTACAAGGGATAAAACGCATTTGGCGACAAAGTCAACAGAGTTATCGGATCAAAGGCCAAGAGAAGAGACAGAAAAGCGTTATGTAGATGGTCTCTTCCACTGCCAATATGTCGTTCAACTATTTGCAATTGTACATCTCTTAAAGACCGAGTCAAGTTAAAACCCAAAATATGCTCGCTTTTGAATTACTGTCCCGATGACCTATAGTGTATGCCCCCCTTTTAAATTCTGAAGTCCTTGTAGGACCACTTCTCCGTAAGCTTTGTCCTGGCTTGCTTCTTGAAGGGGATATGTCTCCTGGCCTCGACTCTCCCGCGGACAAGCAGGCTGCGGTAACGGTCCTTGAGCAAGTTTCCCTCCGGCCTCAACAACCGTAGCGAGTCCTGGAGTTCGTCGGGGAGCACTAGCTCCAGATCCTTCTCCGGCAGCTTCATCTTGCCAAGCTGTCGTCTCCTCAACCGGCCCTCGTCGACGACCTCGTCATCATCCGCGTCACTGCCCTCACCGAGCTCCTTCGCCAAAGCCAGCGCGTTCTTGGAGGCCTCCCGCTCCGCGATCTCTGCAGCAATTTGTTTAATCTGCTCCGCCTGGGCTGCCTTCTTCTTCATCGCCAGCTGATGCTTGGCCTCGCGTTCGGCCTCCTTGCGACGCTTGATACGGTTCCTCTGCTGGGGCGTCTTGCGCTGCGGCCGCTTCAGGGACGGCTTGTCGTCGTCGACGCCGCTCTCGAACCCTTCCCAGGCCGAGTCTTCGTCCCACTCGGACAGCTGTGCGCGGGCCTCGGCGGCCTCGGCTTCAGCTGCGGACCGGGCGATGGCTTCGCGCTTGACGCGCTCAGCCTCCTCGGCGGCCAGACGGGTTTCCTCCGCTGCCACGGCCTTGGCGCTCTCCTCTTCAAGTCTTTCGGCGTAGTCGTCAAACGTCGGGTTGTACGAGTAGCCGCCCGTCGGCTTCAGAACCGCCGGGATCTGCTTGCCGCTCGCGACAAGGGAGAGCGGCTTGTGCTTGAGTGTCTTTGGGGGCTTAGCTTTCACCACGGGCGGGATGAAGTTGTCCTCCTTGGTGGTGCCGGGATCTGCCTTTGCCGCCGCTACGAGGGCAGGCGCGCCGGCACCCCAGAGATCGTACGTAGCTTCCTGGGGGACGATGCTCGAATCTTCTTGCCCGTCGGCAACCCTGCGCAGACGGTCGAGCTCCTTGTGCGAGACCCAGTCGGTGCGCTGACGCTTTACGGGGAGGAGGCCATTGGCCGTCTTGGAGCTTTCGTTTTCGCGCTTCTTACGGGAGGATACGGCGGGAACGGAGGAGCGGGCGGCGATGATCTCTTCTGACTTGAGAGTCTTCTTGGGTCTAGGGCGCTTCTCGATCTTGCCAACCGTGTCGAGGGTGAAGAGGTCGGCCGAGTCCTTCTCTGCGACGACACCACTTGGGATCTGTTAGTATTTTGGCGTATTCTTGTGACAAGACAGCTGGCATCCCCTCTCGGAAAGGATATGTATCATACCCCGTAATTATTTGCTTGTTCAGCTCATCGAGACCGTCCTGCACCTCGGTAACGTCGACGTTCTTCCGCCACGCTTTCTTGCCCTTTCTGGAGGGTTGCTTGTATTGCTGCGGCGCATCGCCTTCGCCCAAAAGGGGCTTGAGAACGGGCATCCTGACTGTGAACCAAGTAAAAAAGTAGTGGTGACTTTTTGCAGAATTCGATATGTGAAATGTTTCCCAGGGAAGACTTCCTCTGGCTGAAAAAGTCGATTTGCGCACCCTGCAGTTTGATGGTCGTCTGTTTCTGCACTGCACCACGGCGGGGCCTGGCCCATCCAGAAATTTTTGAGATACGGTTGACAGGGTCTGGAGGCTTATCGATTGTCCTATCGCTTATCGATTATCTCCACGTGATGATCCCCGTCTTTCCGGCTGGATCCTGAGTGGATGACGGGATGTGCAATGCGCCTAGAGGGAGCGAAAGTTGACCTCCTTTTACCGACCGGTGCTCTCAACCCAGGTCGCGACCAGAAAATCACACGTTCCCCGCTGGCTCCCTGATCGCCCTCGATCTGTTCTTCCTCTGTTCTCGGCCTCCCGCTTTGCGTCCCAAAACTCGTGTCCGTTGCATCCTGCACCTTTTTGCCGCAATCGTTAGTGTTGACTGTCCTACAAAGCAACCAACCCCCAACACCACGTCAAGCTTCTTTTTAATCAACACGAACACTCGGCAACCATGGCGTCCGGCGCAAGCGGGTCGTACAACAACCCCCTCAAGAAGTTCAAGTATGATGCGCAATGCGACAATGACAATTGTATACCCAACTGACGATTTGCAACCAGGCTTGTCTTCTTGGGCGAACAGAGTGGTAAGCTTGCTGTTTGCCCATTGGTATCTCGTGTCCCTCGCTAACAAAACCCATATTGCAGTGGGGAAAACGTCTCTCATTACTCGGTTCATGTACGATTCATTCGACAACATGTATCAAGCGACCATCGGAATCGACTTTCTCTCCAAGGCAAGCTGTCATTATTCCTCTGAGGGTCGTCGCCTCGGCCCGGCTTGAACAGCTCGTCTAACCCGTTGCAGACCATGTACCTCGAAGACCGCACCGTCAGACTACAGCTTTGGGATACCGCCGGTCAAGAACGCTTCCGTAGTTTGATCCCTTCGTATATCCGCGACTCGAGCGTTGCCGTTGTTGTATACGACATCTCAAGTATGTGGCAGATAAGGCGGACGGGAGAAAGGTGCCAGCAACTAACAATGGGCACACAGATGCGAAGTCTTTCCAGAACACAAAGAAGTGGATAGACGATGTGCGAGCCGAAAGAGGAAACGACGTGATCATTGTCCTCGTTGGCAACAAGACGGATTTGAACGACAAGAGAGAGGTGACGACGCAGCAGGGCGAAGAGGAGGCTAAGAAGAACAACCTTATGTTTGTGGAGACCAGCGCGAAGCTGGGCCACAACGTCAAGACGTTGTTCAAAAGAATAGCGCAGGCTCTTCCCGGTATGGAAGGAACAGACGCCGCAGCGCAGGCCTCTAGCCAAAGTGCGTATTTCTCCAAGAACAACGATTATCGGACCGAGATTTGCTAACCTTGGTGCAGTGATTGATGTGAAGACAACCCCGGCCCAGTCCTCGCAAGAGGGATGCGCGTGCTAGACGAAATGGGTAGATGAACGTGGAAAACTGTGGCAAACCCAAGGCGAGACTTATGACGGACGACGTGGGGGCTGAATGGCCGTTACGTTACGAGCATGACTGGCGGGGCAGGACATCTTAAGCATAGCGTGCAATGGGGATTTCAGCATTCAGCTGCAGTTTGTATAACAACGGGCTATAATCCACGGTCGCTAGTACATACCTACATTTAATGGCTTCTTTTTCTTCTTCTTCTTGTCAATTTGTCCCCTATGATGCACGTAATTTTCTGTCCCTGACTTTGCTGATGTGTGAGACGGTGACGGTGGCCATCTTGGCAAGAGGCTGGAGACTGGACTTCTTCACCGCCCGGGATCGCACGAGACCACCACACGCTGATGATTCGGCGTCCGTGATGCCCCCGGTGGGTCGTCTGTCACCGAATACCGGGGGTGTGTGGTGGGCCGAAATCGATTAGCACGCTCGTTATGCTGGGTCGTGGTACCAACCAGTTGTACCTGCCAGCGCTCGGACGCAAACGCCGCGGCGTGGCGCTATGCCGCATAGATACGGTGGGTTTCGTCATATGTCATTGACAACGCAGGGTCCTTCCACCCTTATTTCACCTCGGAATTTTCCCATGTCATCCGGCTCTGCCGCTTTGTTGGATAAAGCCGTCGATTCCTCCAAAAGCTTTCCACTATTTACCAGAGCTTTTGGACCCCTTTCCCGCTGACGCAATACGCTCACGTACAATTTCTCAACTTTCGCAAAAGTCAACCACTGAGCAACATGGCGCCATCGAGATTCAGACTGCGCTTCCCGCGCCCAAAGGTATGCCTGGCACGATCGCGACCTCATGACCCCGTTTGCAGTCGTTCACGAGGCTGACATGCGATGCTTTCTCAATAGACGTTTCTGGGCTGCATCAGCCTCCAGACTGGTACTGAGGTCATTTCCTTGATTCTCCTCTTCAATAGGCTCACCGGCCTTTACGGTCTCCTCGCCGTCCTTACGGGCTACGAGCTGTCGGTAACTCAGCTGTCCATGTACCTCTACTCGCTCGGCGTGATTGTGCTCCTGGCCATGTTCATGCCCCACATCCGCAAGCAGAGCCCCTTTGAGAACCTCAGCCTCGCATGGCTCTACATCATCGACACGATCCTCAACGTCGCCTACACCACCTTCTTCGCCGTCAACTGGTATGTCAACAGTACGGCTCTCGATAAGCATCCGGGCAGCGCTGGCACCCCCGCGGGCGCCGAGATCGCCGAGACGGCCCTTGCAAACGGCGCTCCCGTCGTCCCTGATGTGCCCAAGACGACGAAGCACATCGGCCCGCAGGAGTCGTGGATGAGTCTGGGACTCATCTGCTCCGTGACGTTGGTGCGCGTCTACTTTGCGCTGGTGGTCATGTCCTTTGCGCAGCAGGTGCTGCAGCGGTATAATGAGATGGGTTGGGAGGAGGAGGGCCGCAAGAAGGGCCCTGACGGCCCGTTTTCACAGGGCGAGCCCGGTGGCGAGGGATCTCGCGGTCGCCTGGGTCGCGTGATGCTAGCGCTCGGTCGCGGCTACTGGATGAGCGAGAGACCGCAGGATGAATGGGCGAGCACGGTGAACGCCAAATTCCGACACGCCGGGGTTTAAGCATCTCGAAGTACGGAAAGCAACGGTGGTCGTTCGGTCGGGAACGATGGGTATCGGCGCGGCAGGTCGGCGGCATCGCGGCTGGGCTGACCGCCCCTGGGCGGGTCCGTGAACGGGGTTAGATGATGCCATCTCGCGATGGTGTCATTGGTCGGCGGTGCATCGCCTGAATGGAGGGGGGTTTGGTCAATGTGGATGGAACAGCGCATACCATGTGGTGGATCATCAGGCACATATGAGATGAGGATATCGGCGTTTGGGACGGTCGGGAAGAGGGTATTCATTCGGCTCTGGCCAAAGAGACATCGAAGTGTGTGACTTTGGGCCATTGGTAAAGAAGGTTCCAAACCCCGAACAGGAACAGCAGACAGATAAACACAGCATAAGACAGGCACCTACATGGTATGAATACCCTAATGTTTAGTAAAAGACACTGATGTTCAATGGGGGCGCGGTCATTGGATGATGACTCGGAAACCAGCTCATTGCAGATCGGGCTGGGCTTCGGAGAGAGTGTTCGGTAAAGAGCGGGAACTGCAAATGCAATTCTGACCATTTGTAATCCGAAATATTCCCCGGGGTTGTTGGGATGGGAACCTGGACTGGGTTCGACGGGGTCCACGGCGGGATATGGAGCACGTTGGGGGGGGCGAGGTGTCTGGTGTTAGTATATACTACCCAACGACGACTCGTCCCCGTGTGGATGAAGGACAATTTTCTCCATTCAGCAGCCCAAAGGTATGAGAACTGAGGAATGAGTGAGAATACCCGGCCGACAACGGCCTTTTTCGGCATTCGGTCATTTGTTTTTGTCTGGAGACGGTAGACGCCTCTTGTGTTTGTCATCTTTCTCTACGTACTCTGTGTCGCCTACACTGGCTTGGAGTAGCCCAGGAAGTGCCATCTTTCTTTGGATCATGATGGAATACTTTACTGGGGAAATTGAGAACACGTGCTACACTCAAGATAAATCCATGAGTGGTAGACAACACAAGGATGTAATACAAGGATAGGGCCAATAGTCAATGATGAAGAATGGCAACGTATCCCAGCAGGTCAAAACATGCCGGTAACGGTACTCGCGCCGGCCGTTGGCCACTGACTGGGGGAGTGGCTGATTGTCGTGGCGGGGTTGGAACATGTCCCTCCTCCCCAAAGCCGCAACAAGGGCGGTGCGGCGGCATCAGCACGCCCAGCGAATTGGGACTGGGGGAGACGCTGCGCTAGCCGATCACGCAATCGACCCTGATGTCGACAAAATTCATTGTTTTCTGCGGGGCAAAATTCGTCGGTGGGAACGATGGCCAGCAAGAGCAAGCCGTCGGCCTAGTCTAAGACGTGCTGAGGAGGACGAAAACTTGGACCAGGGAATTAATATCCAAAAGCAGGAGACATCGGACTTGTTTCGCAGTTTTGCATTATTTCTTTCCCACCCCTTCGACTTTGCCTTCACTCTCTCTCTCTCTCCCCTCCATCGTCAACCTTCTTTGCCGGTCGTAGTGTTGCTGTGGTTGCTGCTCCCGCTGTCGTATATTGTTTACGTGTTTCTTCTTTTCTTGGACCGACAACTCGTCTTAAGTCGGCCTCCAGGAGGAAAAGAGAAAAGCAAGAGGCAACTGTTAGACAGCGAGACCTGCGACTTATACGATACCCCCCAGAATTAAACAAATCGACAATGGCACCGACAAGAGGCCAGATCCAGACGCCTGGAGAGGCTGGTAAGTTATGCCCCGTTCCCCCTGTTCTACTGCCTGTAGCGGAGTTGTCCTTCAGCGCATTGCCCGCTATAGCTATAGCGAAGCGTCAGCGGCACTATAGGTGGGCCAATCAGAGCTCTGCTATTTGTCGCATCCCCCAAGCGTCCAGCGCCCGCCACCAGAGGGATGATGGACGATGGGAAAGACGAGAGAAGGCGACGATGATGGACAACGACGCCCTCTGGCGCAGGCGCGGATTGACCACGATAGCATTGCTAACACTGCGGTCTAATCAGTTGCGAGAATCGCATACCTCTCCAGCGATGTCGTCGTCTCCGTCCAGCCCTCGCTGACCAAGGACTCTGAGTTCTCATCCCACCTCAAGCGCTACGTCGCTCGCGGCGACATGAGCCTCGTCGCAAAGGCCTCTGTTCCCGAGGTGAGCATTCAATTCCATTGCTGTCGTCTTTTCTCGGCGCGTAAAGGAACACATTGGCTGACAGAAACCCCTACCAGGTTCAACACGTCAGACACAATGCCGACCCCCTCCTCTCCGTCTTTGCGCCCTCACGCGCCGGCAAGCTCGTCGCCGTCACGACATCCTCAACCACCCTCCTGCCCGCAATCTCTCATCTCTACAAGCTGGCAAACTACCCCGTCGTCCTGCACGTCTCCCTCCAGCCCGCCGGCTTTCCCGACTTCTCTACCATCACAGCCATCCGCAACTCGGGATGGACCTTCCTCCAGTCCGAGTCGCTGCAGGAGGCGCAGGACATGGCTTTGACGGCACATGCCCTCGCCCTGCGCTCCGGCAAGGGTGTCGTCCATTTCTTCGCCTCGTCTTCGAGCGACGATGACGCGCCCATCGATGCTGAGGACCCCGAGCTCGTGCGCCAGATCCTCGATGTTGACGCCGCGAGGCGCTTCCAGCAGCCGTCAAACGGCACGGGAGCGGCTGTCGGCATCTATGCCGATGACGGCCGACTGCCGATCGCCTCTGATCGATCCGACGTGCCGCCGACCGGCTCCTCGCCCATCAGTGGCCTGAGCTCCTCCGACCTCGCTTCGTCCGTGCATTCCAAGCTCGACTCGTCCCGGGCCTCGGTCCAATCCAGCGCCCAGCACAGCGTCACCGACAGCCCCCCCTCCGTCGTCTCCTCCAACGCCACCACCATTGACGCGGCGCTGCCCGTCGTCTCCTCCGAGGACATCCTCAAGTACGCCAACGGCATCTGGACCCACTTCAAAAGGCTCACAGGCCGTGAGTATCAGGCCTTCTTCTACGCCGGCCCCACCAACGCGGAGAACTGCCTCTTCGTCTTCGGCTCCGGCGCTTACTTTTTCGGAGATGTCATTGACCAGGCCCGTCGTGGCGGTGACTTTTCCAAGGTCGGCATCATCACCCCGAGGCTGTACCGCCCTTGGCTCAGCTCCGCTCTGGCCGATGCCATTCCCAAGTCTGTAAAGCGCATTGCCGTCCTCGAGCAGATCCACCGCAAGACGACGAAATGGGGCCCCGTCTTCATTGATGTCCTCACCAGTGTGAAAAGCGGCTTCGGCGGCGTCCAGACTGTCGTCGGTTACCAGCTTGGCTACATTGACCCCAAGACCGTTATCCAGGCTCTACGTGGCGTCCTGCAAAACCTGACTTCCGAGTCCCCTGTCCAGAACCTCGAGGTCGGTCGCAAGGACGTCCCCCAGCAGGCACTGGAATACGGGCTTGAGAAGCCCCAGGTTGAGAACTCTTACACCAGGATCCTTGACCAGCTGTTCGGCCAGAGGGCTTACGTTGCCAACGCACTGAAGGCCAGCAACGCCGGCATCAACTCCTCCATCCAGGCCAGCCCCGAATTCGGCTTCGGTTCCCTGTTAGCCCGCAAGGAGCGGCGCCAGCGCTTCGTCGGCGAGGTTAAGGAGGCTGCCAACAGCAACCAGTTTGTGACTGATGCTCCCAAGAGCTGGCTCGCCCGCTGGGCCGCCAACGAGGCCGACGCAAAGAAGGTCAACGAGATCGCCGACGACCTCATTCCTCGTCTTGAGACTGATGGCTCCTCCATCGCCCGCAGCTTGTTGTCTAGCAAGCGCCTGTTCCGTAAGGAGTCTCTTTGGCTCATAGGATCCGACGCCTGGGCTTACGACCTCGGCAACTCTGGTGTGCACCACGTTCTGGCCTCTGGCGAGAACGTCAACATGCTCATCATTGACTCGACTCCCTACTCCGAGCGTGCAGCCGCCGACGCCAACCGTCGCAAGAAGGACATTGGCCTGTACGCCATGAACTTTGGCAACGCCTACGTCGCCTCGACCGCCGTCTACGGCTCCTACACCCAGGTTCTGCAGGCCATGCTCGAGGCCGATCAGCACAACGGTCCCTCGGTCGTCCTTGCCTACCTCCCTTACTTCGGCGAGACCGATTCTCCCCTGACTGTCTTGCAGGAGACCAAGAAGGCCATCGATGTCGGCTATTGGCCCCTGTACCGCTGGAATCCCGCCAATGAGGCCAAAGGCGAGCCCAACTTCACCCTTGATTCTGAGCGCATCAAGAGCGAGCTTAAGGCCTTCCTGGACCGCGACAACCAGTTGACCCAGATCATGCAACGTAACCCCGTCTTCGCTGCCAATCTGTCGCAGGACTTTGGCACTGAGGTTAGAGCCCAGCAGAAGCGCAAGGCCAAGGATGCCTACGACCAACTGCTCGAGGGCCTCTTCGGAGCCCCTCTGACGATTCTCTATGCCTCCGACAACGGCAACGCTACCACCGTTGCCAAGCGTCTCGGTAACCGCGGCAAGGCTCGCGGCCTCAAGACCAAGGTTATGGTCATGGAGGACTTCCCTGTTGAGGACTTGCCTTCCGAGGAGAACATCATCTTCGTGACCTCTACCGCAGGTCAGGGTGAGTTCCCCCAGAACGGCCACGCCCTGTGGACTGCTCTAAAGGACAACACCGAGCTTGACCTCGCCAACGTCAACTACTCCGTCTTCGGTCTCGGTGACCGCCATTACTGGCCCCGCAAGGAGGACAAGATATACTACAATAAACCCGCCAAGGACCTTGACCGTGTTCTTGCCAACCTTGGTGGTAAGAGACTTGCCGACGTCGGGCTCGGTGACGACCAAGACCCCGATGGTTACCAGACTGGCTACCAGGAGTGGGAGCCCAAGATCTGGACCGCTCTTGGTGTCGACAACGTCGACGGTCTCCCCGAGGAGCCCGCTCCGATCACCAACGAGGACATCAAGATTGCCTCCAACTTCCTTCGCGGTACCATTGCTGAGGGTCTTAAGGACACCAGCACCGGTGCCATCTCCGCCGCAGACCAGCAGCTTACCAAATTTCACGGTACCTACATGCAGGACGACCGTGATGTCAGAGACGAGCGCAAGGCGATGGGTTTGGAGCCCGCCTACTCTTTTATGATCCGTTGTCGTCTGCCTGGCGGTATCTCCACTCCCCAGCAGTGGGTGCAGATGGACGACATTGCCAATGACCTCGGCAACGAGACTATGAAGCTCACCACTCGGCAGACCTTCCAGTTCCACGGTGTCGTCAAGGGCAAGTTGAGGCCCGCCATGCAGGCCATCAACCGCGCGCTCATGACCACCATCGCCGCATGTGGTGACGTTAACCGTAACGTCATGTGCAGTTCGCTGCCCACGCAGTCCAAGTATCACAAGGAGGTCTGGGCCTGCTCCCAAAAGATCAGTGACCACCTGCTGCCTTCAACCACTGCCTACCACGAGATTTGGCTGGCGGACGAGAACGACGTCAAGACCAAGATCGCCGGTGATGCTGTTCAGGACTTTGAGCCTCTGTACGGGCCTACCTACCTACCCAGAAAGTTCAAGATCACCATTGCCATCCCTCCTCACAACGACACCGACGTCTACGCTCACGATATCGGCCTGATCGCCATCAAGGGCAAGGACGGCCACCTGGAAGGCTTCAACCTGCTTGCCGGTGGTGGTATGGGTGCCACGCACAACAACAAGAAGACCTACCCCCAGGTCGGTCGCATGCTCGGCTTCGTCAAGACGGACCAGGTCCACATCGCTTGCGAGAAGGTTATGCTCGTCCAGCGCGACCACGGAGACCGCAAGAACCGCAAGCACGCACGTCTCAAGTACACCATCGACGACATGGGCGTCGACGTGTTCCGCTCCAAGGTCGAGGAGCTCTGGGGTCAGAAGTTCGACAATGAGCGTCCCTTCGAGTTCAAGTCTAACGTCGACACGTTTGGCTGGCAGAAAGACGAGACGGGCCTCAATCACTTCACCTTCTTCATAGAGAATGGCCGTATCGAGGACACACCCGAGTTCCAGATGAAGACGGGCCTGCGCGAGATCGCAAAGGTGCACAAGGGCGAGTTCCGCCTCACGGGCAACCAGCACCTGATTCTCAGCAACGTCGCCGACGAGGACCTGGACTCTATCAAGGCGTTGATGAAGAAGTACAAGCTCGACAACGTGAACTTCTCTGGCCTGCGCCTCAGCTCCTCGGCCTGTGTTGCCTTCCCCACCTGCGGTCTTGCCATGGCCGAGTCGGAGCGTTACCTGCCCCAGCTCATTACAAAGCTGGAAGGCTGCCTCGAGGAGAACGGCCTGCGCCAGGACTCGATCGTAATGCGTATGACAGGCTGCCCCAACGGATGCGCCCGTCCATGGCTTGCCGAGGTCGCCTTCGTCGGAAAGGCGTACGGCGCGTACAACATGTACCTTGGCGGTGGCTATCACGGGCAACGCCTGAACAAGCTGTTCCGCCAGAGTATCAAGGAGGACGAGATCCTGGCCATCATGAAACCGCTGCTCAAGCGGTACGCGGTCGAGAGGGAGGAGGGCGAAAGGTTCGGCGACTTCTGTATCCGTGTGGGCGTCATCAAGGCTACCAAGGAGGGACGGGACTTCCACGAGGGGGTGAGTGACTGTGCCGAATAAAATCGTTCTACCACCGTGTGATAGTGACTAACAAGAAGACAGGTTGCCGAGGAAGAGTCCGATGAGGAGTAAATTGCATTGAGTCTACGGATCAACGCGTCATGAAGCGGGGAGGGGGGGGGGGAGACCGTCGACGATATTAGAAGTAGAAGGGGGTGGCAAAAGGAAAGTACAGTTTGTAAGATGTATGTTTTATATCCGCTTTAGCTTCAGCATCCCGGGGCAGGCGTTGCGATATTTTGGTTTTCGTTCGGCATATATCAAATCCAATTCAAAAGTTTTACAATATTGTTCGCTCGAATGGATGTGATGATGTTCACGTCATACCTTGTCTCCGCGAGGTTCGGCTTCTCTGCGGAGCCCTGTATCAGAACGGACGCCAGCTATATACAGAGAAGACCCTTGCGTGTTGACAGAATAAATGGCGAGAGGAGGAGGGGAGGGATGCCAAAGCCAACTAACTGTCAGCCGGCTCAGTACGTCCGACGTAACCCAAAGATAGAGAGAACGCGCCGTCCGTTTGTGACCCAGTCGGAATGGAGTTTTTGTCGCAGCTTCTCTTGCATGTTGTAAGCCCACATTGGGTAGTTCTACGGGGTTTATGCCGTCTTTGAGAGGGAGGCTTGTCAGCATGATTCCCCACCCGAAGCTGCTCAAGGCTGGTGGTACTTCGCTTTCCCAGGAGCGTTTGAGTGGCTGAACTCAAGGTGCCGGCTGAGCGAGGTGGACTGGCTCGGGGGCATGTAAATGGTGATATGCACGTATAATCATGGAATAACAAACACTAGTCATCTGATAGGTGGGAATCTCTCTTTTTTCATATGCATCTTATCTCGAGTAAGACAGCTCAGCTCGTCCGACCAACGCCTCAACTCCTGGGCTGCAATAGCATAAGCCCAAAATCCCTTCCCACCCATTCAAGGCTCGGGGGGGGGGGGTCTCCGAAATGCCGCGGACATCAGCTTACTTTTTTTCTACTCATGATCCTCGTCCAGACCAGGCCAGTTACCTCAAGGCCACTCTCAAAGGCGTCAACACTTGTGGGAGGGAGTTACTTAGAAGTCCTCGACAGCACAGTTGGGATGCAAGACGAAGATGATGCGCTGCTCCGCCTCGGCGGCCGCAGACGCTCCCTCGCCTGCCTCGTTTTCGTCAAGAAGACCCTGGCCACGGACAGCCATGAGAATATTCTCCTGTAGTCCGAGGTTAGCTTCCATTCTGACATCGACAGCAAAAAAGAAAAGATCACATACCTTGACCATCCTCTTGAGCACCTTGTTGGCCAACGCCCTCTCCTCCTCGGCGTGTGCAACGTCTTGCAACTCATCTTCCTTCTGCTCCAGATACCATTCCACGAGCGCATCACCTTCGACGCCTTCTCCGTTCTCAGCCTCGGCCCCAGCGACGTGCTCGACGAACAAGTTGACCATGCTCGAGTACTTTTCGAACGTGATAGTCTGCTTGGGGCGGGCCGCAGCCGCTGCTGTCCCTTCGGCTCCGTCAACGACCATGTCACCCTCTTCGGCTGGTTGGCCTGCTGCCTCAGAGGCCGCACGAAGCAGGGCTGCGCCCTCCTCCGAAAACTCCTCGTCGTCGATTTCAACATCATCGTGCTCAACGGAGATGATACTCTGTCTGAGCAAGTTGAAGGCCTCGGTGACCATAGGCGGTTCGATCTCCTCCACACAGTTGGCCTTGGCGATCGCCTCTGATAGACGGATCATACTCTCCAGTTGACGGACTGTAATGCGATATGAGTTCTTGCCGATTCCGCCCTGTGCGTCGTCGGCGCGAAGCTCCTTGTAGTGTTTAACAAGCAGCTCTTTAGCCGCAGGAGTGAACTCGGGCCGAAAGGTGCGGGCGAAGCGGATGTATCTTTGCAGGGTTTCGGTGCTGAACTCAGGCTCGATGGCTTCGTCGCGCAGCTGGTGAAGTCCAACAATATGCTCCGCAAGGTGGCGATCAACGGATTCGTTGCACTCATCGAGCACGACAAAGAAGAGATCGAAACGAGACATGATGGGGGCGCTCATGTTGATGTTGGCGCGGAGCGTCGTCTTGCGGTTGTAGCGACCGCCGACTGGGTTGGCGGCAGCAAGGATTGAGGTGCGGGCGTTCAAGGTGGCCTGGATTCCAGCCTTGGCGATAGATATAGTCTGCTGCTCCATAGCTTCATGGATGGCGACCTGGTCGGCGATATCCATCTTGTCGAACTCGTCAATGGCGCAAATGCCGTTGTCTGCCAGCATAAGGGCACCGGCTTCGATGGTGAAGTCGCCGGTTTCCTCATCCTTGACCACAGCGGCTGTGAGACCAGCAGCGGAAGACGCCTTGCCACTAGTGTAGACGGCGCGAGGGGCGAAAGAGCAGATGTACTTGAGAAACTGGGACTTGGACGTAGAGGGGTCGCCTACGATGCAGATGTTGATGTCACCTCTCAGCTCCATGCCTTCAGCTGTGGTTTTGTGCACACCAGACATAAGTTGAAGCAAGAGTCCCTTCTTGACAACCTCATGGCCATAGACCGTCGGTGCAATCGAGTTTACCAGTCGCGAGTAAATGTGATCGCTATGGACTAGTTCGCGCAGCTCCTCGATTTCCGAGGAGTTCATGGATGCAAGTACTGCGGCTTGAACATCTTCGACCGAATCTGAAGCATCGTGTGTGTTGTTTTGGGTCAACGAGTTGATGATGTCTGAAACCTGCCCACTCGATGCCTGGCCCGAGTTGGAAACATCGGGGGTGACCATGCAAGCAAGGAAGGCCAGACGGTAGGTAAGATCGCGGACACCAAGTGCTTTGAGACCACTGACGCCAGAGCCGCCCACATCGGCGCCATTGGAAACCTTGTCGTCTCGAACGGCGCTTGGTCTCAGACCGGGCAGACCCATTTGGCTAACATCTGGCACGACGATGAGCGCACCGGTGAAGATACACTTCTCTCCAGCCTTGGCTCGGTCTACGATCTCTCCGCGCATGATAACGTCCATCGTTCTCGGCATGCTCCCCGTAGGAATCTCAGAGCTGTTCTCTTGGATGCGCACCTTTTGCCAGTCGACGAACGTGCTATGTCTGATATCCAACTGCCACGCCTGGCGGTTCAGGCAGGTCTTGTTGGGACACTGAGTAGGCTCCGTGTACCTGAAGGTCTGCTCGACGTTGGGAACAACCGTCCTGCAAGCCTCGCACACAAAGGTACCAAGAGAAAGCTCAGGGCGAACTTCTGACGTCCGCGTGACGGTACCGGAGATGGAGAGGAGCTGGCCGATGTTGGCCGCCCTGAGACTGCGGACTCGCGAGATTAGGGGCAGATTGTAGAACGCAATGGCGAAAAGTTTGTCAGTTTGCTGGTTGGCTGTCTTGCCGCCCATTTCTGTTTGGCTGGCGGAACCCAGCTGGCTCGCGGCCGAGTTGGTGGGGTTGCTGGACGAGGTAGGTTGCCTATGTTCGCGGAAGTACTGCGGCTCATGCTTGGCGATCATATTGTGCAAGGCGGCGGTAAGGAAAGGCAGGAAGCGGTAGTAGCCACGCATGATTCCATCTGCCAACTCGCCGTTTTGCCATGTCACCAAGTGCTTGAAGTCCACGTAGAAGGTGGACAGCTGGTATGTGCGCATGCCGTGAATCTGGGCAATATAGTACTTGTCCGTTGTGACAGCGCTCGATGTCGGTGCGCCAGAAGAAGTCGGGTCATCTATGAATCTGCATTTCCATATGGTCAGATACGCTACGTAGCCCAAAGAGGAGCAGAAGGTCACGACTCACCCCTCGATAAAGGACTCGAAGTGGTCCTGAACCATCAGACCAATCTTGTCCTCAACGCGGGGAATGTTTGTGATGTCGGGTATCCTTGATCCGCGAGGAACCTGGTCGTCAGCGAAGCCCTCGGCCTCATCGTCACTGACAGCACCCATGCTCTCGGACGGCGGCACTCGTGGCCTTCCGCCAGCAGAGGAGCTGGGCATGAAGGAGCGTCTAGGGGTACCCGCCGCACGGGACGGGGCATCCGACATTATGAGGCCGGCGTCGCTGGAGGGAGCCATTGTTGACAGTATGTCGTCTGCAGCAGCTGCAAGATATTGTCGTTTGGGGTGGAGGTCAACAATGGGTAAAACAGGCGCAAGGGACGGAGACGAGGCTGATATGCGGATTGTTGTTTTTAGGTGGAGGTGGTATTTTGGGTGGTGGGATGCGATGGATCCTTTTTCGCATTTGGAGGCGGAGACAGTAGGGGGCTTAATTGATTTTTGGCGCGTGAGGGGCAGGAGGCGCGTCAGCGCGCGTTGCTGGCGCGACAGCTTTAATTGACTGCATCTCGCGCTAGTCTTGTTTGGGAGGTATCCTTAGTATGGAGTATCCGTACTGTTGGTGGAAACTTGGGATACGCCTACGGATACAGGTGGTAGGTATGTACTGTAGGCATGTCGTCGCGAAACAGACAGGGCATAAAGAGTTTATCATCTGAAATCAAGATAAAGCATTCGAAACTCGGAGCTTACTTGGCCTTTTTGTACTCATTCTGCTTCGCACAGCTTCCATAACGCCTAAACCATGCAATGTCCCTGCTATTCCGTGTGTACAATTCCCTGGAACTAAACTCTGCGGGCCTTCGCCCGCCTATGCGCCGTTCTTGATCTCCGGCGAAGGGTACGAGTGTACCTGCGACCAAGTTAGCCAACTTCATCTCTTAACACGCATAGCAGGACACACCGATTCGGCGACAGCCAGCCATTCCTCGATACTCCTCATGTAAGGATCCGACGCCGCCTCGGCGCTCGACTCGTGGCCCCAGATGACTATCTCGTCAAACACAGCCTTGACGTGCATGGTTCCCAGCTCGACCAAATCGCCTTCGGCCCCCTCTCCCTCGCCCTCGACCTCGAGTTGCTGGGCTTCGACCTTGTCGCTCTTTTCCATAACAACGCCTCGGTATTGCTCTGGCAGCTTGACAGTCGTGCCGTGGAGTTTCCGACCACGAAAGTATGCCAAGGTGTTCCCATCTATTGACTGAAGTCAGCACCCGCCACACATCATTCTTATAATCATGGCTGGGTCAGGAGTTGGCTCACCTTCTGACCGAACAGGATTCCAGAAGGTATTGGCATCACCAATCGGTCCATTGTGGTGGATTCGACATGGCAGCAGGTTGGCGACTGCTTTGCTCTTCTCATCGGATTCGTTGGACCGAATTGAGAGAATTGCTTTCGACATGGTGGCCTGTCTTGTGTGCTCGGCAATGGGGTCGGGTTTGTTGATGGATGTTCAATCGCTCCGTGGTTTACTAATATTCGTACGCAGACGCGTCCACCCCACAGCGGTCCTCAACGACGCGAACTCAATTCAATTAAATCGCCGATAAGTGAGCGGCGATAAGCCGACTCTCATTATCGATAAGACGGTCTTGGCTGCTGTGTGCACGGGCCACCCTCAGGTTCACTGTTTTATCAAACAGGGCAGTCATCGGCAGGGGCTGGTGTGTCACTGCAGTTCGGGGAAAAGGTAGAAAGGACCTCCCCACCACACCCAGCATTGACACTTGGGCTGGTGGCTGGCTGCGCTTGCAGGCGATAGACATGAGTAATAACAGAGTCAGCCGTCAGGCACGGTCGATGAGACTTTCGGGTCGGTATTTAGAACTTATCCAATCCTGAAGCAAGTCAGCCCCACTCAATGGCGTTCTTACATCTCTTACTAGTAGGTATGTACCTACGGTATCCGTAGTCGGATGGGCAACAGGACAGGTAGGTAGGTTTGCCCGTTTTTCTAGGGGCCGGGTTTGGTGTTTTGTGACAGGGGCGTACGGTGTGACAGGTGCGTCCCACTGAAATGTTATACTCTCGAGGCCTGTCCGTCCCCTGGCTCGAATGCCATCTTGCTGCCGTACCATCCGATCGGACTACCATTCTCTCCCATTTTCTTCGTCGACTCCTCCAGAAAACTCTTCAGCCCATCGCTAGCCAGAGTCCATGCTCCCAGTATGACCAAGACTCTGGAGCAAGCAGTTGCCGTCAACCGACAGCCATGCAATGGGGGAAAAGCCAAAGTCTTGATGTCATAGACCCTGAAAGACCCCAGTTGCGGTCGGGAAATTCCACACAAAGCTTTGCGAACTCGCCCAAAGACCCTGCCGCACGATGCAAGCCGGGCCACGCCTTTACGGCAGGATTTCTTTTACCAATGCCCGTCGACCCCGATCATCGAGGTTTAATCGGTCGATCGGCCGGTCTCTTCCCAAGACCTAGAATAAACTTTCATCAAGACGAGCAGTACGGATTTAGTACATGCTGAGTAGTGGAACCACTGCCTGCAGCCTACTGCGTCCAGCTCAACTGGGGGAATAACTATTATGTAGTCGGTGCAACAACGACTTATTGGGTAGCGGTTAACAGGCAGACACTGTGGATCAAATCTAGCATCTCAGACCAGGTGTCTCTAAGTACTAACCCACCACCTCTTAAGTCACTTCTATTGTCCCCACCCACACTACTAACTTCAAATCCTCAACTCCAAGTTAACAACATGAAAAAGCTTTCTTAATAGTATATAGTTTAGGCTAAGTAACTCTAGATCAAGATGATTGTCCTTGAAGTAGATTTTTTTAAAAAGTTGATTTGTGCTACTATTTTCTAGATACACTTTAAGCTGATAGAGATATCTCTGTTTTCTTCTTTTTTTCCTTAGCGAAAGGGTAAACTGGTCTGTGCTGGGGTCTGTGCACGCTAAGCGAGAGACTTCAAGAGGTACTTTGATGACTCAAGTGCTGCCCCTGTTTTCACGCTAAAAGTGTCTGCCTGGTAACCGCTACCACTTATTGAGAGTCTTGGTCTGGAAACGCTCCTCTCTGTCGGGATGCAGGGACTTGCCAAGCGCTTTTGCTGTCGTATTGCGTGTGTGTGTGTGTGTGTGTGTGTGTGTGTTTGTTTTGTCCAGAGAACATTTGGTAGCTGACGTCGAATTACTATTCAATGAACATGTGCTCTCATAACGCTTGCAAACACAGATTGCTTTCCTATATGGAAGGAGACCGACCGACCGACCGACCCAAAGTTAATCTCTGCTTTCGTCCGATGACCAGAGCCTGAGGCCGTCCGTTGCCTTGACCGGGCCATGTGAGCCGGGACAGATTCGACAGTCTTCTCGAAACCTGCACCTTGTGATAGCCTACATCTCTATCGACCTTCCTTGTTCCTCCTGGCACTAACGGTTCGGGGGTGCTCGTGGCCGAGCGTTCCGGCGGCGGCGCACTGGCTCAATGCCCCCTACATTGTGCTACGGGGCAGGCTTTTATCGCACCATACGAAGTATGCTCCACGGACGAATGAGCTTGCTCGTTCAACTTCCGACTCGAGTTGCAAGAGCACCCACATGGGCCCGTCCTATACTCTCGGGTCGCCGCCCCCTCCGTCAGAGGTCGACATCATCCCTAGGCCTGTCCTAAGCAGTCTCTTGGCAAGACGGTTTTCTTTTCTCTTCTTTTTCCATTTTAAGCAGGCTTGCCTGGCGCAGTGCTTCACTTGCTGATTGATGTTGATTCGAGATTCGAGAATCTATACGAGTCGATGTCATTGGGTGCTCAGACAGCCACTTATGGCGGTCAGTTTGACGAAGACCTCAAAGAAAAAAACCTTATGTAAGGTAAGGCGTGCCCATGATGCTACGGACGCCAAGTGCCGATGGGATCGTCAGTCAACGCCCGCCCCCCAAACTTGTTGATTCCCCCGGTGAAACAAGCGATGGCCAAAGCCTCTCTCTTCCGCCCCCTCCCGAGTGATTCCCGCCGAGCTACCCTTGCCCTAGCCCACTTCCGCATCCATGCTTGATCCTAGTTCGGGATGGATTCTCCTCCTGTCCCCACGTCTTGCTCCTCGGGCTTACGACGTTGCCGATGGGCGAGATGATCTCTTTTGCTGTTTAGCATCCTCAGAGAAGGCAAGCTTATGCGCCGGGTTCTCCTGTGCATCAGGCCGGCGGTCAAGATGGTGCGTTTGTGCGCCTGGCGTAGCATGGCCTCTAGCCACGGACAGACATGCGCGGGCGCATTAAAACCATCCTCCCGCCCTACCGTCGAGTCTCAGATGCGAACATGTTCTGCTCTTGTTGACTGTTGCATTCCACCCCCCTCCTCTGGCCCTCCCCCTCCCTCCCCTCCATCTTCCAGAAAGCCCCGACAAGCATCCCAGTGTGCCTCACCACCCGGAGAGCTTGTTTTTAGGTTTCCCGGTGGCTGTCCAACCCAATTGGCCTTTACTCCGCTCCAGCCTGTCCCGCCCCAGGCCGTTGAGCTTCCGATCTATTATACGTATTATACACAGTCGTCTCCGGCATCCTTCCAACTCTGCTCCTCATGCCTAAGCTGCCCTCGTTAGTTCCGGCGGCTCTCGCCCAGCCCTTATCCCGCGGTACAGAGCTGGTGAGAGGCGCCGTCGGCAGTTTAACCTGGGGACCAGCTTTGTCTGTAGCCAAGCCTGCGATCCTCTCCGTCTTTTCCAAGATCGAGCGAGGCACGCTTCTTCTCGTTGACGAGCCTGCCGGTCTGAGGCAGGTTTTTGGCCAGAAGCTTGGCGCAAAATACAATGAAAACCTCACGAACGGTGACCACGTTCCTCGCCGTGCGGATGCCATCCCCCGGGTCGAGGTTGTCATAAAGAGCGAGGCCTTCTGGATGCGCCTATTCTTGTTCGCCGACATGGGTTTCGCTGAGTCGTACATGCTCGGAGAGATTGAGTGCGAAGACTTAACCGCCTTCTTCCAAGTCAGTAAACCCGTAGCTGGCTCCGGCCAGCCATTGGCTTGCCGCTCTTGCCACTGACTTGATCCTGATACAGCTCTTTATTGTTAACCGCGAAGAAATGGGCAATGGGACAACCTGGTTCTCGAGCTTATCCATCGCCATCTCTAGCCTGGCGCGAACCACCAACACCCTCTCCAATGCGCTCCTCAACATCTCGGCGCACTACGACATCAGCAACGAAATGTTCGCCGCATTCTTGTCGCCGGACATGACCTATTCTTGCCCCATATGGAAGAAGAATCCCGATCTGAGCAAGCCCGAAGAAACGTTGGAGCAGGCGCAAATGACGAAGCTACATCGGTTCATTGACGGCGCCCGCATAAAGCCGTCGGACCATGTGTTGGAGATCGGTACTGGATGGGGCTCCTTTGCTATTGAGGCAGTGAGGAAGACCGGCTGCCGAGTGACGAGCCTGACACTCTCCAAGGAACAAAAGGCGCTTGCGGAAGAGCGCATAAACGCGGCGGGCTTCTCCGATCGCATCGACGTCCGGTTGACAGACTATCGAGCTTTGGAAACCCCAGAAAGACCCTTTGATAAGATTGTGTCAATCGAAATGCTGGAAGCTGTCGGTCAAGAATTCCTCGGGACATATTTTGCGTGTATCGACAGGTTGTTGAAAAAGAATGGAGGCATTGCCGTCTTCCAATGCATTACCATGCCCGAAGGCCGTCACGAGGCGTACTCAAAAGGAGAGGAGTAAGTGAAGGGGATTGCAGCAACAAGACTGTGTGTGTCGCTGACAGATAGCAGTTTCATCAACCACTACATCTTCCCTGGAGGATACCTTCCATCCACTACACAGCTCTTGAACCACATCAGCAAAGAGTCGAGAGGAACTCTCATCGTTGAAAACGTCGAGAACATTGGAGGCCACTACTCCAAGACTTTGCGATTGTGGAAGGAGGAGTTCCTGCGAAACTTCGACTCTAAGATTCGACCGGCATTGAAACGTGAACATGAAAACATGAGTGAAGAAGAAATAGATGTATTTAGAAGGAAGTGGGAGGTAAGACACGTACCATATGTGCCTCATGCGCTCTATGCTAATGTTTTGCAGTACTACTTCACATACTGCGAAGCCGGGTTCCTGACGAAGACACTAGGCGACGTTATAATAACAGTGGGTCGGGAAGGCGCCCTGGAGTTGATGGAGGGCATTCCGCTATGAAGGGTGTTGGCTCATGGCGGCAGCCTGGATGAGATGCAGTCGGGTGGCTTGGATTGCATTCGGCATCCGGGGCTTGAGGGGCATTAAAAGAGATGGTTTAAAAGGCTCAGGTTGTAGCAGGAATTTTTGCATTGGAGAATTCCAGCTCATTTCTTTTTCTTGGGCTTTTTAGATTTTGGTCTTGATTTTGCCGATGCGCCTGCGGAGCCAGAGAAGCGATTCGCATGGTCAACGTCAAACCCGGATTTGTGCTTTCTGAACAAGAGCATCGTCACCCTGGCATCTTCGATGCTCGAGTGCGCGCCGCTCTGGATCGTGACGCCGAGGACCTCTTCCGCCAGCCTCCTCAATGCTGGCTTCCTGCCGTTGCCGTACTTCCTGAACCCCGGGTAGTTGGATGTGTCGCGAACGTCTTTGCTAGGGTGACTCAGTTTGAGTACATCCAGATCATGCTTGATGTCGTGGCCGACTAAGATCCTGTCCTTCAACAGTTTGGCGACGTCTGCCTGAACCTCGTCGAAATCTCGAGCGAACCTCATATGCTTAGGTAGGATTCCGCTGACGGCACTGCGCCAATCGGTGACACGCTCTTGAGGCCGTACATATGAGTCGTACACCTGTCGTCCGTGGAAGTCGACGATGCTCACACGAGCCAGCACAGATTCGTACCCCCCTTGTCCGACACCGACCATCTCGCAGTCTATGGCAACGTATTTGCCGACGTCAAGCTCTTCAGTCAGGCCCGCGTTAATCTTGTCTTTTTCTGAAACGAGCATCGAGTTGTTCTTCAGACCAAGACCATAGGCTTCGGCCAGCGCTTCGGAAGAGATGTCATTCTCCTCCGCCCAAAGGGCCAGGGACGGCGAGGGGCCAACCTTTGGTTCAACTTCAACCTTTGAGCTTTGCGTGACACCCATACGTTCCTTCTTTCCCTTTTCGTTTCTTTGAGCAGATTTGGCTGGTCCTTTTTTGTCGAATGCAAGTTTCGGCTTCTTTGTCGGCTGCTGATCAGAGGAATCTGCCTTTCGCTTCACCGGTCCAGCTGCTGTGGAAGAAGACGTGCTCGCCGCTTTGAGTTGAGCTTGAAGCTTCTTCCAATTTGACGACAGCTCAGGGGCCATATTCTCTGCCGTTTGGAGTGGAGCAAGAAATAGGAACTTAAGTCCTGCAGCACAAGAAATGTGAAATATTTCCCTTAATCTTTTGAGATTTGGTGAAATAGAAACTGCAGGATGGTGCTAGCGACAAATGATTCTCAGTAAGATAAATTTCAAAAACTAATGCAATTATCGGGGTTGTATAAAGCGGAGCCATCGCCTCGCTGCACACATGCGCAGGGGTTCGCGGCAGTTTCTTCACCGCCTAGAGCAGCTCGCGTCTTCTGCCACACACCACCTTCCTCTTCCCGCATTCTACTTTCCCATAATTTGCGATAGGAACCCAGAAGGCCAACAAGAGCGAGCAGAAACTTCCATCAACCGACGATCACGGACCGAACATTCCATCATGGCGGCACACGGCGCCAACGGCGAGCCCACTGTAGGCTCCAGCGAACCTCGACAAAAGGGCAAGGCCACCCCGGAAACCATCAGGTGAGTCATGCCACAACCCCGCCATCTCTCCAGTAAGGCGGTCCACTTGAAGCCATTCACTAATATTTTCCGTCTAGGGTAGGATGCATTGCCATGGTCACGAAAGAGGGCATACCACGCAGAGCCGAAATTCTTAGTATCAAAGAAACAAAAAGCGGACGGCAATTCTACTGCAACTTCGATAACTTCAACAAGCGTCTCGACGAATGGGTTCCAACGGCCCGCATCGATTTTGATCACGATGTCGAATGGCCATTGCCCGAGAAGGAGAAACCCAAGGACCCCAAAACGAAGAAGGGCGTCGCCACATCGAAGAAGCAGGTTTCCAAAAAATCACAGAAGCGGCCCGCGAAGAGGGAACAGTCGGCGCCGTCAGAGGCCGCCACCCCACACCCATGGACCGAGTTCGTCGAGTCGCAAAGCCAGAAGATGACGCCCACAGCCGAGGAAAGCCAGGCTCAAACACCAGCGACCGGCGATGCAACTGCTACACCCGCGGCAGGAGGCGACGAGATGGAAATTGACCTCGAAGAAGAGGTACAAAAGAAGGACCTACTAAGTGGTTTCAGCCGCGAAGACGAGATCGAGAAGCTCCGGACGCACGGCTCTATGACCCAAAACCCTGCCGAGATCTCGCGAATACGAAATATCTCCAAGGTGCAGTTCGGAAAGCACGATCTATTTCCTTGGTACTTTTCGCCCTATCCCGAGATCTTCAGCCAGGAGGATGTTATCTTCATTTGCGAGTTCTGTCTTGGATACTACGGCGATGAGAAGTCTTTTACCAGACATAGGCGGAAGTGCACGTTGCAGCACCCTCCCGGCAACGAGATCTACCGAGACGACTCGGTGTCGTTTTTCGAGATCGACGGTAGGAGGCAGCGGACATACTGCCGCAACTTATGTTTACTGTCCAAAATGTTCCTTGACCACAAGACACTTTACTACGACGTCGATCCCTTTTTATTCTACGTCATGACAACTCGAGACGCTAAGGGCTGTCACATAATAGGGTACTTCTCCAAGGAAAAGGAGAGTGCTGACGGTTACAACGTTGCTTGCATTCTGACGCTGCCTCAATACCAGCGCAAAGGTTACGGTCGCTTGCTGATTCAGTTTTCGTATGAGCTGTCTAGGATTGAAGGCAAGCTAGGATCGCCCGAGAAGCCTCTCTCGGATCTGGGCCTGCTGAGTTACCGCCAATACTGGGGTGAGAACATCTTGGACCTCCTGATAGGGTACAATGAGCGTGATGAGAAGACGACGATCGAATCTATTTCGACAGCACTCGCCGTCATTCCCCAGGACGTGGAACACACGTTACAAGCGCTTAAGATGCAGGTTTACCACAAGGGCGAGCACAAGATTGTGATCCCGGAGAAGCTGATTCAGCAAAGAGAGAAGCAGAAAATGAAACAGAAGAGGCTCATTGACGCCAGCAAAATCCAGTGGAAGCCGCCTGTGTTCACAGCTTCAACGAGGACATGGGGATGGTAGAGGTGTTTTGTCACACATGGCGAAACGTATTGACTATGATGTGTTTTTGGAGCATATGATACCCCTGTCTTTAGCCGCTTCACAAAATAGACTTCCATCAAAAGGGTCTGTTCGTTTAAGGAAGTTATTCCGAGGGTCAGATCAACTACGTGATTCTGCGTGGGGCTGTGCGCTATCTACACGTATCGTCATGTCTCCGAATGCGGAGGTGGGCACCTTGAACTTCCACTCGACAACAAATCCTCATATGCCCCATCGGACGTCTTTCTGAAGAGTCGGTGCAATATCACCTCCTAATTTGGCCACTGTACACTTCGTGGAGCGGAGGCTATGAAATATAGCGTGATAAAAGTGTCGAAGCACCTCGTTCAATTACCTTACCATCGCCGACTCCTCAATTACAGCACACGTATTACCCCGACTTCTAGCCACCTTGCGAATATTCATAATCGAGGCTTGTTGTCTACGACCTTCCCTTATCATTGTACATTGATCCGCTCTCGTCGCTGCTTCTCGTCATCAGCGCCTTCGTCAGCCTTCAAGATGAACGGCCCTATGCGCAAGAAACCCATCAACCTCCTCCGAGGCTGGCCCTCCCCCTCTCTCCTCCCAGCAGCGGCCCTGTCCGCTGCCGCCGTCAAGACACTCGCCGATCCCGCCACCTATATCCCGGGGCTCCAGTATGGTCCGGACCCGGGCTACCAGCCCCTCCGCGAGTCCCTCGCCCACTGGCTTTCAGCGTTCTACCCCGCGGCCGACCCCGCACCTTCGTTAGCCACCGGCACCGCCGCCTCGGAATCCGACAACAATGGTCGCCACCACCCGCCCGACGCCCGTCGCATCTGCGTCACGGGAGGTGCAAGCCAGAATCTCGCGTGCATCCTGCAGTCCTTTACCGATCCGCTGTATACGAAGAACGTATGGATGGTCGCACCGTGCTACTTCCTTGCCTGTCCCATCTTTGCCGACGCCGGGTTTGACGGACGCCTCAAGTCGGTTCCTGAGGACGATGACGGGATCGATATTGAATATCTGAGGAAGGGACTCGAAGCCGCAGGGAAAGGAGGCGACGAGGTAAGCCCAGTCCACTTAAAGGGTCCCCCCCTCACGGTTATCACGATTCTCATCATAAGAAAAGTCGTCGTAACAGTGAGGGTGATACGAATAACGCTCACTAACAGCGAACAGCGCTTCAAACAAGCGAAGAAGAGGAAGCTCTACCGCCACGTCATTTATCTCGTCCCAACATGCTCCAACCCAACCGGAAAAACAATGTCTCTCACCCGTCGCTACGAGCTCGTCGCCCTCGCTCGCCAGCACGACGCTCTCATCATCAGCGACGACGTCTACGACTTCCTCCAATGGCCCGTGACCTCCTACGACACCGCCCCAGGCCCTTACACCCCGGAGATGCGCCTGCCACGCCTCGTGGATATCGACCGCGCCATGGGCGTCCCGGACGCCTCCTTTGGCAACGCGGTCTCCAACGGCTCCTTCAGCAAGATCGTCGGACCCGGCGTGCGAACGGGCTGGGCTGAGGGGAGTCCGGCCTTCGCATACGGCCTGTCGCAGACGGGGTCGACGTGCAGCGGCGGCGCGCCAAGTCAGCTATCTGCGATGCTGGTCGCGGAGCTCCTCATGAGCGGAGAGCTGCAGAGGCATATCGAAGAGGAAACAAGGCCTGCGCTGGCGAGGCGGCACCGGGCCTTGATGGATGCCATTGCGAAGTATATCCAGCAGCCACTGGGCGACGGGGTCGTGGTTCGGGAGTCTGCTCTGAATGGAGCCAGCGTGTATGGCGGGTATTTCGTATGGTTCAGTTTGCCGGAAGGCATGTCAAGCCGGGAGGCCGCAGTCAGGGCCAAGGAGACCGAGGAACTGGTCATTGGCCACGGTGGTCAGTTTGAGGTCCACGGGGACGAGGAGTCTGCAAGGTTTGATAGGGAGATTCGGCTATGTTTCTCATGGGAGCCGGAGGAGGACGTCGTCGAGGGTGTGAAGAGACTCGGTGGTGTGTTGAGGGCGATGAAAGATGGCGTTCAGTGGAAGTTGACAAGCGGAATTGATGTCGATAACGTAAAGTAGTTGAACAGGGCTCTGTCCACGCATGGCTCTGGACCAATGAGGGTTGAGGAGGTCGTGGAGGCACGACATCAAACCGATATGCCAAGATAGAATAAGGTAGCTCATATACAGGAAAGACAATATAAGTCCTGCACCGTTGGTTTTCCACGACTTGAGCGTCTGTTTACGTCTCTCGGCCATTGTATTTGGGTATAGAAAATGTAAGTAGACCAGCCCCCACACCTTATTATCTTCCACTGTTGACGAGTCTACCGTGGGACCAATACTCGCGATTCTGTGAATTAGCCAGCGTACCTTCCACATCTAGTCGGGCAATCGATGCCATGTTTAAATGGTGTAGGGCTTTTCGTCCGTAAAGATCAAGTGAGGCTTCCGTTTGGCGAGGTCCAGAATCGTTTCAGCAAAGACGCCGTTGGCCCCTGGTCCATGTTAGTACGGTATATATGCCACTGGGGTCAATGTTGGTTCTTACAAGCAAACCAGCTCCCTATAGATTGTTGTCAGCATTGGATCAAGTGTTGGGTTACTGAGGCGCGTGTCGTCACTTACTGGTAAAGGAGGAAATGTGGTTGACATCAACACTCTCGTGGACCAGGCCGAGTCGAGCGGAGCGGAGAACCAGGTCAAGACATTCAGTAATCTCCTCGTCGTTCTCGGTGGTCTGCGCCTGTATTAAAAGACTCATCGGCCAGGCATTTGACAAGCCAATGTGAGGGCCTGTACAATGTCAATAGGCCGGTCTCGTGTCTCACAGCAAATGACTACCTACCTCCGATTCCGTGGAAGGCCGCGCCTTCAAGAAAGTACGGGTTGCCAGTCTTCTCCAGGAGCATCTTCCTTGTGTTCTGGTACGTCTGATCATCCGGCGGCAAGAATCCCATCAAGGGCAGAGCAAGCAGCGAAGGATAGTTTGCGTCATCCATCAGAATGGAAGAGCCGTATCCGTCGACCTCGTAAGCAAAAACGTTTCCGTACTTGGCATGCTTGATGACTCCGTTATTCCAAACGCCATCCGTGATGGTCTGGCTCCATTTCAGCACCGTCTGCGCAAGAACGTCTTTGCCGGCCGCTTTCAGCACTGCCGCTGTACGCTTCAGCTCCACGGCCATCATGGCGTTCGCCGGGATGAAGAAGCCAAGGATGGCAGCATCGTCACTGGGCCGGAAGGCTGATCTGACAAGACCGGTGCCGTTGTTCAAGGGATTGCCGACACCCCTTAGGTTCAGAGTCTCGGTGCCTGCGTCCGTCCTACGCTGGAAAGTATACTCATTCTTCCGGTATCGGCCCGTTTCCGGGTCGAACGTTGAGCGGGACTGCTCTTCCAAAACTTTGAGTAAAGTCTCCAGGGCTAGGAACCATCTTCCCGTCAAGAAATCCTTTGAATCAGTGTGGTCGTAAAAGTCGTTGCCCAGCGCCAAGAAATGCGCCAACGAATCCAGCTCGTACTTGCATTCAAAAACAAATGAGGGTTCGTATATGGGGTGCACAGTATCGTCCTGTCCGTTGTGACTCGGCTGGAGGTTCGCAATTGGCGGGGGTTGAAACGCGTTGCAGTACGGCGACTCGATAACGTATTCGGCCTGGGTGTTGATGGCGCCGAGGATCAGATTGAAGACAGCCGGGTCCTTCTTGGCCAACGGTTGGTAGGGAGAGAGTTGGTTCGTGCTATCACGCAGCCATTCGGCAATGATATCGCCGGTGATGATGAAGGACTGTGGTCCCTCCCATTTGCCCTCGTCACGAAGACTGCGGCCGTTCAGGTCAACGAAGCGTGTATCGGTTCCGTCGGTGTGGAATTTGACGGTGGTATCGGTCGTGGAGGGAAATGCGTTTTCGAAGAGGCGGGCCAGGTCGGGGTCCTTCATTCGAGACGTGACATCCTCAATGACTTTCTCGATGGCATCAGAGGAGAATGTACGGCATCGAGGGTCGGGTCGCTGGTAGGGTAAGGCGAGGGGACCTTCGCTCAGCGGTTTACTGGCAGCAGGCTTGTCAGTACTAGGTAGATCGAATCTCTCAGCAGGGAGTCAGAGTTGACTCTGCGACTCACTGGGGATAGGTAGAGTATTGCGCGTAGTTGGGGCATGCTGCACGATCGTCACCAGTCAAGGGCTCTTGCGCCGCGTAGGCCTGGCCGGCCAAGAGGCCAAGGGAAACCAGCAAATCAATAACGGATCGTAAAGACATGATCACGAGGCATGAAAGACAGAAGAAAAGGAACGCGAAGCGTATGTTCTTATGAGTGCCTGGGGAAATTCTTGCAAAGAACGCAGGCGGGCAGCCAATGGGGCAATATATGTACGAAGCAGAGCAATGTGCGGACGTTGAAACGAACACGGCAGATGGAAAATCGGCCGAAAGCTCTCCCAAGGCAGCCAGGTGTCCGTAGCGTCAGTGTGAACCCTTGCAGGAGCTCTCACAGGGGCTGGCCGTTTTAGCGTTGCATCTTGATTGATACAGTGGGTAAGCAAAAGTTCCGCCGAATGCCGAAATCACCCGATCCAGCCCCCCAAAGTCAGCTTCTTTAACTTTACAAAACAATAGTGTTTAATATACAATAGTAAAACTATATCCGTATAGATAAATATAATAGTGTTGACGCGTGTGTAAAGTCGCGACGCGAGGTGGGGATTCGGCTAGACTTTTGCTACCCCACTCTAACCCAGGCCCACTGCGGGGTTACGCGGGGCACTTCCGGCGTCCGCACCGCCATCTCCTACACACACAACCTACCGGTACGGGCCGGCGCTGCTGGTTGCATGAGCCAAGATAGGTTACCATCATTGCCAGTCCCTAATAACGAAGGAGCTTCGAAACGAATGCCCATCATTTACATGAAGAGCGGACTTGTTACATGTTGATGATTATTGCTAGGTAGTATAGCCACTCTGGTCCCACGAAGTGACCTCTGTTATTCGATTTACCACCCCTTTTTTCCTTCACTAGAACTATTCATTTCCGAAAAAGAATCTTGTTTTAACTTTGCAAGACGCCCGGGAGCAAGTCACAAAACTCCCCTGTAACATTTCATGTCTGGTCGAGTTGAAACATCCATTGATGCCAGCTCTTCGCCGCTAGCAACATGTGGTGGTGATGGTTGAGAATACATCTCTTTTCATGCCGACTTGATCAGATAGGTCTGATTTCACAACTGAAAACATCTAGAGGATATCACTTTTTCGCGAAGAAAGACATGATGTTGCCCTGCCCCTTGGGTGCCGCCTTCTTGCCCTTAGAAGGCTGGCTTCCTGAACTAGGCGTAGATGAAGATTTAGCCTTAGACGGCGGCGGAGGAGCTTCGTCTTCGGAAAACTCTTCCCAAGCGGGCTCTTGAATGGTCACTAATAGTACAAAGTCAGTATCGCCAACGTGAAATAAAGTGGACTTGAGCTTACCCAGATAGCCCTGGTCATCCATGATCTGCTTCTTCTTCATGACTCTCCGCTTGCCACGTCTGCGGCCGTCGCCAGTGCTAGAGACAACTTCCGTAGGCTCGGGTTCGGGCTGAGCCTCTGGCTCCGGCGCCTCCTCCATCGGATCGTCCGCGGATTCCGCCTCCTTCTCCTCGGGCTCATCTTCATCGCTCTCCTCCATCATCTGCTTCAGCTCAGCCTCGCGGTCTTTTCTTGACTTTCGTCCTGGGTTAGCCGAGGATCTGGCAGCTGGGATGTCTTCATCGTCTTCGCCATCATCAGACAAGGCAGCTGGTGTTTCTCTTTTCGGCGCCTCCGTTGTTTCGGTTGAGACCTTTGCCGCCGCTTTGGCGAACGACGACATGATGCCCGAGGAGCCGCTTTTCTTTAATGCAGCCGGTGGTGCCTGCTTCTTGGTCCCCGCTGTGGATGACGGGGCATCCTTGGCAGAAGTCTTTGTGTCTTGCTTGGCCGGCTCTGTCTTTGGCTCGTGGGATGCGGGCTTGGCTACAGACGGTGCGAGGTCCTTAATAGACTTGGTTGCTGGCGCTGCAGACGCGGCTGCCGGTACGGGTCGTCCCTGGCGATCGCGCTTCCGGACATTAGGGTTGGTAATGGTACCGTACGTCTCAGCCATAGATGTGCTATCGCCAGCCGACTGCTCCTTGATCTGCTGCGTGATATCCGCCAGCATCTGCAACTCCTAAGCAAAAAGTCAGCCTTGACTCGAGAAAGGTTTGATCAACATACTGTGGTGGGATGCCTAGCCAAGCTGTAGATGTGAAAGGAAGACACTTCTTCGTATGTTGCCAATACATCTAGAAGGGGGTCAGTGAGTCAAGAAACGTGGCTGTATAAGCAAACATTGGACGTACCCTTCAGACGATCACCAGGGACCAAGATCAGGGAGTGGGTGGTGACCTCATCAGACAAAGGCTCGGCATCAGGAGGAGAGCTGCTCATCTCAACGTCTCCATCTTCTTCAACCTTCACCGCCTTCTGTATACCATAGACCAGATAGGTGGCGTGGATTGTGCCAGGACGCATGCCATTCTGTGACCGATGGAACTCATAGAGCATCCTGAAAAAAATGATGAGTAACTGAACGATACAATGAAAGGAATTGATGAAACAGACCCCTTCGCCGTATTGACGTGCACTTTCAAAGCTCTGCTGAGGCTTCGATATGTAACCTAAGCAAGTAAGTATCAGTATCTGAACCAACTATCTGTTGTCAACAGGGGGTGCTCATAGCTTACGATCTTCTCCTCGCTCAGGATCTGATCCGCCAGGTATTTCTTGAATTCGTCCATGACGAGACCATCAGAGTGGAAAATATATATCTTGTTCAGTGAAATTGGTGCTGTAAAGGGGACCGAAATCGCAATCAAGCCTTTTGCCGAGAGTTTGAAAATGCTTCCCCGTGAAGAAGGGACGGTTGAGTTGGTGAGACGCGTCCGGACGATAAAGACGCGGTTCACACTTACTCTTAATTGATTTTATGCTCACGCCCCCCATCCTTGGGCCTCTCAGTACAGCACAATTGGTCAGCTCGATGACGTTACCCACTTAAAGTGCGCCCCCGACCTTTAGATCCCTGACTCCAAGCGCGCCGCCACTCGACGCGACTTTTACATCCTCCCCCAGATAATATCTAATTACAGGTCTCATTGTGCTCGTTTCTTCCTAACATCCCTGAACAAGGCATGCAGAGATTTCTAACCCGTAACCAACCTCAAACTTGGAACCTCGTAAGCACACTGTCTCTCTCCATCATCCACGATGACCGATTTCGAAGACGTACCCGACTCGACAGATTGGCTCTCGACACCCCTCCCAGCCCTCTCAGCAGTCGAAGCCTCCTTGCGCTGCCAAGTCTGCAAGGACTTTTTCAAGACGCCCATGCTCACATCCTGCTGCCACACATTTTGCTCGCTATGTATCCGCCGCGCCCTCTCCAATGACGGAAAGTGCCCCCTCTGCCGGGCTTCAGACCAGGAGTTGAAGTTGAGGAGTAATTGGTCCATGGAGGAGGTTGTTGAGTCGTTCGTCAAGGCAAGGAAGGATACCCTGCAGTTTGCGAAGACAACGGGTCAGCAATCGACGATTCGCGACTTGCCTAAGAGGAAGGTGGCCGAGGAGGAATCTGCGTCAGGCGAACATCAGCCCGAAACCAAACGACTGAGGAGTTCTGCGAGGCTCAGCAGAACAAGATCAGGGCAGACAGCGGCTGCAGCGATAGATGAAGAAGCCGAACTCGAGCAACCGCTCTGTCTGGACGAGGACGACGAGGCGGAGGACGAAACGTTTGGTAACTTAATCTGTGTTATCGAGCGTATTCCCCATGGTTCTAACACATATTTTCTAGCTCCCGACGATGGCCTCGTCCCATGCCCTATATGTAATACCCGCATGAAGGAAGCGCAAGTCTTTCGTCATCTCGACACCTGCACCGGCGCGAAAACCCAGACAACAGCCCGCAGCAGCTCCAGCTGTACACCCACCCCGAACACACCCGCTCGCGGCGGCCACCGATCGACCCCGGCGCCCGATCGACTCCCTGCCCTCGCATATTCCATGCTCAAGGATGCCGCCCTTCGGAAGAAGATGTCTGACCTGGGCCTCTCAACGACCGGAACACGCCTTCAGCTGGAGAAACGGCACAAGGAATGGGTCACGCTGTGGAATGCCAACTGTGACTCTGCGCGTCCTAAGCGTCGCGCCGAGCTGCTCCACGATCTCGACATATGGGAGCGCACACAAGGGTCCAAGGCATCAATGTTTGTACGTTCCGGGGTGGCGGTCAAGGACAAGGAGTTTGATGGTACGGCATGGGCGGCAAAGCACGACACTTCGTTCAAGGATCTAATTGCCAATGCGCGCAAGTCGAGAGCGCAAGCCAAATCAACAACAGAGGAGGCGACGAAACCCGTCTCTGTAGACGACTCGCGTATTCAAGCACCACATTCTGTGACGGATCCTTCGGGTAGAGATGTCGTGATGGTTGACTTGACGGAACGACCGGGGGATACCGCACAAGCTCCGAAGACTGACGAAGATGACCTAAGAGACGAGATGGAAAGAAACCAAAGGTATGGTGTGGAAGATAGTGAACCTCCCATAAAGTCTCAGCCGCCAACGGCAGCGTGTTACTTGCACGGTGGCTTATCAGAACCGCAAATACCAAGCAGTTGAGAGGCACGGTGATTTTGCGTTCCGGCGTTCATGACATGGCGTTTCGTTATTATACCCTTCAGATATACGGAATAAGCCATACAAAGCTTGCTTAAATACAAACCAAAACGCCCCAATTTGAAAACCTCAAAACCCAAGTTGTTACAGAGGGAATTTTCTACTGCGCGAGCAGTGGCTTCTCCCGCTCATCAAGCCCCAGCTTCTCCAAGCTGTCCGCTGTTTCCCCTGTCGGCGTCTGCATCTTCTCCTTCGCGTCCTCTTTTTCCGCGGGTTCCGTGACAGGCGGTCGCAGCTCCGCCATCTCCTTCTCGAGCCGGTGCCGCATCTCTTCGGCCTCTTTCGTCTCCTGCGCCTCCTTCTTCGCCCGCTCCACCGCTTCCTCCTTCTCTCTTTCCTCACGCTCCATAGCCTCCAGCTCGTCGTCGACCTCGAGCTCGTCCACCGGCGCTGCGCCGGCCTCGGAAATGACCTTGCCGACCTCGTCCACCTCGCCCATCTGCTCGCGCAACCTGTCGACAACGTCGCCTACGCGGTCCGCGCCGCCGATCTTCTCGTTGAGACCCTTGAGCGCGCCAGCGCTCGCCTCCATGACATTGACGAGCTGCACGTTGTCCCTGGCCTCCTGGATCCGCGCCGCCACGTCCTCAAGCTGATTCAGTGTCGCGAAGCGCTTCTCCAGCGTCGCCTCGGTCATTTTCTTTGACTTCAGTGCTGCCAGCGCTGCAACTTTATTCTTCTTAGAGACGGCGTCCTTGGCCGTGGCCGTGAGCTCGTCAACACGCCGTGTAAGGAGTTTCGTCTGTTCCTTCATGTCGGCGATCAGCTCCTTGAGCGAGGAGACCGCTGCGTCCTCTTCTGTAATGACGGACTCGTCCTCGTCTGCGCTGCCTTTGATCTTGACGACCTGTCCGTCGTAGACCACGATTCTCTTGTCCCGTGAGAGGAATACGAGGAGGATGTCGACGTCCGTTTCGGATAGCCTGCGATCCTGGACCAGTGTGTTCGCGAATGTCTTGCGGAAGTGCGACTTCGTGTATGTCCTGTCGAATCTCGTGTCGGACGATGTTACTTTCTCGGCAAGGCTCTTTGCCGTCGTTTCAACGTTCTTGATAACAACAAATCTCCCTTGTGGCAGCTTATCCTCCCCTGAAGTTGACTTCCCGCCGAATCCGAGCTGCCCTGCCGCCCATGACACCACAGTCCACGATACCTGTCCCCATGTTTTCCCGGCGTAAATGCTCTCCTTGGAAGTTAGAAACTCCTTGATCGGGTATAGGTCCTTCTCATCCACAGCCTCCCTCACAACCGTACCCAGTGCCAGAGGGCGGCCGAATTGTTTGCTTTCGAGTGACCGCACGAGATTCTCGTCAACATTCACGACGAGAATGTTGGGTGCCGAGACCTGGGATGCTATCATGCCTTCCCATGCGGCGCGGGCGAGAGCCTGGCGCCAGGCACTGACGTTTGCTTGGAAGCCATCCGGATTGAGGGTTCGTTGGGCGCGGAAGTCGGAGTAAAGGGCGGGTAGACGGGCTCTGGATGGATAATGGCATGTTAGTGACTTGTGCATTTTCAAAATTGGGGCCTGCGAAGGGCCCAAAAAGGTTGCATACTTGCGAAAGTTTTCGTCTCGTTCAACGAGGAAATCGGCCAGCTCTCCCATCCTGGTTGAGTGACGTTGAGGTCTCAATGCGGCTTTGGTGATGTAAATCTCAAGGACCCTTGCTCTGAGGTCGGCTCTACCGATGCAGAGTTTTTTCTACAAAAGAAAACGAGCCTTGGTAGTCGGTAGACGCAGCGGCAAAGATATATCTTTTGGGTCAATCCCGAAAAATCGCAATTCGAAGAAGAGAGACCTTATGACTTTCCAACGATGCCACAGGAACCGCGCAGCTTGTTCGGCGGGACGGTGGGGGATAGTGCCTTATCGGCGGGCACCGGACAGTGTGGTCCCCCTATCGGTTGCCTATGAGATTCAAGGATCCCTGGCAACACCTTTGATAGGTACGTACCTAAACATAGGTACCCAGATGGACAGATGAATAAATGTCACCCCATCAAATTGAATCTTGGTTTCATACCAATTGCGGAACCCGTTGATGCGAATGGAGAATGCAAAGAATTATGATACTCAAGAGAGTCCTTGCACCATCTAAGCACATTCCATGATCTGTGTCTCGGCCGTATCTAGGCCCGGGGAGCGAAAGCTGCAGAGGCAAACAATCACGGCTCTGTGGCATAGACGAAAAGGCAAGTATAAATGCTATTAATCCGCTTCGTAAACGCATCTGCTACTTTATCCACCCAGCGCTGTACCCGTCTCCGCTGTCATCGCTCGTCTTAGCCGAACTCATCCTGTGTCGATCCGTCGGCCTTTTCCCTGGCAGGCGACGTCACATCATGCAGCGGCGCAGTCTCGAGGCTCGCCGCCGGCACCGGCCCACGCCCCATCATGCTCGCTCTCCTTGACCTAAGATCCAACGCCTCGCTCTCCTCGTCAACAAGATCTTCCATACCCTGCAAAGGCGATTCATGGCCACGGCTGTCCACGTCGAGCTTCTCGTCGAGGTCGTGTTGCAGGCCACTCACGAACTCATTGGCGAGGTTGAACTTGGAGATGCCGTGCTCGTGCGGTAGCTCCGAGTATATCCGCCCGGCCTCATTGAGGCACCGTTGGGACTGAATATACTTTTTCTGGGTGTGCCATGCCTCTCCAGCAAGGATACACCACATGGCCGACTTGCGCTTCCGATGACCCCACGCACCGGAACCAACGCCCGGTTTCGAGGCGTAGCAGACTGCAAGGCGTTCCTTCATGAGGGCGTCGCCGACGGGGCCGAGGGTCTTTGAATCAAGAAGGCGAATACCCCACCTCACAGCATCGTCGACACTACTTCGGCCCCTAAGCCGCAGAAGTTCAATACCCAAAGTCAGAGACCGCAGTGCGCCAAAGGGGAAGCTGCAGCGTGTGTGGTATGAGTAAAATGCCGCCTCCAACATTTGGTCGGTCGCCTCGGCTCGAGATTTGGATGACAAACTTTGGGGCATGATAAGGAGACTAGCGGCAGCCATCTCGTTAGCTGCTGCGTGATACTTCCATGCTTTGGCATCGCTGAAGTCGGATCTCAGGAGGTCGTAAGTCGAGTGTGCCAGTTTCCAGTCTCTCAGCATGAAAGCGAAATCGGCAAGCTTCCGCATGATCGCCTCGGGTGCATCTGGACGATAGAATCCGACTGTGTCGTAGGCACTGGACGAGCTGCTACCTCCCACCACCGAGTTTCGTGAACTGCTGCCGAAACCGCCCCATTTCCTCGACAGATTCATGAACCTTCCCGTAATACCTCTCCTACGAGATGCCACTTGATCATTCCAGAGCGAGACATGACGCTCCATGGTGGGAATGATGGACTGTGTGACCATCTCCCTCACAAACGTCCGAATCGCTGTCGCGTCCGACTCAAAGATGTACCTCGTTGGGTCTTCGAAATCTTCCTGGTCTTCGCTGTGCCGGATATCCGCCATTTCTTCGGCTGCCGACATCCAGTCGCTCCTGGGCAGTGGTATGCTGTCGTCGTCGGTCTCGGCGCTCTGTGTGCTTCGTAATCGGAGCAAATGACAATGCAGGCCTAGGTGGCGCTTCATCTGGTCGAAAAGAGCGAGTGATCGAGTGATATCGTCACGCTCCTCATCGTGTACAAGGACGTAGTATCGAAGGTAGTCCCCGTCAACCCAGACGGGCAGCTTGTTCTCGCCGGAGCTCGTGTCATTGTATAACTTGCGCAGGTCTTCGATAGGTGAAGGACTGCGTGAGCTGATAGCAATCACACACGCGACGGGGTGCGCAAAAGTCTCGTGAGGTGCAACAGGTATGCCGGAAAGTAGCCGCCGTAGGTATAATGAGTAGTAAGGTGAGGTAGCCTCAATATCCAAACCTTGTCTTGTTACACCGTGGTGCGCTGTATTGAGAAATGAGTCTTCAGCGTAAGAGAGGTGACGGTCGACTACGGCCTCGACATCCTCGTAGTTGCTCTTCCACCCTGAGGCGGGCCCGAATTGCCCGTTGGCAGCAGCATGCTGCGGCCCTTTCGCGCCGCCAGCATCTGGTGGCTCAATATTGTCCCCGAATTTGACAAACCGAACAGAGAAGTCCTCCCACGACCTGCTGGCACCGTTGCTATCTCTGATTGTGACTTTGCCCTGTACCTGCTCCCCGAATGGACGCAAAAGTTCCCACAGGCCGCTCTTGAATCCTTTGTCATTTGCCAGCTCTTCCGTGTCCGGCGAGGCATAGATGGCAACATGGGGCACGTAAGCCTTCATAATCAGATTACGCGGGTCACCCGGGCTATCGGAAGCGGTCTCAATGAGTGAGCGCCCCGCTGGACCCCCAAAGACTGAGCCGGAGAGTGGACGCGCCGGCGAGCCCCTTCCCATGGGGGAACCGGATCGCGATCCCGGGGGAGTCAGTGTCGAGGCAAAGAGCGGCGCGACAGAATGATTCGATCTCCGGTACGGCAGATTGATTTCGGATTGCGTCAGTGGCTGGCCATCCGGTAAGGACTGCCTCTTGGGCAGTCTCGTGGTGGAGGCCGCCATCGGCAACGCCTGGAGCGGATCGATAGGCGACGCATCGTTGTCCGGTGACTGCATGGGGAAGGCTTGATGAGGTGTATCAGTCGAGGCCGACTGATACCCTTTTGCCTTGGTCTTGTCGAAAGCCGCGCGTTTGCTGTTCTAGCATTCGTAGGTCCGTCGGATGGCTTTGGGCGTCGTGCTTTAAAGGGGGGTCGCGAGTGGATCGCAGAAATAAGTGGTTGGTCGGATCAGTCTAAAGCTAAAGTCAAGGTCAGCAATTTTGGTGTCTACGCCAGACAGGCGAGTGTAGTAGTAACGACGTACAGTGACTGTTCCATGACGATGCTATAAGGTACGCCGCAGTATGGCCAAATCACCTTTCAGCGGTCGTCACTGTCGATTCTCACTCGACACTCTGATAAGTGACTAGCGCCCCGTCACCTGCACATCCATTCGTGGAGGAAGGGTGGGGGTAGGGTACCCTTGTCGTTCCGCGGCCCCTGCTTTTCTGGGTGCGTCTTGGACGTTCAGTGGTGTCGACAGCTTGGACGGGGACATCATGAATTAACAACTGTCTATCTGAACCCAGCGCAACTTCTTCCACGAAACCCCTTTTCCGAACCCTACGCTGACGAGCGCACGTCTGCGAAAATGCCTTCTGATCTTTCATCATACCTAGCAACGCGCTACTTGGTAGCAGATCCGAAACCCACCAAGAAGCGCAAGCGCAAGCAAACCACCGAGAACCAAGGCCTCATCATCGCAGACGACGACGACAGCGGTTGGGGCAACTCGACAAAACAAGACGATGAAGCAGATGCAGGAGCCGCGCTCGTATCAGGTACATCAGCAGAATTCCGACGCACAAAGAAATCAAACTGGAAGACTGTCGCCGCCAGCGGCAACAGCACCGCAAAGCCAAAAGACGACGACGGTGCCGCCGCGGCGGACGCGATCCTCGCCTCGGCGGCAGCAGAAAACGCCAGAGCCGCACAAGCAGACGATGAGATGCCCGTCATTGAGGGAGGCGAAGAGGCAGGGGTGGTCAAGATGAGCGACGGCACGCACGCAGGCCTGCAGAGCGCCGCCGCCGTGTCGGCGCAGCTGCGCCGCAGACAGCAGGCGGAGGAGGCCGAGTTCGCCAAGCTACGGAAACACGGCAAAGAGGAAGAGACTGTATATCGTGACGCGACAGGCCGGCGGGTTGACGTGTCGATGAAGCGCGCCGAGGCCCGCAGACTGGCGGCTGAAGCAGAAGAAAAGGAGCGGCAGGCCAAGCTGGCGCCAAAGGGTGACGTGCAGCTCGAGCAAGCGCGGAAGCGCAGGGAGGCGCTCGAGGACGCCAAGCTCATGAAGTTTGCGCGGACAGCGGACGACGAAGAGATGAACAGGGAGCTCAAGGATCAGGAGCGTTGGAATGATCCCATGGCGCAATTCATGAGTGAGAAGACGGGCGCCAGTGGCGAGAAGGGTAAAAAGGGCAAGAAGAGGCCGATATACGCTGGCGCTGCGCCGCCGAATCGTTATGGTATCAAGCCGGGATACAGATGGGACGGCGTGGATAGGAGCAACGGCTTTGAAGGGGAACGATTTAAGGCGATTAATCGTAGAGAAAGGAACAAGGGGCTGGATTATGCTTGGCAGATGGATGAATAGTACGGCGCCTAGTTGTAACCATTGTTTGAGAAGCCTAAACCACCACCTGGATAACCCCCGCAGCAAGTCTGGTTTAGCGACCGTAGCAATCGTAGGAGTAGGAGTCTTGCTAATCTGGAGGTATGTGGGGTATCCAGTTGGAACGACAAGAACTGAACCAGAAAGCAAGGTTCGTTCCCAAGACCATATGGGAAGCCAGCCCAACCTTACAGGGCTGTTCATCGGTTGTTGTAGTCCAACTTGTGTGCATTGAAAAGCCGCCTATACCTTCTAAGCGCTATATGTAGGAGCTTGCCAACGGTGAATGTACGGCTGACATCCAGCAGCTGCTCACAGTATCTACTACTCGGTTGCGAATTTAAACTCCACTGGGATGTTGAACCTGCCGAGAGGCACTTGCAATTGTGCAGTCTCGTAGTGTAAAGCCTAATTGCCAGGGCCACTAGGTCGGCTTGCGACGTAGAATCTTGTCAGGCCCATATGCGCAATTTTCTTTGACGAGCTTGATCCAATCCTTGCGATCCATTTGGCCAGGGCCGTCACCGATACGGCCTTGGAATCTCCTCATGAGATTGCCGATACTGATGCCACCGGGCAACTCGGGCAAGGCGTCCACAATCTCCCAAGCCTCAATAGGACCATTGGGAGACCCAGCACGGGGAGCCGGGGAACCCTCTGGCAGAGGCGAACCAGGCTTGGAACCTTCCACACTGTCAGCAGATGCAGAGTGATTGCAAAGACGTGAAGCTTATGCTTACCAGATGTTGCGGGCATGGGACTACCGGCCCTCGAGCCGACAGGTGTGCCTCTCGCTCCACTGCCGACAAGCTTGATCTTCTTCTTTCTCAACTGACCATCCGACATCTCTCCTCCGGTCGCTTCTCCGTCGCTCATGGCACCCTTGCCCAAGTTGTTCTTCAGACCGGCCGAAGGCGTTGACGAGCGACTTTGATGGACTGAGGTTGCAGCGTGCTTCTTGAGTTTCTTTCGCGATGATTCATTGCCGCTGGACTCGGATAGATTAGGAGAGCCAGGGCGCTTCAGGGACTTGCCCTTCTTGAGAGCGTCTGTGTGCTTCTGTCGGCCAGACGGGGTTGTGTTACCCTTGGATGAGACGCCCGATGCTGTCTTATCCTTCCCGTCTGCATCCTTATCTTTGTCCTTGTTCTCATCATCTTTCTCCTTATCCTTGTTTTCTTCCTTCTGCTTCTCCTCATCCGAGTCATCGTCGCTCTACAGAAGCAGTCAGCAAAGATAAGATGTCGAGTGTACTTTAGGAAATCTTACTGATGACGACTCGAAAGGATCATAGCCGCTTGAATCAGACTGGTAGATAGTCTCTTTTTCTCGCTTGATCAGAGCCTTCTGGGTCTTCTTGCCCTCCTTGCGACGCTCCTCCTCGGCCTTTCTCAACTCGTCCATTTCCTTTTCGACTCGACGTTCGTCGGCCTCGCCGAACAAGTTGGCTCCAAGCTGATCGCGACGAATGCGATCGTTTGCTTCCTTGTATTCCTCATCGTTATCCTGCTCCAGGCCAGGATTCTCATCGTCATCCTGGAACTCGTCGCCCTCCATATCAATCTGATCGTGGTCCATCTTCTCTTCCCTGGAAGCCGCCCTAAAGGTACTGCTCTCCGTCTTGATTTTGGCGGGGCCATAGAGGGCGTGTCTGGTGGCCTCCCACTCTTCTTGTTCGCTCTTCTTCTGCTTGTCTCGCATGTACCATCGCCCAACGTCCGTCTTCTTGCTCATCAAAGCCTCGGCTTCTTCGAGTCTCATGGTGTTGAAATGAGGTTTGGCGGTGAACTTGTACCATTTTTCCAACGGGATAGCAGCAAACTTGCCATCACGAGTAGCGACGAAGCAGACTGTGGTCTCGGACAATGGGGCAACATACGATCCCACCCAGACATTTTTGCCATCGGCATCTTCCAGATGCCAAGGAAGTGCCTCCTCATATCGTAGCTCCTGTTGCTTTTTCTCTTTCTCCGACCTAGGCTGTCGATGGAATTGAACATCTTTCTCCTTCTCCTTTGGCTTTGGTTTCTTATCAGCATTGGGGTCTTTCAGACTGGGTGCGCTCTTCGCTAGCTCAATAGCCCGAACAGCTTCACGATCGGCCTTGATTTGTGCCAGTCGTTCCGCCTCCTTTTCGTCAAGTGGCTGCGGCTCGGCTTGTTCCTGCTTCACTTCGCGACCCGGGGGCGGTTGTCGCGGGTCGCGTCGTTGAAGGGTGACTGGCCGCGTGAACTCCTCCTGGTTTGTAGGATCGATGCCTCTCTTTTCGAGATCGGCTTTGGCGGACGACAGTTTCATGACGTGGTGGCGGACACCGTCTCTCAACGCCTTCTTCGTCGTTACTATCTTGAACTCCCTCACATTCTGGGGCGCAGGGTCAAGCCAGCCACCGTTTGCGGCTCGTCTAGCCTTGATATCGTCTTCGGTCTCGGGTCGCTGGAGGCCATGGTGACCCGCTGCGCCAGGTGACGGTCTAGCTCCCAGCGGGGGACGCGGGGCAGGCGGTCGCAGAGCTCCGGGTCGCTTGCGTGCAACAAGGGGGTCACCGCGAGGTCTTCGCTTGATCGGAGGGGGTCGAGGCTGGCCAGGCTGCGCTGGCTGAGGAGGTTGCTGGCCATTCGGATTCTGACCGTTGGGCAGGCCGGGCGGAGGCGCGCTCATGATGTAGGTGTAGCGAACGATGCGAGTGCCTTAAAGCTCGGAGAGGTTCTCGGACCTATGACGATCCGCGAGGTTGTTTCGACAACGGGCTGCCGTGTTTCCTGTTAGGCCTAAGGCTGGGTGAAAGAATCAGGCGTGATGCCGAGAGGGATCACAACGGCGCGATAGACAGGGACGGGTGACAATAGACACGCTCATACAACGGAGCTGCGAGTATTAATCCTCGTCCAAAAAAAGAAAACCCACCGAAATGCTCTGGCTGGAGGTCGGAAATTCGCGATGGGATAAATCCGGATAAGATCGCGAAGAGGAGGCAGTCGAGGCGATGACAAATGGTAGAGAGCACCTCAGTAGAGAAGGTGCGAGCGGGAAAGGATGATTGGAAGGCGCCCCAGAAACCAGGCCAAGCGCAGGCAGCTTGGGAAGCTTGCAGAAAAGCTAGGTGGTGGGCTGGCTGACTGCCTGGTCGGGGCGCAGGTTTGGTTGTATTCTGTCAGCAAATGTCTGGCGCAAAGTACCTACATGGCGTGGGGCTACAGGACTTGGTGGGTCAATCACAGTGCACAATAATGGGGTTCCCGCCAGCCAAGCTGCATTCAGAACGCGATCCACAAGTGTCTTGGCCTCAGCAGAACGTCATAGCCGTCTGAGTTTACCTACGTTGACGACTGTTGGCCATCTTCGTTTTGATGCCGCATTGAAAGCCACTAGATTTATCGATGATGCAGAACATTCTGTACGGCTTCTGAGCTCTTGTTGTCTGATGAGCCCAGCCCCAAAGCCCGATTTGAAACCCAATACAAATTATACCGGCTTCCTGTATGTAGTGTTTTTTCTTAATGAACAAAAATATCCAATAGACTATGCGCGCAAGGGAAACTTGGTCGGATGAGTCTGACTTACAATGTTTTCATTCACCTTCGTCTGATTCTCTCCCATGGTTTTATTTTTGGAGACCAAAGTCGAAGGTTAAGCTCAAAGGTATATGGGGTGATGCCTGGGAAACAGTGTGGACGCAAGGGACATGGAAAATATCCGTAGTCATAATAAGGACAAGAGAAGTACAGTTAGAGCCGTGCTTTTTTTAATTTTTTTTAGCCGTCGCCTGTTGTCTTGTCAGCAATAGTTTAGCTACTCAAATCAATCCCTTGCAGTGTGTTTAATCAACATGGCTCAAATCCAGGGCTGCAAGTAGTGTAATTGCATGCCACAAGAACAATTCATTCCACGGATAATCTATTGGTCTCGACCCTGCAGCTGTTCCACATCCAAGTACAGTGCCAACGCCCCTATATTACCTGAAACTTCACCGTTTGCATTGACTTCGCACAGTGGCCCCTCATCGCAGAATGTACCTGCCTTCCCCCACGTACAGCTTTCACCTTGCTTTCGGTTCCATGTATCCGTACACAACCTCACCTTACAAGGTCGAGACTATCAGCAACCGAAGGCCGATGCTCAGCTACCTGCCCATTCACAACACCTTTCCACGCTACTTCATCACTTCGCGATTCCACACTTTCCCCCAAACCATGCATTCTGGGCGAGTTTGACGAGGTAGGTTACCTGGCGCTACTTGCAAATATGACTGATTGCTCATCCTTCTCCAAAGCATCACACCACACTTAAAGCGTGGCCAATTCTACTGCCTCACATGAGAACGGCCTCGAGGGAAATTTCACCATGCAAAACAGCCCGCGAGGACCTGGTCTTGGCCAGTCAGGTGGTTCTCATACCAACGGCCTTGAGGACCACCTGCGAAACCTGATCCTCACCAACGGAACCCCGGGAACCGGCCCAACTCACTTCCCTAATGCCCCGCGAACGACTGCGCCTCCCTCTAGCGATGGCCCTGTCAATGATCCTGTTGTCTTTCATCCTGAAGATCCGTCTAGCCTCGCGGCTACCTTGAACGGAAAACCTGCCTCGCCCAAGGTTGCTAGAAAGCGCCCAAACCAGGCCCAGAGGCGCCAGATGAATGCTCAGTTGGCCATTCCCATCGACCCTCGCCCGCCACCACCCACTCAACATGTACGTCCATTCTCGGTATCTCCTAACTACCCGTCCCATAATCCTGGATTCTACAACACCAGAGGGAGACACCCCCATCATCACCCAGACCCCCATCATGGACCCGGGCAGACGGGAGGCCCCTACGGCGGTGATCAACCTCGTTCGCCCAGACAAAATGGATATCACCAGCCTGCAAATCAAGAAGCATATAGAAGTCATCAAGATCAGCACCTTAGTGGCCGTCAAGACAATGGGGCGCCACGCTATTCACGAAACTTCCATGGGACGCTATATAGTCCCCGCGGTCAACACCACCAAGCTCGGCCCGAGGAGTTAGAGAACCAGGTCGCCTACCTAGAGGGACTTTGCGGCACGCTTGTTGCGGGCGCCGAGATTGAACGAGGGGAAATTGCCGAGAAGGAAGCTTTCCGTGTCAAGATTGAACAGGTTTGTCGGGCCGCAATCACCGAGTATGAGGTGACTCAAAATGGCTTGGGCAACTTCCCTTCGCCCTCTGTCCAACTGAAATGCTTTGGCAGTCTTTCTTCTGGTTTCGCGACGAAAGCATCAGACATGGATCTCGGTCTGGTTTCTCCACTTTCACAGCCCCAACCGGATGCCGCCAGCTCTCCGATTCCCAGACTTATTGAGAAGGCGTTTCTTGACCTCGGTCTTGGTGCTCGCCTCCTCACTCGAACACGGGTGCCTATAATCAAGCTTTGCGAAAGGCCCCCCGAGAAGTTGCAGTTGGATCTGCTAGATGAGCGCGAAAAGTGGGAGAAGGGTATCGTCGACACTGAGCACGCGGACGTTGCAGACGAGGACGAGAACGTTGAAATGGAATCCCACGTCAAAGAGGGAACCGACGAGTCGACAGATGATCCAGCTAGTCAGAAAGCGGATGCTTTCTCTCTTACTGCTGCGTCTACGAACGAGCCTAGGCTGCCGACGATCCGCCAATCCGATAGCCAATCCCTATCTGCTTATTACAACGTTGCGAAAAGGGCATTGAGAAAGATAGGAGGCCGAGACATCACGCTTTCGAATTGCAGGGAGCTTGCAGAAGAGGACTACGCCATACTTAACAAAGTCTGTGAAAGCTTCTTCAACGGCCTTCGCGACCCAGAACTGAAACAAAGGCTCTCAAACTACCTCTCTCTGTCTTTCAAACCACTTCCGAATGCCCCAAACTACCGTTCTCTGGCGGGTGTCTATGCGCAGATGGAGGGTGAAAGAATTGTCATGCTTTGCGAATCAGACGGCGCCATTGAAAGCGCTGAAGATGCCGAGGAGTCGACACGGGTTTTGATCGCATCCTGGAAAGCTCTTCAAAACCAGCCTCACTTCGGCGTTGAGCCCCTTACGTACACGAAGCAACTACAGCTACACCTCGAGAAGCTCAAGAAGCTTCCAACTGCGCAGTTGCTCACCCTTGAACAGAGCCAACATGAAGCCGCTACTGGGTACCAAGCGAGAACTCTGAAAATCCTATCAAACCTCCGGCCCCGTAACGACAGTGACGCAGACCTGGCAAGACGAATCATCATTGACAGATACACCGCGGGCATCTGGCCCAGCTCCGTCCGCGGCCAGGTCCGCGAGTTCGTTGACAACACCAATGGATCACTCAGTCTCGTCGCTGTCGCACGCCGTCACAAGAGCCTCCAGCTTGCCCTTGAATTGGAGAAGGCTGTGGAACATCAACTGTACGATCCAAGTCTCGAGAGTGACATAAGAGAATACATTTCGATTCTCCGGGGTCCCATGATGCACAGCAACGTCCAAGATCCGCACTACGACTATGTCATTCCTGTCACGAAGCAGAACATAGACACCATTAAGCGCATGCGAGACCTTAAGGACCCCGCCAAGATGGCCGTCAACCAGCCCCGCGACCCCTACAAGGACAAGCTCGAATTTCCCAAGAACGGTGTTGGTGTCCAGTGCGATATCAACTTCGCCGCCCACCTCGCCCTGCACAATACTCTCCTACTACGTTGCTATTCCCACACTGACCCCCGCGTTCGGCCTCTGGTCCTGTTTGTCAAGCATTGGGCCAAAGTCCGTGGCATCAACACGCCCTACCGCGGCACACTCAGTAGTTATGGCTACGTCCTGATGATGCTACACTACCTTGTCAACGTCGTCCAGCCTTTTGTCTGCCCGAACCTCCAAGCTCTCGGGCCGCCGCCGCCGCCTGAAGGATTGTCGCCCACCGAGCTCGACGAGAGCATCATGTGTCGGGGCCACTTCGTCGGCTTCTGGCGCGACGAGGCTGAGATCTTGCGTCTCGCCCAAATGAACCAGCTCAATAGTAACCACGACTCTCTCGGCCAACTTCTCCGGGGCTTCTTCGAGTACTACGCACAGAATGGCTCGATGAGCACGTACCCAGGCCGAGGCTACGACTGGGGCCGTGACGTCCTCAGCATCCGCACCCCCGGCGGCCTTCTCTCCAAGGCTGACAAGGGCTGGACTGGCGCCAAGACTGTTGTCGAGTATCGCCCCAACGCTGCCGTCAACTCTCCCAGCGTTGAGGCCCCTCCCGTGCCGCACGTAGCTCTGAAGCCGCCCGTCAACCCGCTCACCCCGACCGCAACCACCGACGGCGCCATCACGCAGGAGGTCTTGTCGCCTAGTCTCAGCAAGGCCGTCACAATCGCGACAGCGGCGAACAAGAATGGCGAAGTCAAGGAGGTGCGCCACCGCTACCTCTTCGCCATTGAGGACCCATTCGAGCTCGACCACAACGTCGCCCGCACGGTCACACATAACGGCATTGTCGCCATCCGCGACGAGTTCCGCCGCGCGTGGCGCATCATCAAGGCTGCGGGCACGGGCAACTACCACGAGGATCTGCTCCAAGACGTCGCCGCCATCAAAGAGGAGGGCGAGAAAAGCACTTATCTGCAGCTATTGGACGAGATTCACGGATGGGAATTGTTCCAATAGGACTCTGTTGGCTTTCACTCATGTACTACACTCTTGAATTCAGACGGGATGTGATACTATGATATTAAAGACTGATGGTAACTGTAATGAGGTGTGAAAAAGCATCAAAAAGAAAGGCTCTAAGGGACCTGCTCTTGGGACGATCTAACGAAGTCACAAAGGACGGAAGAAAAAGTCAAGGATGAATGTATTGTATTACTAGGTGTAGCTATCATTACTTGTGAGTTGAACTCTAGCAACGGATCATCACGTACTGCGCCATTCAACATTGGCATCTCCTGGATATATTATATGTTCGAAGGTTTCTCTTATCCCTCTCCCACCCGGGCCCGAAGGTGGTGGACATGTCAGAAGACAGCCGGAAGAGGGATCTTCTTTGAATCGAAAATTAATCTACCATCGCTCCGTTAAGGACTTGTTCTGGGATGAACAGAGCCCCTGCTGTCCAGAAGACAGCATCGATGGGTTGGAAGTGACGAGACAGTAAATGCCCTTCAGTTCCGTTTGGAAAAGAAAAAAAGGAAGTAATGAGGTAGAAAGAGAAAGGAATCAGTTACAGACGCACACACCGTTAAAGGGCAGCGGCCGGTTGAAGGTATCAAGATGTCATCATTCGTCTAATACTGACCTGAGATTGCGTCTTTGATAGGTCTTGGCCCGAGTCTCCCCTTACTTTTTTGATTGCCACCATTTGGCTGTTCCATTATCTGCCGTGCCGTGTCCAGAACGCCGCGCTGAAATGCCCTCAAGTATGCCACACACAAACTGGACTAAATAATCCGTGAGCCAGTCAAAATGGAAAGGCAAGAGAGCAATGTCTCTAGAGAACAGCAACCGGAACAATCCCAGGTTTCACGCTCTCTCGCTGGATCTAGTCCAGAATGTGTTGGTACAGAGGAGAAATCGACTCGCCGTAGTGGTTTCGACGGATGGCCTCTGCAAGAAGGAAGGAGAGATCCAGGACTACGAGCTTAGGTGCACGCTTGGCCTGGTCCTCGGGGATGGGGAAGCTGTTGGTCACCAGAATGGTGTCGATGCATTCGCATTTCTGCAACTGCTCGAGACTATCGCCACCAAAAACACCATGAGTGGCCATGCAGTAGACCTTCTTGGCATGCCCCTTCTTGACAACGGTCTCGGCCGCTGCAATCCAAGAGTTGGGCTTGTCAATCATGTCGTCCACGATGAAGACAGTTCTGTTCTTGACATCGCCGACGAGGGTGATCATGTGCTCGACCTTGGGATCCTTCAAGACTTCGTCCTCTTCGTCCGACTCCGGTGCCGCGTCTCCGGAGCCTCCCAGCGCATGGGGCGCAGGGGCAAAAAATGATGATGCATGTGATGCGGCCATGGGATCTTCCTCCCGGCCGCTGCCGCTCACAGTCGACGCAGCAGGCGAGGGATAGTCATCGTCCACTATGTGACCTTGTACCAGTCGACCGTGCGTAACTTCCTGAGCGCGACGATCGTCGTATTGTGCATCGCTTTCCTCCTCGTCCATGGGGCCGTCACCAGGTTTGGATTGTGTAGGCGTGGTGGGCCGGTCATCCAAGGAGCGAGGGTGGGAGCGTGGTACGCTCGTGCGCTGGGGAGAGCCGGAGGCGTCGGCTCTCACCCTAGCAGCACGTCCAGCTACAGGAGGAGGTGTAGAGGGTCGTGGAGTAGGGGGCTGGCGACTACTCTCCAGTACCGGCTCCCGATCCAGGTTGTCCAAGTGGTGCATGATCATACTCGACGTCATGTTGGTTCCCTTTCGGTTCTTCTCCGTAGTGACCATGCCAAAATTGAGTTTGAGCGCGTCCGCAAGCGATGTCACACGCTTGGTTCCGCCGGCATTCTTCGACACGACGACAGCCTCCTTCCAGTTGGGCACGTTGTGACGGATCCATCTCGCGATCAACGGCTCGGCATGGAGATTGTCGACCGGGCACTTGAAGAATCCCTGCATCTGGGACGCGTGAAGATCGACGGTAATGACGTGCTTCACGCCAGCGACGCCCAGAAGATTCGCAAGCATTCTCGCCGTGATTGCACCGCGGTGGGATTTCTTCTTGGACTGACGGCTGTAGGGGAAGTACGGGAGTACAGCTGGAAGAAAAGGCTTGTCAGAGGAATGGTGATACTAAGACGGGAGGAGCAGAGCAGAGGAGAGCAGAACTTACCAGTAATCTTGTTGGCTGAGCCGCCATTGCAGGCCGAGATCATGATCAACAACTCCATGATGGTGTCGTTGACCTTGGCACTGCCGGACTGGACGACGAAGACATCCTTCTCTCGGACACTAGTCAAGATTCGCACACTCGTCTCGCCCTTTTGTGTGACGGGTCAGCCTCAACAGGGAGTCCAATCAAGATTGAGTGAGATTGAATCCAATCAAGACAAGTATGGGGAGGTCAGCCGCGGCAAGGTGTCGTGGGAGGAAGAGCAGTAGAGCAGCAAGCGCAGCTTTCCCATCTCCTACCGTTGATATCCAAGGCAACAGCGACCGCACTCAGCTTACATTGGAAAATTGGGTAAGCTCCGCCTCGGCAGGAGCCATGCCCAGGTTCTCACATATCTGAGTGGTGAGGACTGGGCAGGAAGAGCCCGCGAAGATGAGAGTGCCGCGCATTTTGGAAGGAGAAATACGAAGGACGAAGGGATTTGGTTCGCGAGGTGGGGAGCTTTTAATATCGCTGCGAAGGAAAAAAAATCGAGCCGACCGGGGAGACAGCGGAAGTGGGGGTGTCACAGTGCGCATATGCTACTTGTCTGCCGACAGCCTCTTATGGAGCACTGTATTTATCCGGGTCGGAGATACCTAGGTATTCGTCCCAACAACAGAATCCAAAGCCCAGCTCTCGCCTTTTGTATGACTGGCCATGGCCAGCAAGGTTGCCGGCGAGTGAAGCCATCTCTGGTCCCGCCTACAATGTGACTCAAGAAGCAAGGTTTTTGACGGCATTGGTGGTAAAGTTCAGAGTCATCTTGTGGCTGGCAAGTGTCACAGCCTTAACAGGAGATTCGATAGTAGAAGTCAGATTCAGCAGTTGCTTTGCATTGTCAGGTATTCTATATCGCATCAAGAGATTGAGACGTGGCATAAGTCAGAGGTGCTGCTTGTCGGGTTGTTACGTATCGTGATATTACTTTATGTCCTGCCTGAACTGCACTAGACCGCTTATGGGGGGTTTGGAGCCATGTAAATCCCAATTCATGTCAACAACTAAAATTTTAGCTGCACCGTGCGGAAGGCACTGGGACCCCGCGACGCATTCCTGTTGCATTCGAGTAGTCCCACCAAGTGAATTTACTACATTGTACATACCAAAATCCTGCTGCGTCGCTTCTACATGGCGTGCTATCCATGAGGCCATCTCCGGAAATGTGGAATTGATGGGACTTCTTTGAGCACTCATTCGGCTTCATTTACTAGTTTCAGTCCCGGCAATTGGAATCACAATATGGACGGACAGCAAACGTGATTTGTGAAGCTCAGGTCAGTGAGATGCTATGGAACGTCTGGCAACTTGCTTTCGGCATTGAACGAAACAGGCCTATCAACCGGCTTATCTTAGTCTCTTTTCTAATGCATAAGTCAGATTCAAATTATTGCTTAATACCATGGGCATTCCTCACCTTTTAAAACATCTCTCCCCATACGGAGTATTGGGACCTATCGACGGCGATAGAGTCGTGATTGATGGCCCCGCCTTGGCATACCACATCTACCATCTTTGCACAAGAAGCACTTCCGGAGTGCCTTCTTACGATTTGCTTGGGAGAACGGCACTCGCATGGTTGGACAAGCTCACAGACCATGACATCTCCATGTAACTTCCCTATCATCAAAATCCCGTCGGGCGTCTCCAGCTAATGATCTGAAGCGACGCCATCTACTTTGACGGCTTTCTCCCGGCGTCAAAGTCCGAAGTTCGCTTGGAGAGGATACTCAAAGTGTCTTCGTCTTTGAAAGTATACCGGTCAGGGTTCCCCAATGGATGCCCTGCGCGACAGATAGCTTCAACACGCGTTTCTCTGCCTCCCCTCTTCCCGACCGATGCCCCAAAAAGAGACCAGCCCCCCATACCGCCACCGCCGTTTCTAGTCGCCGCTGTTGTCGATAAGCTCTATCAGACTACCAAGTACGGTACCCTTGTCCGCCTAGTGCCCGGAGAGGCGGACGCGTACTGCGCCGAGGATGTCCTCCGGAACGGGGGGACTATCTTAACTTCGGACTCGGACTTGACAATCCATGACTTGAAGACTGGCGCCGTAGCCTTCTTCAGGGACCTTCAAGTCACCGCCTCCGATGAAAGGGTCAGCCTTGTGGGCCCGAAATTCTCACCGTCGGATATCGCAAAGCGTTTGCAGCTTCCAGAAGAGCAAGGTATGCGAAGGTTCGGGTACGAGCTGTCCAAGTCCAGCCGGCCAAAGTTCGCCCAGGTTCTCGAAAATTGTAAAGGAGATGTTTCAGATCCAGACGAGTTTCGCAGCTTCTGCATTCCATACGATGCGCTGGAGACGACAGACTGGAGCCAAGTTCCGGTACTTAGTGGCATAGATAACCCCACACTCGACGCACGGCTATCTGAGGTCGTCCTACAATGTGTAGGATACTCTGGTGTCGCGAAGCCACCTCCAGGAGACTCTGGTGCAGAGGGCTGCATGATGTGCCTGCCGCCTCTCTTGGACTGCCCAGCCCGCGCAAGCGCATGGGACAGCAGCGCCTCTATCAGGCAACTTGCATACAGCTTGACATGTCTACTGCGACCCGGGGCTGTATCTCATGTTAGGGAATACCGAAGGGTATACTCCGGGGCGAATCAGGGAAAGCATGTTGCTATACTCCCCAGGCCGTGGATCAAAGATGCGGTGGATACTCTGTTGAACACCCTGTCTCAAGCCAAGAACAATCTTGAACACGAGAGGTCAACGTGGCCAGCCGTGGCGGTACAGATGATTATCGCTTACTCGCAGGAGGAAGACAAGCAAGATGCATGCCTCAACTCCATCAAGCAAGTCCTCTCGGTCGCCAAGGACTCGAATCTCGTCCCATGGGACGTCGTCCATCTGTCAGCGCAGGTCCAGGCGACGCTCTACTCCCTTCGCCTCTTGGCCCAGGTCCTAGACCTCATGTATGTGACCAAAACAGAGAAGCCCGTTCAAGGTTCAAAACAGCTGCGCAACTTGCTGGCCACCCTACCGACTCTCACGGAGTATCCATCAGTGAACGGAACGATAGATCTACTAGCGAGCATGAAGAGTCATAATACGCTGGCCAGGATTGCAGAAGCACTTGGGTTGCCGGAAGAGGCTCTTTTGCCGGCGAGAGAGAACAAGAGTAGGAAGAAGAAGCGAAAGAAGATGGCCCAGACTGAGACTGAAGTCAGGCCGGAGAAGAAGCCATCATTGAATCCCTTTGATATCTTGGGAGCCGAGTGATTTCCTGCACGAAGAAAGCACAACCGCCGATGGTTTACATTCAGTCACATTCGGGAATGCGAGGAGCTGATAATGAATGCTATCTTCATCGTTTAATATATGATATGTAGAGTCACGGGAGTAGATCATGGTTGCAGATTCGATATCAAATCGTCCTATTGCAGAGTACCGGCCCCTTCAATTACTCATTATTCATGGCTTGTTGCACTTACTCAAAACAATGTTCCGTCATCGTGGACCTGCGGAACGAACCCTGGACACAGCCAGCCTCTGCCCTCAGGGCAAGTAAAGACGACCTTCCCATCGCCACGCAATAGACCCATCTTGAACCGCCAGTCCGTCTTCACAGCGATGCCGTTGATCCGGAGCCAATAAGATAGTATTCCCTCTGGCGTGCACCCTTCCTGACCATCAGGGGTTTTCTCCCTGGACTTGGTATTAAAACCCTTCCACTTCGCCGTCTCCTTCTCCAGTGTCCGCGTGTGAATGAACTCGCGGTAAAGAGCCAGGTAGGTGAACATTGCGTTGGGACGACCGAAGGCTGTGATGTCGGTGACACCCGCCCGCAGCTCGCCATCGTGAAGCATTGCATACCAGGTCCAGTCGAGGGTAACGCGAGGTGCGAGGATGCCATTCTCAGGGACCTTCAGCGACGAGAGCGCGGGTGAGTCGCCCCAGTAGAGGAGGTCGAGTCGGCCCTTGTAAATGTAGTCATACGAGACTCCTTCTTTCATCATGTAGGCTTGCACCTGCTGACTGGCGAGGTACAGCGCCTTCCACTGGCTAAGCTGATGATTCAGCTTTTCCTCACCGCACTCCCTGGCCAGCACTTTAGGGGGGTTTTCGGCGATCTCCTTGACTTCGTCCAGTTTCTTAACCTCGACTGTCTTCAGGGCGTCCCCGAAACAGGATTTGAGATGTTTCGTTATGCTCTCTTTCCTACCCGAGTCGCCGGACTCATGATACGCGTCTTCAAGGTACGTGAAGACGTGGACGTCCACACCGCCGCTTCCAGTCCACGTCTTTACAAGCTTGTTGTTCTGCTCCTTGCATGTTTTCAAATATGTGCGCAGGAATCCAGTGTAAACAATCGCAAGTCGGCCCATGTCGTCGGCGGCGCGGTGTAGGAGGCACGTCGTCTTGCTGCCAGCGCGAATGTGTAGCTTGCCAGAGTCCAAGAGTTCGAGAACAGGCTTCTCGTTGCCGGTCTCGACAGAAGCGCAGTCGGGTAAGAGGTTCGATACCCATGGCGTCGCGCCGTACGGGGCGGCAGTCTCGTTAGCCCAGGAAAGCATCAACACGCCCTCTTGGGTCAGCTCGACCTGCCATGTAACGGGCCAATAGTACTCGGTGTCGGAAGTGAATAGCTCGACATCGGTTTTAACGTCGATGAGCGAAAGCGAGCCGCTATCGAGAAGGCGAAACTCATAACGGCCGTTTGGGGAGATGAGACGGAAAGGAGACAGAGTCTGACCAGCTTCGAGCTTGGAGACCGGCTTCGCGTCGGGCTTCGCGTCTGGAACCGAGACAGAAGTCGGCACCGTGGGCAACCAATTTACCTCCGGCGTGTATGTGGATTCGGTGGGCTCGCCGACAGGGTCATTCGGTTTTTCGGTTCCAGTCGAGGCATCTTTGCTGTCGGTCGTAGGAGTGCCGTGACCGAGGCCAGTGGGCACATGGTAGCCAGCGCGGGGAAGCTGGGGAACCAAGAAGATTGCCGCAATCAGAAAAACGGCGGCCACGATGGCCAACCGCACACAAGTACCGCTAAGCATAGTTATCTCAAGACCATAGGCTTCACATACTGGACCGAAGGTGCGTTGTTTACTTCAGGTCTATCACGTGTAGGACACATATAACCTTAGTCATATAGGTCATGCAGATCTACAGGCATATCCTGGTCATGTACCATGACATGCGGATGCACGGCCCAGGGGACCCTTGTTACCGATAGCCGTTCCCGACGTCCGCTTCCTTGTAAAACACTCCGTCAATCCGAAGCTATTCAGAGCTTCTAAGCCTGTCCCTCTCCGCTACCCCTTACGCCATCACTTTGTCGCCAGATAAGCCACCCAGCAGCCCCTTCTTGAAAAAAATCATCTCATTCGCTATTATTAACCGCATCTATAATTCTCCCCTTTTCGCCCTCTCCACTGCCTATCACTTCGAATGCGACTGAACCACACGGCCTTAAGACCTATTTATATGTCACGAGTTAGAGCACACAGCAGGACATAGAAGAGTCCGGGTCCAAAGGGCACGATATATGAAAAGTAGAGATATGAAAAAATGTCCTTACATACCTACAGTGCGATAGATCATAGATGCGAGTAATGAGTGAAACGCCGTGTGATATGGGACATGGCAAGGCTGTTGTGGAGTGCCCATAATGTATGAAGCTGCCGTGGCATTATACCAGCCTTAATTCCTCGTTTTATGGGGTACATAATAGTACCTTTGTCGCCTAGCAAGGCTGCTCAGATTGGTATATACCTTCGTGTAAGACTAGACTTACTACTACCTTTATCACAGTTAAAATAGATAGAGAATCGATGTGCATAAAAGTTATTAGTAAATTAGATTGAATACAAGCTTCTGATTAGCTTCGTCCCTTATTATTCACAAGTTGCAGGGTCTAGGCGTATCCAAAGGGATAGCCAGTTAAGGCCAGCTTAAGGCATCTATAAGTGAGAGAATGCTATCAATACTCTTAACTACAAAGGGCACCTCTGCTTTTATCTAGTTGGCGTGGGTATAGAGCTTGGGAGGGTCTGTCACCTTGGGTGAGTCCTAGTTGATAACGGCGGCCACAGAACTGGTCACAACCAATCCTTTGACGGACGGGGCGGCGCGTGTGACGCCGGACAGAATCTTTGTAGTACTCTTACTGACCAGGTCAGGAAACTCGAGGTTCGAGACTACACAATAATTGAAGGGCGACGTGGTATGGATAATTCAATAGAACGGGGAGCTTGGAGTGAGATCTGCTTTAAAGGCCAAAGGAGCAGTGATATCGGGGACGACATAATGTTCAAGCCGGGTAGCGGTGTGGGTACTGTAAATAGTCGAAAGCTTTTAAGCTGGTCGGCTTTGGCCTTTACGTACAACTTCACTGACTGAATATCGTGCCTTGAGAAGTTGGTACAAAATATACTAACCAAAAAAGAAGAAAAAAACGTTCGCTCCTGTTGAAAAAAAAAGAAGTGGAGCAGGGCATCTTGGAAATATTGAACCGAATAAGCTGTCGTATTTTGACAGAAATCAAAAATTTTGGTATTTCAGTTGGCTCAATAAATGACAGCTATTGAGCACCACTAGAGAAGGCAGAAAAACAAGACATGTCTTCTACGTTGGAACATGCCAGCTTGCGTGAATGCAGATTCGCCCATGTCTTACCGCATGCAAAAACAAGAATAACACTGTTGTATTTCGAACTTTGTGCAGCTAATTACACCGGATATGCTAGAGGATTAGTACGCAATGTACTGTCTGCTGACTTATTGCCGGATAAAGGATGCTGTTGCATATGGTGGCACCCAGGTGAGTAATCCCCGCTTACGATTACGCAAGTTTGCCATCCCTTGATCTGGTGTGAAATTGCACTAGGACCGCACTTTTGGTACGATAAGACGCGTATATAGGCCCGGCGAATCCGACAGAAGAATATTTCCCGGAAACGATTACTAACTGCAGCAATTAGTGCACCTAGCAGATCCGCTTAGCAATTAATAGGTCATCCAGAAACCCGCAGTTACCGTGGCATCGAACAATATGCTGAGACATGTATTTAGTTCGATAGACAGCTTCCTATAACTGGTGACTCTTTGGAGACAGAAAACTTTATTCCCAAGCATTGCCACATTCAACAGTATACTTGAATATCCGTTTGAACTCTCGATATATCAATTGTGGCGCAATGGACGAAACCATGAAAGCAGTCGGTAAGAAACCCCGGTTCTCTTGGTTTTCAGAATGCTGAAAGCAACATAGATATCAAAGGGGGTAGAGGACCCAAAGAAAACCTGTACATCAGGTCAGATATGCCGAAACCCATTCCCGGTGAGGGAGAGGTGCTTGTGAAGGTCAAGGCGTTTGGAATAAATCGTATGGACACCATCCAACGCCAAGGGGACTACCCTTTACCGCCACAGGCGCCCAAGACCCTTGGTGTTGAGTTCAGCGGCACCATTCATGCTTTCGGCCCGGGCAGTCATGGCCTGTTCAAACAAGGCGATGAGGTTTTCGGATTAGCCTACGGAGGTGCCTACGCTGAATTCATCGCTGTGAATCATCAAATGTTGCTGCACAAGCCTACGAGTTTGACATGGGAACAAGCTGCCGGGATTCCTGAAGTGAGCTTGCTTTTACGTTTCTCAAAAGTGCCAATGGCATACTGATTTGTTTTCAGACTTGGATTACCGCTACACAGGCTCTCTTTCTCGTCGGGGAATTCGCCGCAGGCAAGACAGTGCTCTGGCACGCTGGGGTATCAGGCGTCTCTATTGCCGGCATTCAACTTGCCAAGGACGCTGGCGCAGCTGCTGTATATGCTACAGCTGGATCCCGCGCAAAATGCGATTTCGTTGTCCGTGAGATTGGAGCAACAGCAGCCTTTGATTACAAAACAGAAGACTGGGTGGCACGTATAAAGGAGACAACTAACGGTAACGGGGTGGATGTTATCATCGACTTCATCGGTGGCAGTTATTTTCAAAAAAATCTTGACGTTGCGGCCCGGGACGCTCACATCGTCCAATTAGGCTTACTAGGGGGGAGTAAGATTGGTGATGCAGATATCGAGCAACTGCTCTATAAGAGGATTCGAATCGAGGGGAGCACATTACGAAGTAGAGAGATTGAGTATCAGGGAAAGCTACGGGATAGGCTGGAAGAGTATATCCCTCACTTTGAAACAGGCGACCTCAAGGTAGTGATCGATACAGTACTACCATGGGAGGAGATACAAAAGGCACACGGTATGTTAGAGGCAAACTCTACCTCGGGGAAGATCATCTGCACTATCTCATAAGTATATTAAGCTTGTAACCGTAGCACTGTCAGCGTCATGAACCTGATTTTCACCCGTGCATCGAACGATATGTTCTTATGCAAATTCGCCATGTTTTCCCGCCATACTGCTCTTTTTTATCACCTACGCTGAAATCGTCTAACTCTTGTGAAAACAAACGCGGTTACATCGTCATAGTAATAACCGCACCTGTCCTTTCAGTAATCCTCAAGTTTTACGCTCCCTTTGACTGCTTATTCGATGGGCCATTGGAGTATTGCATCGCCACTGCTCTTAGTGCTTATCCTATGCTGGTTTGGTTGCTCACTGCTTCCTCCAGTCCACTGCTTGCTCATCGACTCGTTTCTGAACGGTGCACTACTATTGGACATTTGCAGAGAATTATAGTGGAACTCAACTCGGGTCCTATAACACAATCGGCGTGCAGCGGGTTGCTACGAATTGGGGATTCCGACGACTGCAGTCGTCCGGCGGCGGAGATTTAAATGTGGGCTAAGCCCCGAACTTATGTGCACGCTCACCTTTGTCTTACAAGCCCCTCTCGCCGCCACTATCATCGTAACTAGAGCCAGCTACGATCGAACTGAGAATCACATCGGTCGCTTCATTGTCAAGGATACCCTTGGTCTCGGACCTCCGACATTCCTCCAGGATGAAAAAGACTATTCAGGTTCCTCGCTATGCGAGAGCAAGCATTATCGCTTCGTGCGTGGCCATGCTCTTTGGGTACGTCATTACCCCGCCTCACCTTCGCAAGGGATAGCCTCAACTAACACGGTAATATGATTAAAGCCTCGATACTGGCAGCATTGGCCCAGTGACGACCATGCCGTCTTTCCGTCAAACATTTGGAGACTTCTCTCCCACAATGCACGGGGTCATTGTGTCGTCTGTTCTCATTCCTGGAGCTCTCTCAGCCCTCGTTTCTGGTGCCATGGCAGACCGATTCGGGCACGTTCTTCTCTTCGCACTGGGGTCTTTTGTCTACGGCTGCGGTGCGGCCCTTGAGTGTGCGTCGCCCAAGCTTGGGCTCTTCATTTTTGGTCGTCTGATCAAGGGTGTTGGCGAGGGCATGTTCTTGAGCAATGTCTACGTGCAGGTATCCGAATTGTCCCCTGCCCGGGTTCGCGGTATTATGACGGCCCTGCCGCAGTTCTCCATCGTCATCGGCATCGTCATTGGGTATTTCATGTGTTACGGAACCGCCCGAATAGAATCGTCATCTCTGGCATGGCGCCTTCCGTTGGCCGTTGCCTCTTTACTCGGCATCGTTCTCTCCAGCACCTACTGGATAGTTCCAACGTCACCAAGGTGGCTGCTCAGCAAAGGGAGATTGGACGAGGCTCGAGCCGTGCTCGACACATTGGGGCTTGACGAAAACGAGCGAGTAGAGCTCCTCGAGCAGTCTATGTCCGAGGTGCAAGAGCACACGGCCAATGTGACGCTCTGGGAACTCATACGACAGACTTTTGCGGATTTCGGCGAGGCCTTCTCGGCTCCTTTCAGGAGCAGAACTGCGTTTGGTTGCTTCCTCATGTCGGCCCAACAGCTGTCTGGGATCGACGGGATCCTCTACTATGCTCCTATCTTGTTCACACAAGCTGGACTCGCTGGAGAGCAAGCAACTTTCCTTGCGTCCGGCGTTTCGGCGTTGGTCATTCTGGCTGTGACTGTCCCGGCCACATTTTTGGCTGATCGTTGGGGAAGACGAACGTCGAGTTTACTGGGCGGAGTACTCATCACCGCTCTTATGCTCTTGATGGGTTCTCTGTTCGCCGCTGGAGAGGTTCATGCCGACTCGGGGGCCGGGAAGTGGGTTGTCATCGTGTCGATCTACCTTTTTGCCCTCGTCTACAGCTGTACGTGGGCCATTGGCTTCCGTACTTTTATGGTTGAAAGTCTGCCAAGGAAGACAAGGAGCAGTGCATCCAGCCTTGCTCAAAGTGCCAACTGGGTAAGTTTCTCCAAATGATATTATTCTCTATGACTCCTAGACTTTCGAGACTGAACTAACACAACATCAAGCTTTCTAATTATGTCGTTGCGTTGATAACACCAGTACTGCTGTCAAAGTCCACTTTTGGGGCATACTTTCTTTTCGCGGGTTGTTCACTTATTTGTACCGTCGTCGTAGCGGTAGTTATGGTGGAGACGCGAGGGCATAGTCTCGAAGCGATTGAGAAGAGATACTCTGAGAGGAAAGCAACGGCTACAGGTAGATGGAAGATGACTGAATTAAGGCCGAGAAGACTCCGAACCGACGTCTGACCTTCCAGGGTCAAAGCAAGTAGGGACAAGTAGTAAGCTAGCAGTGTGTAGCAAAACACCTATCACGTAAGCTAAGTATCGAAGATAATACGTACTGAATAGAATACAATATTTATATATTTACAGTTCTTGACGGCCTAAAATGCATGGCCAGGTCAACCCAGAGACCTTATTTCCCTGGTAGCTACCACGCGATCGCCCTTGCTGAGGAGAATAACAATCTTCAACAGTACGGGTACAGTCCAAATCTGCATCATTGTCAGTGTAAGAGACTGCTGTTGACTCATTCACTAGTTTTGAGTTGACTAGGTTTACTGGTCCCAAGCATGCTCGTTCTGCAGTTCGTTTCGCGATATCCGGCTCCTTGTATCCCGAGTGTTGACAACACATAATAGAGAGTAAGACTACAAGGGAGACAAACAAACTCAAATTACAATACCCTCAAAGTCAACGCCTTGGGATAGCTCTTGGTTGTTCTTCATCCAGGCTACTGATCTCGGTCGTTGGTGGCGGAAGTATCATTATTCAGCAGCATGGCCTCAGGTGCGCTCGCTCGATCCCCAATAGTGCATAATACTGGTAATCCAGGTAGTACACCGGAAAAAGTCTACGAGGCTTCTGGGGGTCCACACATGTTACGATGACACAGCCATAGATAGCTCTGGCATAGGAGCCTGCAAGTTTGCATGTGTAGTGAAGGTCTCATAAACCCCCTCTCAATACTCGTAGTCATCAGATGCAAGCTAATAAATACTCCCGCGCCGGCTAGGCCGTCCAAATAAAGACCAGGAAGATGCAGTCATGTGTTTGGGAAGCAATCGACAACAAAATGGCACGAGTTCCCCTTCTTTTTTCCAAAAAGAAAAAAGAAAAGAAGAAGGGAAAAAAAGGCTGCAATACTATGCGGTCATTGCAAAGTTGTGAAGCTGAGCATTAATCGTACCTACAGTTCAAAGATTTCATCAATGTACAGGCCATCTCAAGTTTCAAACAAGCCATCAAACCTTGGGTTTTCTTGCTTCGAACAAAAGCATCTTGCCATGAACCTCCCACTTGACATCTGCAAATGCTTCCTTTAGGGGCCCGACAAAGCCCTCCACGTTGTCCTCTGTGTTTCCAAACGTCCCCAGGAGATTGTGCCAAAACATCAACTGTTTCCCCCATATGTTGTGCTTGACACCGCGACCCAAGATTGTCATCCCAAACAGGGTACCTTCAGGGGCGAGCAGATGTCGTAGATGGACCAAGGCGTCTGCCTTTCTCGCAGGGGGTCCTGGTAGACAGTGAAGCAGCATCGTTGTCGATATGACATCGAAGGAACCACCGCCCAGGTCTCTGCAGCGCAAGCCTCTCCTTCCCGGGTCAAGAAAGTCGGCAACGCTTGTTTGGCATGTCGTCGTCGGGTGTGCTGCCATCGTCCGAGACCCAGCAGCATGGAGTGCTGCCCGGTTGAGGTCCACCAGGTGCACTTCCGACCCCGCCGGAAGGGGCGCGTGCTCGAGGAAATATCCGGTACCGACGCCAATGTCCAAGATCCGACATGGAGAGTCTTTGCTTGATCCGGGCCGAATCATTGTTTCGTCGACGGTGTTTCGTAAGGTGGTATTGACAATGTGGCGGTTGAAGAATTCCCGCATCTTGCTCGACGGTATATTCCAGGCGTAAGGGCAATAGAGGCCCAGGACAACTGGGTCGTAGACGTAACGGAGGAACACCGGGACGTAGATCGCCGCCCCGGCGAAGGTATCAGGTTGTATCATCTCCCAGACTTCTCGTCCAATACCAAATGTATGCGTTGTGAGCCAAACCGTGTGCCAATGGTCGTCGTGATCTGAGAAATTGCTTATTGATGCGAGACAATCAGCGCGCTAGATCGAGAAAGGTTTAGGCACACTGCCTATTCTTATGCTTGTATGTTCCTTTGCGAAGGCAGGTTCTGTCCCTGTTGGCGACAGGAAGGTACCACGAACCTCAGGACACCATTGTCTCCCTGGCTGTATCCTCTCCGAGTGTATCACGAACACCGTGACGCGCGTCGCAGCACCTGCGCGCCTCATGAGGAATATGAAGATCAGCTAGCCATCTTTGGACTTGCGCCCGGAGATATGGGGTATCGGCCCGCCTCCGCGATGTCTGTGCCGCGGCGGTGGTCCCTCGGTGCTGCAGACTCTTCGGCGAAGTCACAAGCTTGGCTAGGGCGACTCGGGGCCCAATCCACCAATGTAGATTCGCGAAGTGCGAGTCTCGCATGTTTGGAAATAAGATGAGACCCAATGTCATCACGCGAGGATTGCCCAGGCGGTCTTGGATTGCGGTGTCGGCGGGAGAGAGTTACAAATTGGACGGGCCCTACTTTGGCGTGTCGTTCGACTGTCACAGGATAGACCCTCTTTGACAGGTGCTTGGGCTATAAGCACGAGCCTTTGCCGGACTCCGAAAGGAGTTGAACCAAATCATACGACTCTTTCCACAAACTCAACTGAGCCGTCCCATTGTTTTGGGCGGGGTATGTCATGGCATGGTCACATGGAACGACCAGTAGGATGTGTATCTTGCAACAAGTGTGCTGTCAACGCCCAAAAGAGCCGAGGGCGATTCATCGAGTGTGTTGAGATTCAATAAACCTAGATGGGAAAAACACTGGAGAAACTTGAGCCGCATCGCCGAAAATTAAGGGTTTGATGACCAGAGAAGCTTTGAACACAGGTATTCGCATTCGCATGTGTATGAAAATGAAATTGCCGATGAGTTCTTAGCTGACCGAAAGCAGAATCAAATCACGGCGCGTTGAAGACATTGACAAGGAATAACCGCTCATGCACGGGGAATATAGCAGGTCTGTATTAGTATCTACAAGCGACTGCGTCAGGGTATGGTCGAGACCTTTGCTTACTTCCTCCGGGCCTTGAAAGTCTTCAGAGGGTTGACTTTCCGCGTACCAATCTTCTTGCGTCCTGGCTTGCCCTTATTCCTCCTCTGTTTACCACCCACCTTGCGGAATGGCACCATGCCGACATCGTTCTTTGTGAGAGAATCCTTTCCCTCTTTCGGGAGCAAGTACTCGGGTATATGCTTCAGGTGGGGCTGCTGTCGAGCTGTTCTCAGTTCTCCGTCGTGCCTGAGATGTTGGAGTTCCGTAGGGTTCTCCTCGAAGTATCTACAAGGGGTTAGTCGGGCGCAGGCTTCGATAGCGACGGACATCCTGTCCGAGACGCCATCAACCGTAATCGGAAGGCACATACCTCTTGAGTTTCTCGCTCTTAAGGAGTTCCTGCTTCAACTCTCTCATACGCGCTTCGCGAACCGCCACCTTAGTGACTGCTCTCAACGCATCATTTAGACGGTATCTGAACGCATCCAGATGCTCCTTCTTGAAGCTGTAGGGTTTGACCTCCTTGCCCTGCTTCGCCTGCTGCTTCTTGATTCTCGCCAGAATCTTCTCATCGTGTTCGGCCGTCTCTATGCTCGTCGGCAAGTGCTTGCGGTACAATTCGGTAGGGACGTAGAAGGACAGAGCCATGCCTGTCCGGCCGGCTCGCGCTGTACGTCCAATGCGATGAGTGTATGACGAGGCGGATGTGGGAAGGTCAAAGTTGACCACTGCGGCAACGTTCTTGAAGTCGATACCTCGCGATACGCCGAACTCGGAGTCTCGCTTTGATTTGCGCTTCTTCTTTGATTGTTCCTTCTCCTTCTGGCGTTGCTCCGTGTCTTCTTCTTCCTCACCATCCTTTTCCTCCGCACCCATGGCGCTCTTTTCGTCGGATGCAATAATAATGTCGTACACTCCGCGGTTGAACTCTTCGAGGACATGCGCCCTTGATGTGACTGGCAGCTCGGAGTTGAGGATACAGCTCCGGACCTGAAACTGTTCGAGGAAAAGCTTCAGGCGGTACGAACGGTCGACATCGTTGACAAAAATCAGGCACTTTCCCTTGACGAGCTTGAGCTTGAAGATAATGAACGCCAAAAGAAACTTTTCGTCCTCTCCGCAACTGCAAGCTGTTAACAAATAACAAGCAAGGACGCTTATTTCGAGTGACATACCTGACAACAAACTGAGAAAGACTGTCCCCTTCCGTCTCCTCGTCGTCAAGATCCAATATCGTGGGTTTCCTGCCGAAAGTCCCTTGTAGCGTAGTGACATCCGTTGAAAGTGTTGCGCTCATCATTGTCAACTGGACACCCTTGGGCAGCTTTCTTGCAATGTTCTCCAGATCCTCGTTGTAGCCGTAAGACATGATAAGGTCGGCCTCGTCAAGGACTATGGACGTCAGATTCCCCAGCAACAACGCTTCGGAAACGATGTTACGCCACGCGGTGGCTGGTGTGGAAATGACGACGTCGGGGAAGTTGGAGAGGAGGGAGCGCTGGACAGCGTCGGAGATCTTGTCGACAAGCTTGATAGCGTGAATATCTTTCGCGCAGTACGCTGAGAACTTCTCGATCGCTTTGAGAACTTGGTCGGCGAGCTCGCGAGTCGGCACAAGAATGAGGGCGGTTGTGGCGGGTGAAGAGTCGGTCTAGAGAGTCAGCCGGATCCAATTGACAGGGAGAAAGAAGCGTTTACGTACAGTCTTGCGCTTCAGGATGCTAGAAAGCACTGGCAGAACGTACGCTGCCGTCTTTCCAGAGCCGCAGGGAGCCTTTGCGACGACATCCTTTCCGTCCAAGGCCAACGGGATAGCCTTCTGCTGCACTGGGGTCGGTTCCTTAAAGCTCTCGGCGGCGACGGCCTGAACCAGCCGTGTATCGAGTCCAAGATCGGCGAAGGAAAGCTCAGTGGTAGTAGACTGTTCTGTCTTGACGCGCTTCTCAGTTTCGCCCGCGGGAACGGTATCTTCGGGTTGCTTTCTCTTCATCGTGGGATCGGTCGGCGTCGCAATGATATTCTACGTTATGGGAAATCTGCAGAAGTCTTGGATGGAGGCGACCGAACCAGTGCCAAATCAGAAAAAAAATCTGGAGGGGCGGGTCTGGCAGTAGCTTATCTTATCGGCCATCTTGAACCATGAATGCCGATGGCTGAATAAGCATGCTAGGGGTTGCGCACCCAGACGGGTGACCTATACGGATACATAATGAATGTCAATCTCGGGACGTGGAATCTTTGGCTATCCACGCTCGCAATAAATCTTGTTGGCGTATAAGATTAAAACAATGTTAATCATTCAGAGACCTCTTGAGGTTTTCTCAAGGATTGACCTCGTCACCTATAAACAATCAAAAACCTTCCTTCAAGGGCCCTGTTTCTGAGTCTCGAGCTTGATGGGTGAAGCACAAATTACATTCTGTCACTTACGAGCATCGTATTCTCGTTCCTAGGTGTCACAATTTGTACCTCAATTCTGCATCCGTCTCCTCAAGACCTGGTGAACCGCCATAGAGCTGCGATTGCAACCCAACCATGTTTATCTACGTAATCTCGTCAGTAACCTCGTCATGAAAGAGATGATAATTCGTATCTGTTAACTGGTCAAACCTACGTGTCTCGGCCCAAGCTGGTCAACTCGCTCAACTCCAATTAGTCTCATCGAAGTAACTATCTCATCGGCGAGAACTAGTAAGCGAACCAAGGTCAGCGATTGGTTTCACAGTCGTCAGTTGTTTCTGTGTTAATACTCACTCTGCAACGCTCTCTCGACCCCTGCCTGTCCGCCAACCGCAAGACCGTATAGCGCAGCTCTGCCAATGCCAACGCCCTTGGCCCCCAAAGCCAATGCTTTGACGACATCGGTCCCTCGTCTGACGCCGCCGTCGATCAAGACATCAATCCTACCCAACACCTGCGGACAGTACTTTCGAATCTCTAGCAACACCTGAACTGGCGTCAGCGTCGTGTCCAACGCACGTCCGCCGTGGTTCGAAATGATGATGCCCTTCACGCTTGGGAAAAGGGTCGCGGCATATGCGTCCTCGTGTGTTTGGATGCCCTTCAGAACGATCGGAAGCGAGGTCTGCTTGGTGAGCCACTCCAGCGTCTTTCGCCATGTCAAACTCGACTCTGTGCCCCAGACCTGGGGCGCCGCTCCCCCGGCGACCTCGGTCATCTTGAACCGCTCGTCTGCCTCTCTCTTGCCGGGGAAGGGCGCGTCGAGTGTGAGGACGATAAACTTGATTTGAGGAATGGCCCGGATCTGCGCCAGAGTTCGTTCGGTTGCCTTGATGTCCTTCAGGACGTATAGTTGCCAAGCAAAAACCGCGTGTGGTCCAGCTTGGACAATCGCGGAAGGAGACATGAATGCGTTTTTGCTGATGATCTGTAGCCCCCGGAATCTTGAACATGCTGCAGAGATGCCCACTTCACCGCTAGCATGGGCCAGCTTGGCCATGGCCGCAGGCGCGACGTAGACAGGCATTCCAACAGGATTTCCGAGGATGTTGGTTGAAAGAGAGCATCGGCTACAATCTGCAAAGACTCGTGGTCTCAAGAGGATAGAGCGGAAGACTGCGCCGTTTCTGACCTTGGTGATTTCATCGTCGCTCCCTGAAGCGTAGTATGAAATGGCCTTCGGACTTAATTTCCTCATCGCATACTCTTCCACCTCAGAGATGCTGAGGATGTGAGACATCGGAGGCATGCCCTCTGAACCACGATGAGATGGTGATAGTATAGGCATATCTGCTGTGGGGTTATCCTTCTTCGGTAACTCTTTTTCCGAAGTTGATTCAAGTATTCCCATGAGCTGACCTGGCTTCAAATACTCCTCTAGAAGCTCAACTGGATGCACTTCATTAAACGCATCAGTCGAATCTTTGCCTGCGTTCTTCAACAGGACGGACTTGCCGCCTGGGTGGCTAGCAAGAAAGGCGGTGATCTATTCATAGATGATAATATCAGTAAGTCACGTGGCAGGTTTCAACGAAAGAAGGCGATTTAGACACATTATAAACTTGACCATGGATTGCTATCCAGCAATCTTAGGATGGTCCGGCGGTGGCAGGGTCTGCGGCGGAATCGACCCTGGCCGGCTCCGCGTCTTTTGCTGCGCTCCGCCGTCCGGCGAGCCCCTGTTCCTACCGGTGCCCCTGAAAGATCTATTCCCTAGCCCGCCGACGGGCGACGACGTCAAGACCAAGTTCGACCTGAACATCGACAACACTTGGGGCGACGGTGAGGCGGACAACAATTCCGAGGATGAACCGAACGAGGCAGCCTTCCAGTTCCATGTCCTCGCCAGTCCCGGAGAGATCCAGACTTCTCTGGACAAGCGTGACGGATCCCACTGGGAGGTTTTCAACTGCACCGAGGCGGTCAGCGAGGGCGAGCACACCGTCCAGATGGTGTGTACCGATAGCTCGGAGAGGAGCAACTACGGCGACATTTACAAGGGACACGGAGTCGAGGGGACTATTCTTGAAATGCCGCAGAACAGGGACTGCGGCCTGGGGAAGCACGCCGTCGCCAAGAGCCTTGAACCCGCCGGAAACCAGTTCCTGCCGCAGCATCTGGTGGAAAGGAAGTTACTACATGACGCCACAATTTACGATCTCAAGTTTGATTACAACTTCACCCGTGTGCCGTGGGGCTTTGGTCCGACGCAGCTGCGAGTTGACTTTTCGTAAGGACCTAACCTCTCTGCTTTTTTACAGGCTTATCGTGTATGTGCGTACGAAAGAATCGTCACTGACCCTCTCAACTGATTGCAGAAACCAAGAAGGCTACTGGAACAAGATCGTGGCCGCGCCGTCTTCCAAAAAGTCCAAGCGAACCCTTGACGAAGTCGGCGGCAATCACCGCCGCTGGCTCGAGGAAGAATGTCGGGACGACTACCACCGCGGTAGTGTGAGCCGTGAAGAGCTTTACCGACGATGGTTTGGCGATGATGCTCTCCAGTGGCTCAAGGAGCTTCTCCACATTGACGTCACGGTCGAGAAGCGGCATGACTATGAGGAGGTCTCGGCCATCATTCTCAAGGAGGATTGGACCTGCGGGCCATTCCGAGCCAAGATTGATGCAGTGGCGACGGCAGCTATTGAGATGTCAACGTCGTTTGGCATCACAATCATCACCGAGCTAGGAGCTAATTTGAACCTTAGTAAATCTTACGTCCACTTTAACAACGAGGTAAGCAAACCGATTCTTTCGTCCAAGGGTCGACTGCACGTTTGGTGGAGAAGGAGATAATTGAGCGGACATTATGACGGACATTTTGACTAAACGGCATGTCAATAGGGCAGCATCGAAGCCATCCTCACCATCGACGCCCTGATGAAGTTGGAATGGAATTCGGGTGTCTTCACCATCGTCCCGCTGCCCATCCCCGGCGGTAACTTCAAGATCACCGGAATCGTTTAGCGTAAGTCACACGTACTATGCATCTTCCCCTATCAGCGCACAGCTGACCTGTTGTGTCGAAAAGTCGGGCCCCGTTTTGGCCTCAACGCCCGCTTCAAAGCCAGGGTTTCCATCGAGGACCGGATCGAAGCCAAGGCCGAGCTCGCCAACTGGGAAATCAGACAGACATACCCGCAGCAGGACGACTACAAGCCCAAGGAGATCGAGTCTGCCAACCGGCAGTTCCCCACGGACGGCATCGCGTCACCGAGCTTCGAGGTGTCGGTCACCGCCCAAGGCTACGCCGAGGCGCACATCATACCGACGCTAGCGTTCGGCATCAAGTTCGATAAGCAATGGGATCTTGAGGACGCCGAAATCGAGCTCTACGGAGATCTCTACGGCCGCGTCCGCGCCATGTCGGACCTTGTCGGCGGTGACTGTCTGTTTGGCTACAAGGTCGAGGCCGGAGTGAAGCTGATGGCAGACGCCCATGTGTCCCGATTTCTTCCAATGGAATCCATCTCCTCACACGTTTGGTGAGGTAAGCGGCCCGCATCTCTTTGAAGTCCTGGGTATTTTTACTAGTATCAGAAGACACTAACCTTGCTGGACCATACGCAGCTCAACAAACGCATCATTCCCGAAGGCGACAAGGAATGGGAATGCGTCACGGCCGAAACCAAGAGGCATATCGAGGGCAGAGGAGAGAGTCGCAACTCCTCTCATTCCCTCATCGGGAAGCCCAGTCTTCGCAAGCGCCTTGTCCCATACGAGCCGCTGGTCAAGCTACCCGACGCCGAAAAGCTGTGTCCAGTCGAGGGCAACCAGGGCGCCCAAGATTGCGCCGACACGCAAAACGTCTTCGAGTTCTATGATGATAGCACGAGCGACGCGCACCCGGTAGAGTTCCGCAAACGGAGCATCTTCGACGACGATGGCGGCTCCCTTTTTGCTAAGGGTCCCTTTAACGAGACGGATGATTATAACGACTACAGCGACGATCAGGAGTACGGTACCTCGGCAAGCGAGATGCACCTGGTCGAAAGAGGTCCTCTGGCCAAGCGGGCGCCGGGCAAGAAGCTTGCCATCTGCAACGGGGCTCACCAATTCCACATCAAGAAGTGGGACACATCAGGCACCTTTGACATTTATGACAACGCCGACTGGGCTGATTGCAGTAATTGTAAGTACCGCAATACTTGTTTCTTCTTCTCCCCGGACGTTATCCCTTTCATGGGCTGAACCAGGCGGGTTATTAGCGCACACAACAGACGACTTCGTCATTCAGGCTACGAGACAACGGGTTCCATACACCACGAGGGCTGGAAACCCGGCTCTTGAGGAGTATCCCGTGGAACACGTCCTGGAAGCGCAGATGGTTGTTCTGTTCTTCGAGACGACGGCCTTCTCGGACCTCTGCTTCGATATGGAAGAGACCGGATCCGGCTGGTTCGATACGAACGCCGTGGACCCCATCGTCCCAAGGGCGCCGAGACGGTCCCCGTGGCAGTACATCGCCGACGCCTGGCCATACTCGAGAGGGACAGAGACCCGGTCCCGGATTCCCTACCCGGCGCACAAGGAGGATGATTTTGTCTTCGTCATCGGGCCGGTCAGCAACATCAAGTCCAAGGCCTTCCAGAACTTCCCTGCCCTGAGTGGTACGGACGACATGGGGCGCGCCGTGGCTTCCGAGGCCACCGTTGGCGATGCGATCCGAACCATGAAGACTGCTCTCATGCTGTGGAAGTATCTCACCACGGGTGCCATCCGGGACACGCTGGTGGCGCAGGCAACGCGTGTCGGCGACCGCATGGAAGAGATATAGGACTTGCTGCGCAACGACCCGAAGTATAGCGCTGAAATCCAGGGGATGAAGGCGTTGTGAATGTCATTTATGAAGGGACGGACCGACCTCGCTGCCTCCAAGGTCCGGGCGTTCATTCGTCAATGGATGCCTCGTATCGAGCAGGTTTTGGATAACACCGACGCAGCCCAGGACACGCCAGCGCGGGCGGCGCTTAGGGTCAAGATCGAGACGCTCAAAAGGAAGTCGACGGCATGGCTAGCTGGTCGAGCCCGTTCGGGAGATTCTAGCCACGCACGCTAGTTAGAGACGGAGCATGGACTGTGTGTATCTATCCTGTCATTTTGTAGTGTGGTTTTCTAGACCTGTGACGGCTCCATCTCAACTTCTGCTGTGATGATGCGTAGCAGTTCAATGTGACAGGACAGGCAGAATCTCGACAGCATCCTCCTCGAGGTGTGTATACATAGGAGGGCGAGACCACGTTCTGTACCGACACCCCTTGGCGCGTTTCAATAAGTGCAAATATGTCTGGTTTGTTATTCCTTTTGTCTACATACATATCTGTGCTTGAGAACCTATACTAAGTAGACATGCCTGCTCACTCACCCCTCTCGACACTTCCCCCTGACAACCGCACTCACCATCATTCGCCACCACTCTCACATCAACTCGGTACATTGCAAGCAAGACACTAAATATGGAACCCTCATCCGAACGACTCGACTTTGTCTCTTCAATCGAGATCGGCCAGCCTTCTAGGGCGGTGACCAGTCGAGTCCAAGCGCGTTCCTTCACGGCCGTCCAGCTCAACAGCCATTCTGAATCGCTCCGACAGTTTGAACAGGTCTTTGACGATGCCGGAATCCGCCATCTCGTAAAGACCATTTGCTACGATGTCCTTCTCCCGAGCACCAGCGACAAGAGGCTGCAGAACAAGTTCCAGTCCACCCGTGAGGCCGCCACCAACTCTGCAGCCTTCACGCGCGCTGTACTCGCCCTCTTCACCAGCCTCAGCTCATGGCAGAGGAAGGACTCGCAGGGGAACGAAGGGATTCGGCTCTCTCTGACAGCCACGTCGCCCTCGGAAGATATAGAGCGACGCAATGGGAGCGTGACCGTCAAGAGGGGCCGGAATTTCTACCGATACTTGGATATCGACGCCAAACTATTGCCTTCCGGCCGTCTTCCTTCTGTCGCCTGCGTCTCCCTCGCTGAGCCTCGTCAAGATAGACCGGGGCACTGGCCGGCCGACTGGTCGCAAAATCCACCCAGCGGCCGCCTATCACATGGCGACTGTCGTGCCTTCTCTCCAACATGCCTCATGTGAGTTTTACATGCCCAAACTCCACCTCTCTCAGACCCGACAGGGGTTTCGAGCGGCGCTCGCCCAGACGCTCCTCGACCCCTCGTTCACGTCTCTTGCAACGCTCGAGATTCTACTCTCGGACAGCGACCCAGAGAACGAGCTGGCGCAGCCCGAAGAGTACGTTGGTGACGACGGCGAGGACGACTTGAGCCGTGGTCTGGCCAGGATTTCCGGGCTCACGACCATGACGTCGATTACTCTCCGCGGGAAATGGATTCTATACCCACGGGCATTTCCATCTCAAGGATTTGGTCCTAGGCTGAGCTTCTACTTTGTCGAGGTCTCACTCGTGACTCCTGACGGCAAGTGGCTGTTTGACGATGCCAACCCTGACTATGAAGCGTCCGAACCCGAGGATGTGACGACATCGAACGAAGACGGCCCTGCTGACGTGGACTCGGAAGACTCGGATGCCGCTGATTCTATCTCAAGGTCCCTGGCCACGGCGAATTTGGATCGTCCCTCGAAGCAGGTACGTGGTGTCCCGAGCCCAGAGACGTTCACGCCGCTCGTCGCCTCTTTCGCCAGAGCCGTCGCGGGGGCAGACGTGCCGCGGCGTGCCGAGATGCACATTCACGGAGTGCTCGCGATGGTCGACGTCGGCTACATCGGCGTCGGCGAGGAGGAGCGGACCGCCTTTCTCAACTGGCCTGCCTCGGCCCGCCGAGCCATAAAGGAGGGGCCCGTGGAGAAGGCGACCTGGTATCTTGACGCGTCTGGAGAGGGTTCGGCCGTGCGGTGGAAGCTTCCGGCGCAGATTCGCGCGGCCATGGAAGACGGGGTGGGCGAGGGCAACATCAAGACGTCAACGCCGGAGGGCGAGATGGAGATGGAGTAGGGCTGGTCCAACTGACGGGAGGATGACGCTCTCTTGTCTCAATACCCACACTGATCAATATGAGTTAGAGGGAACAGTGACAAGAGGCATGGGAATGGAACCATTTTTAGCAGTAATGCTAATCAAGAAACCTGAAGTTGGAGAAAGCACTTAATTAGTGGTATATGAAACTAGGACATTCGTCTTAATTTTAAAGCAGCATTCCTATGACTCTCATTACGTCCCATACACGCAAAATGAGGTGCGTTGAAATGTCCCATGGCAGCTAAGTTTATGTCTGCGTCTAGCCTGACCAGAAGTTGAGCAACGTCCATATTCCCATAGCCACATGCACTCTGGGGAAGGCTACCAAAGAAACCACCAGTCTGGGCATTAATATCTGCACCCGAGCTGATCAGCTCTTTGATGAGATCTTTGAACTGAAGAAATGAATATAACTCTTTGCCTTTGAGATAGGAATAGCATGAATGCTGCAAGAGTCTAGTTAACACGCCCTTTTTGAAATTAAAATCCACACCTGTATTAGCAAGAGCCTTCTAAAACGTGCTAAAGCCTGTAACATGCTTTTTCCTGTAAAAGTTGCTATAATCGCTAATCAAAGCGCCAATATCTACACCAAAGTCAATAAGCATATTAGCGATAATCTTGTTGCTCCCGCAGCATATACTACATAGAACAGTATCAAACTTACCTCCTATCAAGTTAACATGGGCACTGGAGTTAACCAACATCTCCACAATATGTCCATGGCCCCTGTAGGGTGCAGCTTGAAGAGCATTACTGTGAGTGCCGCCTTGAGCATTAACATCTGCGTCCTTCTTGATGAGAATCTGTACAATCTCCTCATTACCCCCGAAAGATATTTCATTAAGTAGATCTCAGTGAGTTCCGCATCTTGAGTTAATGGCTGTGTCCAGGTCAATAGGCATAAGTGTAGTATCCTCATGGCCTGCTGCAGATAATGCCTTAAGCGATTCTCCATATCCTTCCTCTTGGCTCCAAGAAGAATGAAGAGGAAAAGGGTATTTAGGGTCTCTGAAGCAAGAGGCAGTCGGATATCAGGCTGTCATGTTGAAAAGGGGGCTTGGCTCATACAGAAAGCAAGGCGCCAAGAGTTCCGCAACATATAATTGGCGGCGACGGTGGTCGACGCCGCAACGATGCACGAAGAAAAGTGGAAATGTAAGCCGCCTTCCAAGGGGTAGAATCGCCAACGTGTGAGACGGAGCAACAGGCCATGTTCCACTCTTTCGACAGTCGCCGGAGCCCCTCGGCATCGGCAGCCGCCGCTCCGACTCTGCCCCGGAAAGTCAACCGCTCGTGCCAGGAGTGCACGAGACGGAAAGTCAAATGCGACGGTGGACACCCTTGCGCCAGTTGCCAGTACTACAAAGTGGCAGACTCGTGCGAGTATAGGCAGCGGAGCAGACGGCACGCTGTGAGCAGGAGGTATGACACGACACCCCTCATAACCCCTGGCATGCCTATGAAGCCCCGGGGCTTACTTCATCGAGACGACGACAATTAACATGCACCCATTAGCACTCTTGAAAAGACTGCAGAGAAGCTCCGCGACCAGTCCCGTGTCCTGCAGGAACTCTTCCCCGACGTCTCCGTGGACGACCTGCTCGGCAAGAGTCGGGCGGAACTGCTCGCGTTGCTACCACGAGACTCGCTCTCTGGTACACGTCCCGCCGTTCCACAGGCCGGCCTCTTACCAGCTGGTGTCGTCTCAACCGCTGCTCCGGAAGAAGACGGGAACGAGGACGAGGACGATGTTCCAGACGACCCGACGCAGCTCTCCGAGAGCGGGGAAGCCGCCAACGACAGGCGCTGGGAGGAGTCCGCGCACCAGCCCACCACCATCCGAGCCAGCGACGACATCAACGCCGTGAGCCTGGCGACGGACCAGCACCATAGTTCCTACCTCGGCGTCACCTCTGTTAGCGCCGTCCTGAGAGCCATCTTCCGTCTCTGCCCCGCCGCGAAAGAGCACACGGCCCAGCGCGTCAAGACGTGGAACGACGCCCAAAATCAATCCCAGCTGCTGCCGTCGCTGTCCCCCGCCGGGGCCGGGGCCGGCCAGAACCCTCTGCGCGAGCGGCGCTGCATCGTGTTCTACTTTGACCACGTCCACCCCATCACCCCGATTCTCAACGAGGACGACTTCCGGCGGACCCTTGCCTCGGGGGCCCGCCACGACGGCTCTTGGCTGGCCCTCCTCAACATGGTCTTCACTCTGGGCTCCGTCGCTTCCGGCAGCGACTCGCTGCACCTACACTACTACAAGCAGGCACGCGCCCACCTCGACATAGACTTCCTCGGCTCCGGCAACATGGAGAGCCTCCAGGCCCTCTGCCTGTTAGGCGGCTACTACCTCCACTACCGCAACTCCCCCAACATGGCCTACGCCGTCCTCGGCGCCGCCCACCGCGTCGCCATAGCCCTCGGCCTGCATCGGGAACCCGCCCCTCGCAGCCGCATCGCCGACGAACGCCCCGTGAGCGATGCGGAGCGCGATACCCGCGTCTCCCGCGCCGAGACACGCCGCCGCACCTGGTGGGGCCTGTTCTGTCTCGACACCTGGGCGAGCATGACCCTGGGCCGTCCGACCTGCGGCCGCTGGGACGGTAGTACTATGGACACGCTCCTGCCGGCGTCGTTGTTCCCTGACGACCACGTCGCCGCATCGCTGCGGGCCAGCTGCATGTTCTGTCACATATGTGACCGGATCCAGCACCGCTTCGCCCAGCACGCCCGCTTGTCCGCCCAGGAGGCCTTGGCCTTCGACCGCGAGCTCAGGGAGTGGCACGCCTCCTTGCCCGAGTACCTGCGTGACCCGGCGAACTCCCCGCCCCGGCTGGCGATGGCCCGCGAGTTCATGCGCAACCGTTACTTGAGCGTGCGGCTCATCTTGTCACGCTGCTTCCTGTTGTATCTCGCCCAAAGCCACGGCCTCAGACGCGGTGCCGCGTCTGTCTCCAGCATCGCTGAGCCCTCTGCCGAAGATATGATGCTAGTCGACATATGCCGCTCTGTCGCTTTGGAGGCCATCGATGCAATAACGCTCTACTGGATGCCCAACCGCATCCACGTCTGGAACTCGGCCTGGTACCTGTTCCAGGCCTGCATGGTTCCGCTGCTGTCCATCGCCATCGAGACTAGGCACCGCCACTCGTCCTGCCAGCAGGAGAGACCGGCCGTCCGCCCGATACCTTCACTGGCCACTGCCGGCATGCCTCCGGTAGCACCCCTGGCCACATGGTGCGCGGGCCTCACCAAGGCCCTCGAGGTCTTCGCCGAGATGCGCCCCTGGATGCGCACCTCGGACTACACCCCGGAAATCGTCGCGGCGCTCTACGAGGCTGTCACCGCCGAGATTGAAGAACCCGGAGCCGCCGTCGGGCCCGCCACCCGCACACCCTCAGCCACGACGGACGGCAGCATGGACCTGTTCGAGTGGTGCGACGAGCAGCTCGCGGAACTGGACTGGGGCACATACCTCGGCGTCGGCGGCGAAGATGGGATGCATCAGCGCATGTTTGCCTTCTTCTGAAAGTTTGCCTCGATATGCTGACGCAATGACATGGATCATGGGCTGTTTGCCGGTCTGAGAGCCACCGGTGTTTCCCTTCTTTCCGTACGGAACGCAAATATTGTCGTGGATCGTGTTTTCTATATGTAGACGATATCCTTGAAATGCGTCAATATAACTAACACAAAACCCTTGGCGTCAGCGTGTCTCGCCGAAGCTATTTCACACGCGAATGGTAGTAGTATCTATGAGAATGTGACGAGGATGGACAAACAGACACAGTACAGTCCTTGGATAGCATCATATTGCTCTATTATTATACGATGAAGTGACAAGATATCATTCACCACATCGGCTGCATCTATCTCATTTGGGGTTTAGACCCCCTCCGCTGCAGGCAGTGGTTCCGTCCCTATATCCCCCTAAAAACCCAGCTAGAATCGCTTGCCTTCCCTGATCGTATCGTCTAAAAACAAAAGCCCCCCGGGTATAGCTCACTCAAACTCCTGGCGTATAGTAGTAGTAGTAGTGTAAAAGCTCAAAAGAGAGCAATAGGGAAAAGAAAAAAAAGAAAAGCAAACCCATTTTCCAAAACATGAACCGCCTTGAATAGGGAAAAGTGTAGACGGCGATGACCTTGTGGTCAGGATAGCACCGCTCTCTCTCACGCGCTACCACCAAGAGCCGCCCTCCACATTTCAAGCCAGCCTCTGAAGGGACTTGCTGGTCCTGACCACCACCCGCTGCCGCGCCTTGGCCTCCTTCCGCATCCGTACAGCCATCCACACGTCGGCCTTGTCCTCCTCCCTATTCGCATAGGTGCTCTGGTACATGGTCCCAAGCGCCGAGATCCTCCGTGTGCCTCTGGGGCCGAGGGCCAGATCCGATCTAATTGGGATATCAAAAAGGCTGTCGTCGTCCTCTTTCCCTTTCTCTTCTTTGACGGGCGAGATAGGAGCCTCGGCCCAAGAGTCCAGCGACGCCCTGCGGGCGAACCAACTAGGGTTACTCAGCGTGAACCGCTTATTCGAGTGCTCTAGTGACGTGGCGCTGGAGTCTGGTATTTTGGAAATAGTGTCAAAAAGCCCTGGCAGCTGAAAACCCTGTTCACCGTAACCCTCGACGCTGAATAGAAGTTCTTCCTCGTTGCCGCCGATATGGACTGATTCCCTTTCACGGGTAGTGATAAACGAGTCCGCGTCGACGTCGTCCTCGGATGACAAGTAGTCATCCATATTGAAGCTTGTCTCGGGGTTAGCCAGGTCCATGGGAGCCGACAGGGCGTTCTCGAGGGCTGCGCAATACGCGGCGAAATCGCCTGTCTCGCTATGCAGCGAAGTCTGGCTGTCGTTCCTGAGCGACGACTTGGTAGCCAAATCAATCGAGGTCGTCGTGGTGCGTCGAGAATGCGTGCGCTGGAAACTGCTAGTGCTTGACGTGGTCGGAGACGAAGACGACATGGACCACTGACGCAAGCTGCTTTTCCTCATCGAAAAATGCTCCAAGGTCTCTTCCTGAGTACCTATCCCGTGCGGCGACAAAGGGGCCTTCGGGCTCTGACACGAGTCCTCTTGTTCCTCAAGCCACAAGCGGCCACTTCTCATCACATCTGTTACAACCGGGCATGTCAGTAGGAAGGCCTCATGAAAATGTTGACAAAGGTGACGAGGAAATCGGTAAAGGCACTAACGCGGTGAAGGGGCTGACAAGGCCACATCCGCGGAATTTTCAAAGCTCTCAATCTCAACTCGGCTGACCCATCCCCTTGTGTCAATCGGTTCATCGAGCTTCGCGTTCCGTGGCCACTCGGTATGGCGGGCAGTTGGACCTCTCGCGAACAAGGTGTGCCGTTTGGATGACGAGTTCTTCTGGGTTGGGGAGGAGAATGTGGAACTAGCTACTGACCCTCCGCGGGATGACGGCCTCATCGACTGAAACGACTCGACATAACTGTGGCCTGACGTCTTCGGTCGTTGTTGGACAGGCAACGAGTAATTGTGTTTGACCAGGTAAGGTGGCTTCTGTGACGTCTTTGGCGACAACGAAGACTCGGCCTGTCCGCCAACCGAAGTCGACAGTATGCTCATTGTGTCCAATGGGGCCTCTCCACCTAGTGTAGAGCGTCTTTTCTGCTGCCTCGCGGCAATTTGAGGGGCAATTGCGCCGAAGGTCATGGGGTGACTGTTCAAAGGTCCGGCTGGGACGAATGAGGAGACGAACGAGACGGGGGCAGTTGGGATGTAAGCACCCAACGATTGCCTTCGCCGAACGCTACCCGACCCGGCAACGGACTCCATGATCGGTTGTCGGCTAAGAGAGCTTTCGGGGTTCAAGATGTTGGACCGAAATGAGACTTGGCCGATCGACGTGGTCAACGACTTGGTGCGGTTTTCATTGACCGTGGACTCACGACGCCCAGGATTTACAAACGTCTCTCTCTTGTCCCTCACACAAGTTCCTGTGGTTTGAGGTCGTAAATTTGTGTTCGCGGCGTAGAATTCCTGGACCCTCTCGGATGCCAGGTCAACACCGTTCTCGCCAATATTCCTGTCAGCGACATCTTCGCCATAGTCCCGCGCCCCCGACGCCTTGACCCGACTTTGGAAGCCGGATGGTCTGATTTCTGACTGAGCATCGAGAAGGTCGACAAAGCCCCTCGCGGCTGTACCAGTACTTCGCATAGACATATGACGAGAATGTGAAAACGGAGCTGGCGGAGGCAAGAACGGGTCGCCCTCGAAGGGGACGGCCGAGAGATCGGCCCGCTGCTTCGGCGTGGGGGAGAAGCCTGAGTTTGTTGACGATAGCGATCCGATGCGCGGTTTTCGGAACGAGAGAGGCGGGCCCCTCGACGAGTTTCTCGCTGGTTTACTTGATGGAGATGGGTTCCGCCAGTCGCCGCCAGGAGCGGAACTGGGACGTTGGGCACTGGTATCGCGGAATCGAGGAACTGGTGGGGCTGGAGCTGCGATGTCGAAATCCGTCATAAAAGACAAGTTGGTCTCGCTCATTTTGTAATGAGACCGTTGCAAGCCCTCAAAGACAGCTGTTGGGCCATTTCCAGCCACGGGATATGTTCCTGACTGTGTGTAAGCTGGATGGGCGTGAAGTATACGGGGGTGAGATGGTAGTCTTACCTAGGAGCGGGGGAAGGGAAGCAGTGGTGGCATCATAGGCCTGGACCTTGATCTCGTTTTGCGGCTTGTTGGGTGACTTCTTGGAAGAGAAGAACTTCAGGAGGCCCATTATTGCGGTTTGTCGCCCGCCATGTGGCGAGGCACGAAGGCCGAGCAGCTAGCACGAAGCCAACAGACGACGCTCACAGGCCGATAGGAAGATTGATGCTCAGCCAGGAACACAGGAAACAAGCGAGTGCTTGGATGGTGAGAGACGGAGATTCTGCCGGTTGTACAAGATGGAAGTGACGAGAGGATGGAGCAGACGGCGGGCGGAGAAGAGAAGGGTTCGAGCCAGTAGACGGGGGAGGGGAGGGTCTAAAAGCCAAACAGGTGGGCCAGACGGCGTCAGTTATTGAGAGGCTAGAGAGAAAAAGAAAAGGAGGAACGATGCGACATGACGAGTCGTGTGTCGGGGTGCAAGGCTGAATGAAGTGTGCGTATAATACTCCGTACTCCGTACACTACTAGGTAAAGACATCAGAAAGAGAGGGGGGGGGGGGGAAGCGGAGCGGGTGGGTGGGAAATGATTGACGCTAAAGCGGGTTTCGGGTCCGGGCCAGTCCAGGTCGAGGGCTTCGTACAGTCGAGACGATGCATACGATACGATCCATCGTTTAGGTACCTGAGCGTGGCTGCGTCAAGCGGCAGCCGGTGAAGCAGGGAGCCTTAGCGTCGCGTCTTTGAACGGCCCTCTCAGCAGCTCCGACGAGGGTAGTAACAGTCAATAATCTCTTGGAGAGCAGGCCGGGCGTTTGCGAGGCCTCGTCAAGCGCGAGAAGCCCTGGCTAATAGAAGACGCACATCGGCCTGCCTATTTGTGCCGCCATATAGGCAGGCCGATGTGCATCTTCCGAGTAGCTTGTGGGATACCTGGTTGTCAACGATCAACTCATTTCCATATCTCTTGGAGCCGAACAGGGATGGCCGCAAGCACGAGGTCCTGTGTTGGTTTGCAAGGCAAACAAAATCCCGAACGGCAAAAGGGATTGGCCAAGGCCCGGACAAGAGGGGTTGAGAGTAGGCCGGGTCGGTGCGATAGTGACAAGGGTTCAAGCTGCTGCTCAGACGAAATGGTACATTAAGGTTCCGGGAGCAGGTGAGCAAACGGAGAGTACCTACCTATCTAGGTACTCCTAAGAGTACACAATATGAAGCGTATATAGTATGTAGATACTATGTAGGTATGTAGGTAGTCTACATCAAATGGTCGGACGGGGAAAAGGTGGAATGAGTGGTGGGATGGACCGCGGGCCCGTGCGAAAGTGGCGGCAAAGGGCACAGGACAAAACAGTCTTCAAGCCATTTCCGTGGTGGTCCAGTCTTCCTTGGCTTGTCAGGACCTTTTCACCCGATGTTGCAGCGGCCAAAGGTATGAGACGAAAAAAAAAAAACGAAAAAAAAAAGGTCCCGGCCTAGGTGGCCGGTGCGGGTGACGGTGCAGTGTAACGTACAACACACTGAACCACTTGATGTAGATAACTATCTACATAGTACATAGTAAACGGGGGATCCATCCATGATGCTCTGCTTGGATCAGCGGCAAACGTTGCCCAGAGATGGCAATCAATCCCTTGACTTCCTTGTGTTACCAGCCGGTGCAGAGCCGAGGCAGATACACTAGTCTCCGAAGCGAACCGTGCCTGGACCAGGGTGGCATTATTGTACCCATCAAAACGACCAAATTTACATGAAAGCTGTTCCGAGGGGTGAAGATGCCGTGTCCACCATGCTTGCTGAAGTATCCGTATGTAGGTATGTAGATATGTAGGTATGCCTGATGATGTTTATGGTCGGGGAAAAAAAGAAAAAGAAACATGGGGGGTCAGGATCAGGGATCAGGGGTTAGAGATGCATGCCGATTAGTTTCGCATCGGAGAAAAGAAGAAAAAAACAAAAAGGAATCGGGGTGGGTTGGAAACGAGCCCGTTTGCCAGGTTCTTGAATTGGTAGCACCAGCTGATCGGCCCCGAGGCTAGCGTGTGGCAGCAGAAACAGAGTCAAAGAAGTTTCCTGTTAAACGGCGTCCGTTAACAGCAAATAGGTAGATAGGTAGCTTTGTTCCCTTGGTCCCAGCAGGCGCAGCACCTTAATGGTATGCATTGTCGGTTGACTAACCGTTTGGGATCCGAGCTCGACGGGGGGAGGTTGGGGGTTCGCCTCCTTGATCGTTGCTGTGGTGGTTGAGAGGCGTGTCGGGGTAGCAGCAGTGTAGCGTTGTCAAGTCATGCATGCTATATCAATGGAACGGTATTGACGGATTGACGGCAGTTTGTTGCATGCTGTCTCTCCCTCCCTCTCGCTCTCTCTTTTTCTCCCTCTCTCTCTCTATCCCTGTCTTTTATTTTCTCCCTCTCTCCGCTCGTTGAGTCAACGCGCCTCTCCGTCTTGCCTGGGTCGAGGTAGGTAGATAAACCAAGCCATCTTCCCCCCCCCGGTCTCAGATGTGCGCCTGCGTCGCTGCGAGACATACATATCCCGTGACCCCCGCTGATTGGAAGCGGGAGGCAGCAGATCGTGCATGGGCTCGCCCCTGGTGTCCTGTGGGCAGTGCTGGCTGCGATTGGGCTTAGGTGAATGACGCATCCCAAAAGTCCAGTGCGAACCGGCAAGACGGCCAGCTTGGTTCACCGTCATGTTCATATCCGATTTGCAGGGAAGTATGGCCGAAATGGTCGAGGACGAGTCGCGAGACGCAACGCAATGCAAACGACTGCTCGGGTTGACATCCCCCCCCCAATCTTCAATCTCATTGAAACTTGGACACTAGTTGCGGTGGTGCGCATTTACAGCAGTCTATAGGTTCCGTGCAGCATGCCACCCGTTGGTCCATGATGAGTGGTAGTCAAACGAAGCGACCCATGAACAGCGTCGTGAATGGGCGCTGTGACAATGTTTCGTAGAATCGGCTGGAGGCGATGGTGGAGTTGGTGCAACGCCCTTCCCCTCCGTTCATATTAGGAAAGTTCTGCCTCTGTTCTACCTAATACATAGTAGGTGGGTACTGTGCTCTATCTGCGCCCGTGTTTTCCGCACAGTCATCTTAGTCATGCCATCTTATTATTCAACGAATCCTGGGCGCGTATCAGTTTGGCTTGCATGACATCGAAGCCGAAGCAGGTACTACTGGCATGTAGCTACCGTTATTGCTTTTCTCCTTCCTGTTTTACCTTTTTTTCTTCTTCCAACAAACTGAGATTTCCACAAATTATCTAGGCAGGAAACTGACAAGCATGACCATTTATTGAGACAACAGATGTTGACACGTCAATCGTACCGAGAGGGGGAACAGTCGTTTTGCGGTTGCATGCATATACCTACGTCTGCTCTGCTCCGTAGGTACGTAGCGTAGAGGTCAAGGGGGAGGAGCGGCATGTGCCATGATCGAAACCCTTCGCCTTCAACTCAACCCACTATCCAGCCGCTTGCATGGATGCGTCCATCCGGCCTCAAGGGCTTGTCGCTACTGCTCCCAAAGGGGTCTCCGGCAAACGGTTGACGCCCCAACTCAGGGGACTCGCGTTAGCTCATTAATTATATTACACAAACTCAATACTTCGTACCGCCCGCCATCTGAATAGCCTTCTAGGAACGATCAACCACCACCACGTGGAACGAAATGGCCGTGTTCTACCCGAGCTCTCGTCACCTCATCCTGGCCGCCAATACGACCCCATACCTACTCCCTCCTCCCCCCCTTGGGGTTCCGGTTGCATCAAATCATGGCCTGGGCATGCGACAAACCTCAATGAGACGTCAACCCCATGCGATAGGAACAACAGTGCCATTCCTTGTGTCAGTCTCAGTCGTTTCTCGACTTTCTGCGATTCAGCCTGCCATTCGTTCTGGACTGCACAGGAGATTGGCCGACGAGTAAAGCTTTCCAGGTCTGCCATGTCAAGAGTCTATGGCTCAAGATATGGCCAAATTCCTTCACACTACCAGGAGCCGTCTTTTCCGCCCATACCTCTTAGCGTGGAATATCCACAACCCGGCGCAGCTATGTTCGGGTTCGCGCATCCCAGCCCAGCCGGTGCCGCCGCTTGGATGGCGCCCCGTGCCCAGTGCTCGTTCGACATACGAACGCTGAACACTGTAGCGTCCGAGCGGATATGTCAACCTGCAGGGGGTGCACGTTATCTGCCGTTAAGCTTGAGGAAAAATAAGCGGGACGAAACCGGTTCCTAGCAGCCTGGAGCGCGAGGGGAAATAAGCTTCCAGATGAGACATATCGTGGGACCCCAAGTGGCATGCCGTATATGCCGGTCTGTGTATACCGGACCATCGTGAAGGATAATCAAGAGACAGGTCGAGGCTCTCGAAGCGCTGCTGATGGGAGACCCATGACCTTGGCCGACAAGCCATATTGTTTGCGACTAGCTCGACTGCCGCGGACAAGTGTCGCCGTAGCGCTGCCGTTGCTGCCGCCTGCTTTGGAACTGTCGACGTCTGGCTAGTTGGCCAATGCCTATTCAATCTGCAATTTCAGATTGAGACTCATCCGTATTACTCCGTCACCAAGAGACAATTGGTTGCGGATTTATTCCCCACCATCTCATTGAGCTAGTTACTGTCACTTGACTCACTGGCAGCCGGGACGTCAACTCGAATCAGGGAAGCGAACGCATCAAAGAGAAAAAGAAAGAAAAAGAAGGAGAGAGGAAGGCTCCTGTTTATGCGCGGGTTGGCTACCGTACTTATTTTTAGCTGAACCTTGCCATGTCCCAGGCAGCCTTGAGAGTGTACATGTCGGAGACCAAGTATATTTGGCACATGTGTGACACAAGGAAAGCTCCAGCGCGACCTACTTGCCTACTGCCTACTTTATGACCTCTACTTTCCCCGTGTCTTTCGCCTTTACTTCATCTTACCGTTTCTTTACTGTGTCTCGGTCCCTTATGGACACTACCTAGGGTGGCAAGCGAAGAACTAATCGATAAAGGACGAAGCAAGAGAGGAGGGAACGACAAAAGTAGCATCTCTTACACGCACCTTCCTAAGAATTTCAAGTGACTGCTTAAGGAAGCCAGAGACTTGCCATTGAAAATACATGCGGGTGTCACCTGGCTTCTGGATTGCCCCGCTTCAATGTTGGACCTCACCTCCGCCTTTCTGGTTGATTCCCACCTATTGAGCCATCGTCTCTCCACGTTCGCACCGCCGCAAAGCCCTGTCTTCTAAAAAGCCTCTTATACGTACTGTATTCCTACACCTCAAGTTGCCACTCACGAGCTGCCAGGCTGGAAGTCCCCCGCAGTGCAATAGTCTCCTACAGGACTCATCCTTTGCTCGTCCATTCACAATGTCCAATCCCAAGGACAACAACCTGCCCGTCCAGCCCGACGAACTGCAGGGTTAGGTGCCCTTCTTCACCGAGCACGACGGCACTCCCATTATCGACGATACAAGAGAGCATAACAGCCTGCAGCCCCTTACTTATATTGATGTCGCATCGGAGCACAGCACATCCGTCACTACGCCTGCCGGAGATGGCGCGCCCCCCGAGTCCAGTGCCTTTGTCAAGGATGATGCCTTGAGAACACAAGAGCCCGAGACAGCGAACGACTGCAACTATGGAAATATCCCGTCGGAAATGTCCTCTTCTCTTGCAAGGGGCCGTGCATGGTACAGCGATGCGCAGTCACAGTCCTCACCGGAAGCCACTGGAAACCAGTCTGGCTTTACAAGGAGCCAGACAGCAGATAACCACCGAAAGTCAAAGACGGAGTTCAACTCGATCCCGGACGAGGTTGTCCCTGTTGGACTGGACATGGCCAGGTCCCCCGGTACTGGTTCCCAGGCGCACAGGAAGTCCTCTACTGAATTCGGCAAGATTGTGGCTCCCGGCAAGTCATCTCCTCTTCACGCACTTACACTCTCCTCAACACTAATATTGTCTCCAGATGCCGGTCTCGCGAAACAGCCGCATGTTCAGGATCAGGCCGCCGCTCTACCACCTGTGGTCCCGAAGCCTCACTCCGCGCCAGGCGAAAAACAAGACAACGGGGGGCGGAAGGCGGACAGCCAGCTGTGGCAGAAGCCCGAAGCCCAGGGGTCGTCACAGCAGCTCTGGAGATGAATCCGAGTTGCCTGTAGATGGGCTTTCTTAGTTTATTACGTACAGGCAAGGCCTTTGGAAACACGCCCCTATGCAATGTGTAGCCTTACAGGGATGCTTCCTGAGTAGGACAGTACCTAGAAATTTCGACCAAGAATGCTTCATGCCGTATTCAACTCGTATAGAGCGTCTCCGTATTTCCCATGTCCTAAACGCCAAATGGTATCCTTTCCTTTTGTACTTTGCTCTCACCCAGACATAAATAACTCCTTAGTCGAGGGATCCCGCCAACGCGACGGCGCTGAACCGGAGATCCGCCCCCTCTCTCTCGAGGAACTTACGCGGCCCCCAGGTGAGGGCTTTCTCGCTCAGCACATCTTCGCCGGCGTCCAGCTGACCGCGGTTCAGTGGCCCCTTGCGCCGGCCGTCGAGCTCCCACAGGGTGCCGTCGTCGCCCCTCACGAAGCAGACGTAGTGCAGGTCAACATCGTCCGAGGCCTCGGGGGCTTCGGTAGCGCCCTGCGAGGCGGCCTCGCGGTGGGCGGTCGCCAGCGCCGGGGTCTTCTCGAGCAGCTGGGCGCGGGCGACGGGGTCGAGGGGCAAGGCGTTCTCGATGAGAGTGTCCAGATCGGAGGGCTTCTCTGCATCGCAAAATTGAACGGAGGGTCAGTAAAGGCCTTCATTATCAAGAAGCTCGTGATCATCTGGTCATGGAGAGGCGTAGGTGGAAAGAGTGAAGTGGTGTGGGGGGGGGGGGGGGGGGGGGGGGGGTGGACATACGGATATACTCCCTAGCTGGTCCGTTGGCAACCGCATGCAACAATCCCATCAGCCCGCAGGCGTTGCGGATCGTCTGGCGGAACCATACAACGGGCTCTCTCGGCCCCTTGCCCTTGTACTCCTCCAGCAGCGAGTCCTCGGCCAGCCGGTGACTCTCGTAGGCGGCGCTGACGGGGAAGACGAGGAGGACGGCCAGGGCGGGGCGGGGCACGAAGGAGAGCATGTCTGGGTCGGTGAGGGAGTATACGTCATGGACCGAGAGGGCGGGCGAGAGGCCTAGCTTGTGCAGGAGCGAGGTCATGAGCTCCGGGTTCGCCTCGAGGGGAATGAAGGCGGGCGCCGCGGCGGAGGGGTCGGGGTTGGTCGAGGTCATCTTGGCGGGCGTCGGCTATCTGGTGATTGTTTTTTGTTCTTGTTTTGTGGTGGAGCGGGATATCGACGCTTCGTTAGGTTTGCGATTTGGAACGACTGGAGTGTCTGGTGTTTTTCGCTTGTTCAGGATCGAGAAGTTGCTCTGTAAGAGATTAAGTTGTTCAATGTAGATCGGAGTTGTAGACTGGGAAGAGCTGTTTGCCCCTCCAAGGCATCTGAATGGCGGGGTCAGTGAGGTACATAACCGGCAAGGGGGGTGCGCCACAGAGCTGTGAAAGCTTGGCTGCGGGGGGTGCTGAAAGAGCTTGAGCCAGGCCAAGCCATGTTGAGTCAGGACGACACTTATTCACCCAAGATTGTTACTCGTCTGTTTTTGATGAACAACGCATGGAAGAGATGTCTGTCTGTATACTGTGAATGAATTCTGTCTTAGCTAGGGTGGCGCCTGTATTTCCTTCTTTTTCCCTCCTTTTTCATACCATGTTAGTGTTATACACGTCTCAACCTCCCCCGTTTTGGCGCAATTGGAGCGCTTGGTGACCATCGTCCCTCTAAGCTTGATCTATACACTTTGAAATATTACAGGATTGTACATCCAAGTAAACCTCGGGGGCCGTCTCAGAATAGTTTGTCACGAAGGCTGTTGGCCGGTGGCAGGTTCGCTCTGTGGTCGGTCTTGCACTTCTTTGTACTCACTCTCATCCCCAACAAGGGGCTCCTCGTGGCTCAGATAGTTCCACTGCTCTGGACTCTCGTGAGAAGGCTCGCCATTGACAAGGACTTTATCCTCGGCGTGTTGGCTCTCCTCTTCCGTGAGCAGCCCTTGCTCCAACTCCTTCTGCATCGCCATCTTGCGCTGCCGCTCACGGACCCTGCCGTGCACAGCAGCGTCAAAGACGGTGTTGTTCTCGAGGTAGAACTCAATCTTCTCCTCGACGGCGTCCTTGACATGAAACGCCAATGCCTGGCTCGTGAAGACGTTGGGGAAGCGGTAGCTCACCCACAGATAGAGCGTGATGGCCTGGTGGAGTGTTTCGATCGAGTGAAGATATCGCCTGCCCTGGTTGTTGAAGTCCTCGAGCGTCGCGTCGAGCAGCTCAAGGTTAATGGGCCCAATATCGTACAGTGCACCGTCGCTACGTGTGGAGATGCACTTGGCGATGGCCTGGAGTATCTCCTTCTGACCGCTCTCGCGCAGTGAGATGGGCGCGTGAAGGATGGTGATACGCTCCTGTATCGTCATCGGGAACTCCTGGATAGCGTCGGCGATCTTCAGGTTGTCTTCGGGGACGTGTACAGTGTATCGCTCTGATACTGGGGCGAGTTCGCGCAGTCGCAGGAGGATGAAGCTGAGAGGCGTGTCGGGAGGGAAATATTCCGCAAACTGCTCGATGATAAAGGCCGGGGGATGGATGGAGGCCACCTCTAGCGGTGCAGTCTCGGAGTTGAAGGCCTTCTCAATGATTGGCAAATCCTCATTATCTAGCGTCGTGACATAGCCCATCTTCTTCCCCTCAATATGGGCGGTGCCGTTGTGGTCTGTTGCCGCTTGCCTGGCTGTCTTGAACCGGCCTGCTCTGCCACCAATCTGCTTGACCTCGGAGGTTGTTAGAGTACGGAACTGGGTGCCGTCGTGTTTTGTCGCGGTCTCGAATATGACACGCTTGATCTCCAAGTTTAGACCCATGCCAATGGCATCACTAGCAACGAGGAAGTCGTAGTCATTGTCCGGGTCGTTGAACAAAGCTGCCTGTTGCGCTCGAGTCTCGGGTGGTAGAGACCCGTAGACGATGGCACAACGACGACCAGTGGCCTCCTCAATGGCATTCTTCAGACCGTGTAGGTGGATTCGATTGAAGGCGACGATCGCGTCCCCTTTCTGGAGCTTTGTGAGGTCGTTGCCAAGACTTTCCTTCATGGTTTGCAAGGGGCTCAGTCTTTGGTAGCGATGGACGATGCACTTGTCGCCAATGCTGGAGCATATCGACTTGATGAGATCGACGACACGCTCCTCACCACACAGGTGGACTTCCTTCGCCATGACACCGAGGAAAGCCTGGGTCCAGGCCCAGCCTCGCTCTGAGTTGCCAATCATCTGGATCTCGTCTAGCACTGCGACGTCGACGAGTCTGTTGAGCGGCGTCATCTCGACGGTGCAGCTGATGAAGTAATTATCCGCATCTGGTATACGTTGCTCCTCACCCGTGACCAAGGCACAAGCCTTGCCCTTGGCCTGGAATCTCGAGTAGATCTCGTGGGCCAGAAGACGCAATGGCCCTCCATAGATGCCTGACTTGGCACTCTCGAGCGCCTGCAACGCCCGATACGTCTTTCCTGAATTCGTCGGTCCCACGTGAAGGTGGACGGTGCGCTGTATGGCCCGCGTGGCGGGAAACCACTCATGAGGGAACCTCAAGTCCGCCAGCTTCTTCTGCCTCGGTGTGGACTGAGACAGCTTTGACCGCATCATGAAGCTCTGGAACGAATAACGTAGCTCCGAAGTCAGGCCCTTGACATCGCCGCGGATGAAGGCGTTCCGCAGAGACCAGAAGAGCGGGTTCTCCTTGCGCAGCATCGCGCCCTTGTTGGCCATCTGTATCGATCGCTGTATCGTCTCCCGGAATAAGGCGATCTCGTTGTTGAGCCCATGTTCGCTTCTGACGCCAAAGTTTTGGAGCTCGCGGTTGGTCTCCGAATAGCCGCCCATGTTCTCGAGGACGACATTGAACTGGGTAAGGATCATGGATTTAAAGACGTCGTACTTGGACTTTTGGCGGTCGGGAGGGTTGTAGCGTTTCGCGGAATTTTGCGCTGGAACCGCCTACATGTCCATCTCAATGGTCAGACAATCCAGCAATTCCCTACGGTCTGCAGCCGTCGCCGTCACTCACCTGGAAGGCGGCCAGGGACGATGTCGCGAAGCCATGGCGCGAAGTAAGACGACTGCGCGCAGCGCAAATCTTTGCAACTCGCAAAACTGGTCTCATGGTGGGTTGTGTTCTGACCAGCGGATCATGGCTGGGGGCATGCGATAAACATGTCCATTAGCATCAATGTAAGACTAGAAGCAGTCCGCCCACCCTTTCGCCTCCCCAGCATCAACACTCACTCTCGCATCTGTGAATTTTTGGGGCCGATAAGAAGCAATTTACCCCTGGTCTGTCTCCTTATCAGTAAGAGCTCTGATTCGTCCTTGACGAGTGGCTGTGCGCTGCCCCACTCCGGCTTAGTGCCCCCCCGTCTCCCGATTGCACCGTCCGTCTACTTCGTCATCACGCATTGAGGCCCCAGGTTCCCACAGCATCCTGCGACAGCGCCCTCCACGCCGACCTCCGATCTTAATCACTTACCTACCTTACGTACGCCCCTCGCCGTCGCACCTCGAATATCGCTGCCTGTCGACTTACAGCGCATTTAAAAGACCCAAAAGAATCTCAAAATAGGCTTCTCGGATCCTGTGGATCTACCTATTACGATCATTATGGCTTCCTCATCAACGCCCGTTACCCCTTTGCTTTAGTAAGTTGTCGTTGACTTTTCCATCTTGACCGGCCCGTATCGATACCAGGCGCAACTGACCTCCCGGTAGCTCGTGCATAGCACACAACAACACTATCCTCAGCGAATGCACGACATCCGCCTCGTCGCAAACCTCATCCCTCGCCTCCATCATCCTCCCCAAGATCGATCACAGCAGCCCCCAGAAGCTGACCTATACACACGGTACGCACCACATTCACTACATCGCCGAGGCACCTTCGGATCACCCAGACCACCCTTCCGCCGGCGGGCTCACCTTCCTCGTCATCGCGGATGCCTCACTGGGCCGCCGCATCCCCTTCGGTTTCCTCTTCGAGATCCGCCGCCGCTTCCTCGAGCAGTTCCCCGCCGAGTCGACCGATTATGCCGAGCTACCCAACTACGGCGCCGCCAGTTACAATGGCCAACTAAAGAAGTTCATGGTCGACTACGGCACCACGAACGGCGGCAAGGACGACGCCATCTCCAACGTCCAGCGTGAGATTGATGACGTCCGTGGCATCATGACGCGCAACATCGAGGGCCTGCTTGAGCGCGGCGAGCGCATTGACCTGCTCGTCGACAAGACGGATCGTCTCGGCGGCAGCGCCCGCGAGTTCCGCGTCCGCAGCCGTGGCCTGAAGCGCAAGATGTGGTGGAAGAACGTCAAGCTCATGGCGTTGCTCACGCTGGTCGTCGTGCTGATTATCCTTGCGATTGTGGTTGCGGTGAAGAACTGAAAAAAAATGGTGGTGCGAGGGGGCCGGGGGGAGGCATGAGCTGGTATCCAGCCCGGCGCTTTGTGTCTTAAGGGTTTTGTGTACATGGCGGAGTTTTCTTGTTGCGATTGTGTAGGTGCTGACCTCAGATTGGGTATTGGTTTGAAAGGCGAACGGAGAGGCATATGGGAGAGCAAAACAACGGAGGCTTTAGTCTCATTATCCATGACCACGAGGGGATCACCCTTGATTACATATTTCTCCTAGGCTGTCAGTCGTGGGTACAGAAGCCACGTGGGAATACGAATGAATTATTTGAAATCTTTTTGATACCTTGAGTGTGTATCTGCGGGACTAAGCCATAGATATAATATGTGAGGCTACCTACATTGTTGATACCCAAGCAAACAGTTCTGATTGTTTCATCGAGCGACGTTGATCTCAGGATCAACCACCTCGCGAGCCAGTAAGCTGAAGCCGTATATTAAGCAAAGAAACTGCGAGCAACTCCGTATATTCATGGCCGTTCCAAGACGAAAGGCTCATCACTTTATTGAAAACACGGTCATCACACTTCATACATGGAAAAGAAGCTCCTGCCATCACACCCTATGAACGAGGAGGGCTCTCACAATATCGATACAAGGGGTGGCCATCGTTGGTTCGTCACATTCTTACGCTATATGAAAGATGAACTGCACCCGTGATGACTCTCGACTCTCTTTGAATAAGCGCTCTCGAGTATAGTCACGCGCCCTTGACGACAGAGTGGTCGTGGGCGTTGCGTTGGGCAGCTCGGTGAGCATCCGCCGCCGCAGCTTTCTAGACCATGATCAGCGGCCTAGACATCGAAAAAGCCCCTATGAAACCCACATTACACGTATCCCCTCACGTTCGAGACCACCTTTTTTTCGGCGTACTCCGATACTGACATGACCCGTGCGTGACGACGCTCTCAGAGCTTCGGCGCCGAGTTCCCGTCGGCCCTCCGTCCGTCCTGATAGACGTAGCCGTGCGCCACGGGACTCATCCCCGTCCCATGCCCCAGAGACGACGGCGGCCGCCGCAGCTTTCCCGTGAAGAAGACGGGGTGCCGGGTGGAGACGTTGTGCTGCACCGTCTCGGCGTACCTCTCCCAGGTCGCCTGGAGTTGCGGGGCCCTCGTCTGGAGCGTCGCTGCCGCTGCGTGGTTCGTCATGGCTGGCGATGAATTGGGAGCCATTGACCTCGGAGGCGTCTGGCCGGTCGTGGGCGTGTGTGTATGCGGAGGAGGGGGAGTTACGCGTTTGTCGGCAAACGCTGGCGAAGAGCTCGGGGTCTTATCGTAAGGCACGTCCGCCCAGGTTCTGTCGTCATCCCGGCTCTGTGCGCCATCGGTGTTGCGGGGAAAGCTTTCCCCCAGTTCGGCCGTTGCAGTGAGCCACGGCACTTGAACGGGCATGGGTGGGGGGTGGGTGCCCCCGGAGTTTGGAGGAAGCGACGTGAAGAATGTGCACGCCCGAATGACATTTTTGAAGGCTCAAGCCGAGGCACGTTAGAGACCTTCCGTATGCAGCCAGAAAACCCACGGAGACGCTGCGTTGGGGTTTTACGGTCTACCATATGGTACTAGGCTATAATGTCGTGATTATTTTCACGTGTCCTTCTTGGCCTTCTTCTTGCCCTTTGGCTTTTGCGACTCCTTGCCCTTTTTAATGGCCTCGACAAGAGCCTCTACCTCCTTGATCTTCTCCGCCTCCTTCTCTTGCTTGGCCTTTTCTTCCTCGGCCTTCTTCTGCAGCGCCCGGACGGCAGCCTGTTCCTTTTCCGTCGTCTCGATCAGCTTGTCGCTTTCCTCCCAGAGCTTCTTGGCCACCTCTTTGTCCTCCACGTCCTTGCGCGCGAAATCGACCACTTGGCACTCCTTGATTAGCTTCCCGCCGCCGATGCGCACGAGGCTCGACTCCATGGCGGCGTAGAGGATCGACTGCGCGCCCTGCTCGGGGCTCTTGAGGAGCAGCCACGGCACCGGGTAGGCGACGAGGTACGTGAAGAGACCCCACAACGTGCCACGCGAGAGCCAACGGCGCATTCCTGGCGTGCGGACAAAGCCTGGGTCGACGAAGTAGACGCGTGAGTTCATGGGCAACTCGTCGGGTCGCTTGTAGGCGTTCAGGTGCTTCTGGAAGGCCTGGCCGAAGACCATGAGCGCGAGCTTGCTGCGCTTGTACGCCTTGCTGGGAGACCAGGTCTCTTTGCTCAGGGGCTCCTTGAGGGAGCCTGCGCCGATGTAGGAGGAGCAGGTGGCGAAGATGATGCGCACGTCGCGGTCAAAGGGCTGCGCCTTGATGGCGGGGCTGAGGATGGAGAGGAGGTGGAAGTTGGAGAGGTAGTTGACCATCCACATCTCCTCGATACCCTCCTTCGTCTGCATCCTCTTTCCCGCGGCGGGCGTTATGGTCGCGGCACAAAGGACAATCATGTCGAGGCGGCGTGGCGGGGCGTTGTCGATCCATTTGGTCGCAAACTTGCGGATGCTGTGCAGGGACGCGAGGTCGACCTGTTCAGCGTAGATGAGCTGGTTGTTCGTCCGGGCCCGCACGTCGCTGATGTACTCGACAAGAAAGGGGTCCGAGACGGGCGTGCTCGTCAACAAAACGATTTGCGCACCGCGTCTGGCCAGCTCCAGCACCGTCGCCGCCCCTATGCCTGAAGTCCCGCCTGTTATCATGACGACTCTCCCGTGCATGTCCCGCTCAGCAGGGTTGGAGGAACCGGCGCTCCATAGCTTGATTGCCACGAGCAGCGCGACCGTTATGATGGCTTTGGTGATGAACCACCAGTTGTCCGTTACCCATATCGGGAGGCCGGTTTCGAGCACATGACCGAAGAAATCGAGGGGCATCGCGTTGAACGAGTGACTTGGTTGAGGTAGGTGTGGCGGTAATGGCGACTACTTGTGATGGCCGAGCATTCCAAGACAAGAGGTAGGTAGGGTATCGTCGGTGTAAGGAGGTATTCCGGCGCTGGTCAATGTCGTGGACAAGCTCGTAGTGGACAGAAAAGAAAGCAGACAGTTCGAAAGTAAGTGTTTGGCGAGACCGCCAACTTGCTTCTAGAACAAGGCGGAAGAGATGATGCGCCGCCAGGGGATTTCCGAATTGCGATGACAGGGGCAGGCTGATGGCGTGGCACAGGGCGCTAAGTGCAGAGTCTGCAGGGGACGCAAGGAAGCCTGCCCGCGTTGGCTGCCGCTGCCGCTGCCCCTGCCTCTGCTGGCTTCCAGATTGCTGACATAACCTTCCTTGCCCCTCTGGACCTGCAACTGTGGGCCTATTCATCGACCCTTCTCCATCACATCGCGCTTTCATCTCATTAACAAATCTCACCACAGGTATCAATTCGGTACCGCGCAGGTCTCTCACGAGTACTTTTCGAGGGGGTGAGATCCTGGAGTGACGACCGCCTCAAATGCAGAGACAGGCCAATGACGACAAGGAATATGACGAGGAAGAGGATGTTCCGCTTCACCACCTGCGGCCCTTCGGCGCAGGTATCCAGCGCAGGCCGATCCAGTTCGTCAAGGCGTCGGACCCAGCTCTGAGCACGACCGAGCCGGTCAAGACCACAAAGTCCGGCTCTTCTGTGGGGGATTTCTACCTCAGTCTTGTCCTCCCGAGCGAGGAGAAGAAGCCAGAGGCCGCGAAGCCAGAGGCACATATATGCGCCATATGTGACTTGCCACTTGGTAAAGACGATGCCGTAGGAGAAAGCAACAAGGGCGGCAGTGACAGCAGTAGGAACACGGCAACAGCACTGAAGCACGAGGCTTCCATTGCTCATCAGGTGTGTCTCACGCACTCGCACCCCCCATCGGCGCTGGACCGGTCGCGCATGGGCTTGACGTATCTATCGTCGCACGGCTGGGACCCGGATTCGCGGATGGGTCTCGGTGCCGCAGGCCAAGGGATACAATATCCTCTCAAGACGAAGGCGAAGGAGGACAAGTATGGCCTCGGGCTAGACATTCCCAAAAACTTGAAGAGCAGGGTCGAGAAGAAGCAGAAGCCTCAGACGCTGGACGCGAAGAAGTGCCGGAAAAAGGCAGACGAGGATAAGAAGAAGGCCGAGAGGCTGCGGCAGATGTTCTACGGTAGCGAGGCCATGGATAGATACCTTGGTTCAGGATTATGACGAAGAATAAGATACCCATAGCAGAGTGTGCAATAGCTGGCATTCAGCATGTTATATATCGTAACGAAAACAGATGGATCTGTGTCTCCCCCATTGCGCAGTACAACACGGACAACGAAACAAGACGCATGCATGGCGCGGTCTTCCCATCTACTTCTTGTTTCCACCAGAGTATTTGCACAGACAAACAGACAAGAAGGCGGAGAGAGAGGACTGAGTAAAGATGAGGGAGACAAGAGTAGTATATGGTGCCTAGAAAATGACGGGGAAGAGACTGAAGATGACGTTTGTATGCCAGACGCATGGGCTACGTGGCTGTATATCGTGAGAAGCACATGGAAAGTATAAATAGAAGCTGAAGTTAAGGGTTTTCCATCATTGCGACGAAGGTTCGGGTGGCGGGGATGTCAATGACAGTCAGACCAAAAACATTGTGATTGTGAATAATCTCCTACTTTAGCTTGACAAAACACCTAGTCGGCAATCTTGGCAGATGAAAACGAGTAGGAAAGAAAGGTAAAAGATGGTATTATTGGGATATGCAAGGGCCCATCGAGGCCTGATAGCCATGATCCATGCGAACATACCTAGCTTAGGCTGTAAGTACCAGATCACCTCCTGTGTCGTTTCTTTAAAGGATGCCCGGGCAGATGCGAAGGCGGTGACCTCATTCGTCAGCCTTTGGGGGGCTGAAGGTGGGGGGGGGGGGGGAGAGGGGGATGCCGCCGCGCTACAGTATCCGTACCAGGATACGCCAATGCACAACTCCAAGGGGCTCCTTTGGCAAGGGGTGGTCGTTCCGTTGGTATGTTAAACTACGGATACCTACCTAATAATAAACTTGGGACCACGACCAAGACCAAGAGTAGGACTAAGGAAATAACCTGTAACAATGGGACTGCATCTGGTTCTATCAATTGCCTACATGCATACATCATCCATCGTCAAGTGCCTTGAATTCCTCATTCTCAAACAAGCCACACGGCGACGATAACCCAACGGGACAGGCATCCCATCCATCATCCATCTATCGTTCCCCTTCCCATCAACAGATCACCTTGCCTGACTGGCCTGGCCTGCTTTCAGGGGACACGCCGCCGAATGCATGTACGTACTCCCCCTCCACCCCCCCCCCTCCACATAACCTTGTCCGCATAGAGTCGCCTCTTCGAACCTAGGTAGCTCAGGCTTAGGCTCGAGGCTCTAGGCTCTGGGCATTGAAAGTCCCACCACTGCGACCGCTTCTTGCTCCATCTTTGAAACCCCGCCAGCCCAGAACATCAACCGCGCTGGACACGTCGTAGGTCTCTACAAGTCTCTCTCGAATCAAGACAGAAGCCCGACTTCTCGATCCCCTATTTTGCTCCAAATCAGCAGCGTACATTGCAGCCTGCCTCGTGCGCCGCTTCCTGTACTACAATCCGACAGCGCACCCGACTGCACCTAGCTTCGCCCAAGGCACGAACCGTTGACTCTCTGTCTCGTACCGACAACAATCTGCCTTCTCCCACGAGACAACATTACCTGGCTGCTCGCTACCTACGCGGCAACTTGCCACGATGGGCGTCTCCGCGCTCCAGGAGCAGCATGACGGTAAGCTCGCTCGTCGCCCAACTAACTCTGTGCCCCCCTCAAAACACCCCCCAAAGACTGACGGGCTTCACAACAGTCATTATCGACACTATCAAGAACATTACCCGAGGCGACGTGAGATCCACCCAATCTGTGATGACTTCGTTGCGTGCCATCCACCGAAACTAACGACAACAACACCCTTAGTGGAAAGTCCTAGTTCTAGACGAAGGCTCCAAGAAGATCTTGGACAATGTCGTCAAGGAAGATGACATCCTCAACCACAACATCGCTAGTGCGTCCTGCAAACCGTCCGTACCTCTTGTGCCGCCCCAACCCCTGACACCCTTGGTACAGACATCGAGCGCATCGAGCAGAAGCGAGACATGAACCCCGAGATGGACGCCATCTACATCCTGTCTCCGCAAGAAAACATTGTCGAAATCCTCGTCAACGACTTCGAGCGCCGCAGATACAAGCAAGCCTACCTCGTGTGGACCGGTGTCTTGGACCCCAGAATTCGTCGCATGATTGACGGCTGCCCGCCGGCCAAGCAACGCATCGCGGGCTTCGAGACCTTGTCCATTGACTTCTTCCCTCGCGAGTCGCACCTGGTGACATTCAGAGACCCCTGGAGCTTCCCTATCCTCTACCACCCCGCTTGCAACAACATGGTTGCGCGTCACATGAAAATCTTGGCCCAAAAGGTGCGTAAAACATGTGGCATGCGGGCTGCTTGTTTGTTTGTTTGTTTGTTTCGCTGACAGGCGCAATCAGATTACCGGTGTGTGCGTCACGTTGGGCGAATACCCCAAAATACGCTACTACAGGCCGAGAAATCCCCTTCACGAAGCTGCAGTGCTTAGCGCCCACCTCGCCCGATTTGTACAGGAAGAACTGGACGAATACGCGCAATGGAACCCCAATTTCCCACCACAGTCGACGAGGCCAGCGGGTACTCTCGTTATCACAGACCGATCAATGGACATTGTGGCACCACTGGTGCATGAGTTCACATATCAAGCCATGGCCCACGATCTCCTCCCCATACAAGACGGCGACAAAGTCACGTACCACATGGTCACCAACAGCGGTACTCCGGAAGAAGAGGAGAAGGACATGGAGCTTTCGGACAAAGACCGTGTCTGGGTCGACAACCGCCACCGGCACATGAAGGATACAATTGAAAAACTCATGTCCGACTTTCGAAAGTTCTTGTCCGACAACCCGCACTTCGTCAACGAGGAGCAAGATACGACGAGTTTGAACGCCATCAGGGACATGCTGGCCGGACTGCCTCAATTCCAGGAGATGAAGGAGGCATACTCGCTTCACTTGAATATGGCACAAGAGGCCATGAACATATTTGAGAAGCAGAAGCTGCCGGACATTGCTTCTGCTGAGCAAACGCTGGCAACGGGGCTGGACGAGGACTTTAAGAAGCCAAAGAATATCTTAGATCAGGTTGTGAGGCTGTTGGATGATGATGCGGTTTCGCCCGCGGACCGACTGCGCTTGATCATTCTCTATGTGCTTTACCGAGATGGCGTCATCATGGAAGACATCAATCGACTGTTGGCGCATTCCGGCTTGCCGCAAAGAGACGGAGAGGTTGCAGTCAACCTTGAAATGCTGGGCGGACGCCCCGTTCGCAGCGGCCTGAAAGACGTGCGGCCGGCTCAGCCGCCTCTGTTCACCAAGAACACCAAATCCGCCGAAATCAGCGAGGAATACTCGCTTTCTCGCTTCGAGACGGCGCTGCAGACGATGCTCGAAGAGCTCAGTCGGGGTACATTGGACCAAACGGTTTTCCCTTACGTGAAGCCGCCGGCAGACCCTAACGAGGATCTCTTGGCGTCCCAGCAAGGTTCACTGCGCGCAGGCAGGCCGAACTGGGCGGCGGCGGGCCGAAGACCGCCAGAAAACAGGCAGCGCTACATCGTGTTCATGGCTGGTGGCGCAACATACAGCGAAAGCCGCGCATGCTACGAAGTTTCAGCCCGTCAAGGCAAGGATATCTTTTTGGTGACCAGCCATATGCTCACACCGCAGCTCTACATCCGCCAGGTAGGGGACCTGGGCAAGGACAAACGCACGCTCGACATCCCCATGGAGCGGCCGACACCCCGTGCTCCGGCCTGGGTCTACGAGAAACCCGCCCCTCCGCCCAACCCCATAGCGCCACGGCCTGCTCCAGGAGCACCAGGACAACCGGCGGGGGGGGCTGCTCAAAGACTGCCGCCTTCGGGTGGTCTTCCGAGCCGGCCAGTGGCCCCGCCGACGGCCCAGATGAACAGCATGAGCCTCAACGCCGCTACGCCCGCATCGAACGGGGGCAGCGCCTCGCCTGCGCCATCAGAAAGCGGAAAGCCTCACAAGCTCGAAAAGGACAAGAAGAAGCGCAACTTCCTAGGTATGAAGAAGAGCAGCAAGGATAAGGACAAGCATTGAGGGGCACGAGGATCAAATGTTTGGAAACAAACTCAATATACATTCTGAACTTGAACGGTGCACTCCTTTTTCTTTCTCATTTTGCCAGCGTGGCGTTCTTTGGTGTTGACCCAGATGGCGGGGGCGGAGGGGAGGGGAGGGGGGCATTTCGGCTTACAGATGTTTGCAAGACCCGATGACCCGAGGTGGTCAAGAAGGGGGCGGCGACTGGACAGGTTCTATTGAAGGTCTCCTTCTTATCCTTGTTCTTTTCCCCTCTTGTTTTTCACTGGATTATTTTTAGAAGGGATATCAGGCCGTCCAAGTACACCGTCCAAGGTCATGAACGAGCGTGTCTGTGCATTATTAGTGTTTTTTCCTTTTTTTTTTCTTTTTCCTTTTTTGAATACTGTGCGGTCCATCAACCACCTGTTGATAAAATTTCCTCACTTGAGGTCTTGTGATTTCAGCATGCTTAGGAATCAATATATGCGCGTTCTGAGAGAGGGTGGGAGAAGTATGAGAATGTCTACGCACAATCTTTGACCTCAACGCTGTTGTCTCCCCTCAGCATGTTGAACATGAGACGTACACATAGTCACGAGGGACTTTTCAAAGAAAAGGATAACTGGATTATGGAAGCGAGGGAACCAGACATCCATTTCATTTCATTCATGTCTACCGTGGTAGAGTAATATCGGAGCACCCTATCCCTGCCTCCCCTCGGAAATTCGTCAATCCGTTTTTTGTATCTGATTCCACCTCTGCCCAATACCTTCAGATTATGTGGGGTGGACAAGGCTGTAGCAGCCTCGGTCAAGACCAAGGCTGGTTTGGTTTAAAACAGTGTCTACTCTCGTGAGAGGAAGACGTAATCGCGGGAATATGATTCGTCATCGGTATAGCTGATGTATGGTTCACGCGTGCGAAACGGACAGGGCCATAAAGAGACCGCCCTCTCCAGTCAGGCTGGAGAACCGTAGTTACCGAGGGTTAGAAATAAGGTTATTGATTGAGAAATATCCGACATAACGTCGTTGTTCCGACATTTTCATTGGGTTTGTGTACAAGTCATATCCTTCTCAGGGACATACACCTGTACATTTCGATGCAGTGACTCGAACAAGTTTAGTGCAGCTGTTGATGTGCTGCGGCAGTGAGACCTGACCCCAGATGTCAAGGTCGAAATTGAACCTGTACTGAGGTAAGGTTTACTGTCTTCGGAACGCCTGAGCGGCGCCCGGGGGTGGCATACGCCCGTCAAAAGGGAACACGTGCCCCTCAGGCCCAGCGGGACCGGGAAAGCCAGGCATTCCAGGGGGAGGGATAAATCCGGGAGGAGGACCGCCGAAGAAGCCCGGAGGAGGGGGCATATTGCGCGGCGGCGGACCTGCCATGACCTCCGGGGGCGGGAATGCACCCGGAGGGAAGTTGGGCGGGAACATAGCGCCCATGGGGTGGTTGCGACCAGGGCCGCCGGCAAGACCAGGAGGGGGAATTATGGATCTCTGTTGAGGAGGGATGAGGCCGCCGGGCTGGATCCAGTTAGGGTTCATCTGGTCCAAACCTGGAGGCGGGGGAGGGCGCTGCAGGATCTGCGTCGGCTGCATACGGGCCTCGGGTTCCGGGTGGTGGAAAGCTTCGTCCATGAAGCCCGGCGGGCCCTGGCCTCGCATCTGACGTTGAGAGCCACGGCCACCCTGCGGGATGCCCTGCGGGATGCCTTGAGGGATGCCTTGCGGGATGCCATGGGGGATGCCCTGCGGAAAGTCGGGTTCGCGATCTTGAGCATGCGGGATCTGGGCAGCGCGCTGAGGCTGCGGCATGCGCATGAGAAGCTGCTCGGTGCGCGGAGGCTCTGGCTGGTTTCTCATCAAGTTCATCAAGAACTCAGTGTTGCTCATGTTGCGACCTTGGTTCGGCTCCATTCTGGCCGAGCCCTGGCTAGAGGCCTGGTGGCGCTGCCCAACCAAGTCCTGAAGCAGTTGATCTTGACGAACAGCAGGCTGCTGGCCTGGCATCGTGGGACGTGGAGCAAGGATATCAGACATGGACATGGAGGCTTGAGGCATGCGGGGACGGGGGTCCTCTCGGCGCTCGCCACCATACTGCTGGAAAGGCTCGGGCGATGCAATGGAGCTCGAAGGAGCCGGTTCGCGCGCAAGTGGAGGGGGTTCCTGGAAAGGCTGGGAGGCAGGAGGGGTAGAAGACTGAATGTTCGAACGCTGCAGCTTCATGAGCAAGGCCTGGAAAGCTTGCTTCTCAGAATCAGGGGCAGGCGCAGACCCGTCGGAGCCGCCAATGGAAAGCCCGGCAAGAGGTGTCGAGGGCTCGGTCTGCATGCGGCGGTTGGGATCGTCTTGTGGCGCATTGAAGAAGGACGTGAAGCGGGACGACTTGCCGCCGCCAGTCTTGGCCTTGGCAGAAACCTCCTTCTTGGGTTCATTTGGGGAACCGACATCCAATCCAGCAGTGGATGCAAACTTGAGAAAGAACTGATCAGGACCAATCTCGACAGCAGGCGCAGAAGCGACGGCTGGCTGCTCAGCCTTGACGGTAGCCTCGGCAACGGCAATGGGCGCCTTATCCTCAGCCGGGGCGTTGCGGCTTGCCTTCATGCTCTCCATGAACTTCTTGAAGTCCTCTTCGGTGTGGCCTCCCGACTTCTCCCCGGCGGGTTCGTCAAACCACTCGGGCTCCCGCTCTTGCCTATGATCCCCACGATCCCAGCGGCGTTCGTAGTTCCGGCCAGTCGTCTTCTCTTCAACGACCTCGGCATCCCGGTTCCGGTCTCTCCAGCTTTTAGCACGATCAATGCGCTCGCGAGCTGTCATGGCGGGCTTCTCGGGGGTGCTGGCGACGTTGTTGCTGCTGTTGCTGTCGTTCTTGAACCAGGGCTCCGACTTGCCCCTGTTGAGACCATTTCGAGGTCGCGGTTCAGCCTCTTCATGTTCATGATCCTTGTCCTTGTCGTGATGGTCAAAAGTGCGGTGGGTTCGGTCTCTGGGGCCCTCCCGATCATCGCGATCACGCGGACGGCGTTCGTTGGGGAGTCTGTCACCACCACCCGCGCCCATGCGACCTTGAAAGCGCTCAGCACCTTCGTGCCCGAAGCTCTTGCGCGGCTTCACGGTGCTCCATCCCTCCTGATCCTGATCGCCGTCCCCACGACGGCGAAAGCTGGTGTTTCTCGAGTCACGGAAGCGGTCACCCTCGGGAGTATCGCCGTTGCGGTTGCGGAAGTTGAAGCGACTTGGCGAGTCAGCGTCCTTGAGCCCCTTGTCGCTGTCGAAAGGCTTGCCGTTGCGCAAAGTCGCAGAAGCGAAAGCTGTTCGGGGTGGTCCAAGGATAATGTCTTCAGGATCTGTGATTGGCGTTGCTGTCAGTTATTGCACACGAAGAGGAAGGGGCCCGGGCTACGTACTTGCGCTGTTTCTTGAGGCGTGGCGATCGAGGCCGGGGCGGCGGTTCGTCTGGTCAAGGAGGGGGTTGTCGTGGCTTCTTCTGTCGGCAGTAGTCTTGGCCTGGTTGGCGGTGCTGCTGTTGCCTTGGGTTCGGGAATTGTCTGGGGGAGGTCTGGGTGGGCTGTTAGAGGAGTCAAGTGGGATGAATTGGGGTGGACGGCATACCCCATCCATTCTTCAGCAGGAGGTAGTGCGGCCGGTTTGACGCATAGCGGTGATTCTCGCAGATGAATGAGAAACTCTGCCGTATATTGAATTGCCATAGCAGTATGATGATGCAAAGCGCATCAGAGTGGGGCTGGGAAGGCTATTGTTGTAATGACGAGGGCGGTGATGTTGGCATGGACAGAGGGGGAACCAGTTCAGCCGACGGAACCAGGGAAGCCGGCTGGTGGTGTCACACCAGAAAGGAGTAAAGTAGGAGATGAAGGAAAGGGTTTGATCTGTTGTTGTCGGTGTGGTGATTGAGAAGGCAAGGCTGTGAGGATTGCGGTCGTAGTCGTAGTTGTACTTTGGGTGTACGTCACACAGAGTGGTAGGGAGAATGGTAAACAGGTGTAGGTAGGTAAGTAGGTAGGTAGGTAGGCAGGGTCGAGGGAGGTCTGTCAAGTCAGGCAATCGGTCGTCGGCAGTCGTCCGGTCGCGGTCGCTGGCGCAGTCGAGTCGAAGCCAGTCCAGTCAAAGGCGGCGGGCTCCAGTCGGGCTACGCTGCAAGGTGCAGAGTAGATGGGGCTCGGTGCCTCGTTGCGGCCAGGTTGATAATGTGAGGCTGACAAGGCGAAAATGGGATCGATGGTTTATTTGGCAGTGGAGTGATGCAATACGGATGCGTTGAGAGAGATTATACGTGATGGGTGGTGAGTTTTTGGCAGCGAGCTGTCGGAGCGTGGAAGAGAGATGGTGGTCAAAGGAGTTTTGGCACTTCGGACGAAACCTGGTGGAGGAGATGCTCAGGTGCTCAGGTGCAGCAAGCAGCACCACACAGCAAGCACCCACCACCAACACAACACCATTTCTAGCAGAAGCAAGCAAGCAGCGCCAGCTTTGCCATTCTCCATGTAGGTACGTATCTTTCCTTACCATATGTTCCCCACTCTGGGTGCGTGGCAGCCAAGGAAAGAGCCATTCCATTCCGGGTGCGTGTACCTTGGTACCTCCCTCCTTACCTGTGTCCTACCGCCTTCCCTGTCATGTCCTCGAGGAAGGTGCAATCCCCTGCACTGGTATTCGTTTACCTTAGGTAACCTTAGGTAACTACGTAGGTACCTAGTTCCCTCCCACCAAATGCCAGACCACAGCAAAACTCGGGTGACATTTTCTTTTCTTTTCTTTTTTCCCCTCTCTTATCCCCCCCCCCCCCCCCCCCCTGATGGGGACGGTGGTAAGAAAGCAAAGGATCCGGCCATCCCAATGTTGCAGGGTGTTACATGCCAGTAGACTACTGAGAGGGACGGACGCCGAGTACGCTTGGTACGAAGGGCGTTATATCGCCAACCTGAGCTCCATCAGATTGGGTGGGTATACTCGGATACGGGGCTTTTGGGAACGTTCTGCACTTATGAAAGGGACCTCTGTAGAGCTACCCCGAAGTGTTGCCCCTGCAGTTGCTATGAATGCCGGAGATCTATAGGGTGAGCGTATGGTGCCAGAGGGGCTCGGCAAATGACTTATGTCCCGTCCTTTCGCATTTCTTCGGCTCATCGGGAACTCGGCCTTGTGCGTAGAGAGCCGCGC